>NW_028072798.1:6010578-6389661 GCF_014824575.4 Sturnira hondurensis | reverse complement strand
TTGGCTAATGTAATTATGATGTGCCTTGGTGTGTTCCTTCTTGGGTCCAACTTCTTTGGCACTCTCTGAGCTTCCTGGATTTCCTGGAAGTCTATTTCCTTTGCCAGACTGGGGAAGTTCTCCTTTATTATTTGTTCAAATACGTTTTCCACTCGTGGCTGTTTCTTTCCCCCTTCTGGTACCCCTATAATCCGGATGTTGGAACATTTAAAGATGTCCTGGAGGTTGCTAAGCCTCTCCTTATTGTTTTGAATTCTCATTTCTTCATTCCTTTCTGGTCGTTTGTTTTGTTCTTCCTTCTGGTCCATTCCATTGATTTGAGTCCCAGTTTCCTCTCCATCGCTATTGGTTTCCTGGACATCTCCCTTCATTTCAATTAGTTTAGCCTTCATATGTTTCTCTAATTTGTGACTGTAATCTACCAATTCTGTGAGCATCCTGATAAATAGTGTCTTAAATTGGGCTTCTGAGAGCCTGGCAATCTGTTGGTCGCTTAGAGTTATTGGGTCTGGGACTTTGAGTTCTTCTTGTGCTATCTTTCGGGCTGTTGGTGCCTGTTAAGTAGCAGGATTGGAGCCCTAGGTTTTCACCAGAGCAGGGCAACTCAGTCGCTGGGTTGTGATGTTGTATGTGGGGGCGGGGTCAAAGAGGGACAATGGCTTCCCTCTGCTGCCTGCTGACGCGACCCCCACCGGCGCTGCAGCCACCACCGTCACCAGGGCCACGCGCCCCGCTCCACTGCACGCGAGTGTGCCACCGCTGTCAGCCCTCCACCACTGGGTTCGCCCCCTGGGGCCTGCGTGGTCCGTCTCACTGCGTGCTAATGTGCGACCGTGGTCAGTCTGCCCCGCACCCCGACTGGTTCCAAGCTGCCTGCACGCCTAGGTCTGTCCTTCCCGACCCAGCTCCGCTGCTGGCTCTGCCTCTCTTACCGTCCCCGTTGAATGGTTTGTAGCTGTTGGACTTCTGTATAATTCCGTTTTCTGGTCTTTGGGTGTGTCCCAGTTCTCCAAAATTTTTGTTGTATTCAAACTTGGTTGTGGGAGAAGGCACAGTGTCTCCACCTATGCCTCCATCTTGGCGGAAGTGTCTATTTTCTTTATTTATCTATTTATTTTCATTGTCCATATGTTATTACAGTGGTTCCCACTTTTTCTCCTTTCCCCACTTCCACCCAGCCCCATCCTCTCCCCTCCCCAAGTCAGTATTATTCTTGATGGTAAATAATAGAACCACCAGGAACGCCCGTCAGTAGGGGACCCGTTAAAGACAGTGCTGCGCACCCAGACTGTGGGGTGGCAGGCGGCCCTTCAAGTCAGTGCGGTGAAGTTACACTGACCGGGGCCGGTCCTGTAACCAGCGGTCCCCTAAGTGGAAAAAAGGAAGTCCCAGAACAGTCTGTAAACTGTAATAATGGCCATGTAAAACCTTAAAGCCTCATAAGGTGTCATATTATGAAAATGTCCTCATTTTTGTCTTCCCCTCCGCCAACCTCATTCCTTTAAAATACACACAGTGAGCAAATTCCCTCCTCTGCTCCAGGAACTGAACCCCGGCAGCCATGTGGCCTCTGTGAATACCGAGGTAATAACCAAACCCTATGGTCCCTTTGAATCATAAACACCATGTCGATTCAGTAACTAAACCTCTCTAGTCCTGTATAATAAAAACTTCAAACTTGATTTAAATCAGATTTTCTCACAGCCCTCCTACTGGATCCTGCTGGGCCTAGCCGGCTGCTTATTCTGATTTTCTCCCCTAGGTTTTGCAGCCCTCAGCTTGCTGAAGGATGCTGACCCATCCAGGTCCCAAGAGGCAGTGAGGAGGGCGCAGGTGAGTTCGTGCCCGGCTGGGGATCTTGCTGGTTGGCATCTCTGTTATGGGTGCCTTCTCAGGTTCTCCACAGGCCCCTGGGGGACCCATCGACAGCACTTTTTGAGGGGGCAGACAAAAAAATCCGAAATTTACTCATAAAAATTGTGGATGTATTCTTCTATATTGAAATCTCAGTCACCTTCAAAGTGCTCTCCGTTTGATGCAATACACATATCAGACTTTTTCCCACCGTTCAGAACAGTTTTTGAACTTGTTGATTGTGATGCCTTTTAGTGCTTCTGCCATTTTTTTGTTTCACCTTTTCCACATCAGCAAAAGGTTTCCCTTTGAGGACTTTTTTCTTCTGGGGAAAACAAACCAAAAAAAAAAAAAAGCCTCCTGGGGAGAGATTAGGTGAATAAGCTCAGGGTCATGTCATTTTTGGTCAAAAACTGCTGAACACTCAGCGTGGTGTGGGCAGGTGCAATCATAAACCACCATCAGGAAATGGGCAAACGTGTTGAAAGAGTCTTCAGAAAAATTCACTGAAGCCAAGTGCAGCCTCTCGCAGCAACGCCAGCTGGTGCGCTGATCCAGGTGGGTTCCTAGAACACTCACCTAGTGGGGGAAGCCCATACTCCACGGGGACTGCCCTCCAGAAGATAATTCCAGTTTTTTGGGTGTCCCCTTGGTGCATAATGCTGGCAACACTGTTTTCTCCAGAGGGCTGATCGCCCCTGGCCCCTCTGGGCAGCCTCCACAGTGGGATTTGGAATGGCCAGCTCTCTCTCCCCTGTGGTCCACGACTGGCCCATGAGAAACACTCACAACCCGCCTCCCACCCTCCCCGCCTGCCACCTCTGAATTCATGGCTATCTGCAACTTGTCTAGGCCCACTCTCTGCCCAGCTGCCTTGGGCTGAGAGCAAAAGCCTCCTCTTGACATTCTTAGCTGTGGCCAGCTGCTCACCCCCTCATTCTAAAGGGCCCTGTTAAAGCTCCTGTTGGTCTGAGACAAAGAGGGGATCGCCCCTATGGTCCCACCTCTGGGAGGCAGGGTTGGCACCCAGAGTAATATCTTTCCACAGCAACCTTCCTGACGAATGCTCTCTAAGCTGCAAACCTACCTGACCATGCCCTTCATGTAAGGGAGTAATTCAACCCATTATTGATCACCTATTATTTGAAAATCCCTGCCTGGTGGTATACCTCTAATCTCTCTCCCAGACCTCTAGACTCGCAAGAAAATAAATGTGTGTTGTGTCAAGCCATACACTCGTGGCGGTTTGTTACCGCAGCAGCAGGAAACACAAACACCCGATGTGTGTGATCCCTTGTGTCTCTCAGATTCTCTGTAGTTGGGTGAGGCAAAGAGACAGAGTTCGGGCCAGGAGCATGTCAATGAAAGTCACAGGCACGGCTTCAGTCTTGCGTGTTTTGTTTTTAGAAGGCCGACCTCCCTCGGCTTTGTGAAAACGCTTGGGCTCAGTTCTAACCAGCCTTGAATTGGGGATTACATGGCCTTGGGGAAACTTAAAGTAAAGCAAGTCAAAGCAGAGCATAGAATGAGGGTGTGATCTTGCACAGGGCTTTTCTCATTTATTGGTTTAACCAGCTCTTTCACTTTCCTGAAGGTCTAAGATATTAGATGCTTTGTACAAGAAGACACTCGCGTGGCAGAACGTGTCTGACCCCATAAAAGTTTCCCACGCGTGTGAAATAGCGTGGAACTGTGTCCCGCACCGCCGATGTGGCCCTTGGCCCTGGGAGAGTGGTGGCTTCCTCTCCATCCTGCCAGGGCGAGGAGAAGGGCAATCTCAGCCCCCGAGGGCTCTCCTTCTCCTTTCCATGTGGGGGCATCTTCACTTAGGAAGCTTAGAGGGCGCAGAGTCCCCAGGAAGGTGTCATCTGGTCCCCACTGCATGGTCACACATGTCCCCACTGAGACATCTCCTTCTTCATCTTGGCGGGTGTTCCTGTGACTTCTGTGTCCCACACAGAACCACTTGCACTGCCTGTCACACTTAGAACTGTGTGACTGTCCCAGCAGCCCCAGTGGGGAGGGGAGGAATGCAGAGAGCGACCTGAAGACAAAAACGAGGTGTGTTGCACCTGCCAAGGCCTGGCAGGTCCACTCTGCATTCGGGGAGACAGAGGAAAATGTGCGGAGCTGGGGCGATGCTTGACACACCTTTGCTCACGGTGGGCGAGCATCGCATGCATACAAGCTGCATGTTTCCCTACAGGTCTCTGCAAATCTCTGCATGTCCCCTGTCCCTCTGCGTGACATGCAGTGTGGCCCTTGCTCCCCAGTGTGGCACAGGTTGTGGCGCCCAGTAGGGAGTCCCTAACAGCTTAAGTACGAGAGGCAAACAAAGCCAGCAGGGCTGCGATGGATCTCATTCAACAGAGCGTCACAGTGCGCATGTGAGCCCACTTCACGCTATGGAAACAGTTTATCAGGCCCATTCAAGGCTATGGGAACACTGCCTCCCTTAGTTGCCCAGACACCTGGGGGAGGAAGCCAGACTGCCTCCTGGGTGAGTGGTGGCCACGGCCTACACGAGGGCTCATACGAATTGAATAATACCCTGCCCCAGTGTATTTTCTAACATTAAGCTACACGTTTTACCTCTCCCAAACAAGATGTGACTCCCTCCAAAATATCACCTGTGTCTTATGTCCCTCCAAGTCCTCACTGGTCAGCAGAGTGCCCACAGGTATGCTTTATTGTTGATAATCTGGGGTAGATTCTGCGTATTTAGGCAGTCCAATGACTGTCCCCTGACACAGGACGTGCACCGTCCCACAGAGCTCCCTAGAGCTCCCAGGCCTGACCAGAAGTGGGGAGGGAATGGCAGGGGCCCTGCAAAGGCTCCCTCTGGAGTCAGAGTCCCGCAGAGCCAGCTGCAGACTCATCTAGCGGAGGGACCTTAGAAGGTAAATCGTACCTCGGGGTCATCCCCGTGGGTGTGGAGCAGGACCCTGAGGGGCTGGGACTGGGCTGCCATCCCCCAAGGGCTGTCCTTTAAGAAGTGCCAGCGGGGCACACAGACATGGTAAGAAAGGGCCCAAGGGATCTGAGCAGAGCGCCCCCCACTGACCGGACAGGTAAGTTGAGAACCTCAGAAGGCAGATCCCAGGGGGATGGGAGCCCAAGCAGACCACAACGCGGTGCCCAAGGAAGACAAACAGAGTTCGGAGAAACTCCACAGGAGGGTGTGCGCACACCCCCCCCCCCCCCGGGTTCGCTGAGACGCTTGCCAGCAATAGTGCGACCTCCCGGGCAGCGGCCCCGCCCGGAATGTAGCAAAGGGGCAGAGCTGCAGAACTGCCACACGAGGCGAACGGTGGCTGTCCTTGCACTGCCCGTGAAATGTCGGCGTGGACGCGGACACACGGTGGAGCGTTTTACCCGAAATCCAGTCACAGGCATTTGGAGTCTTTTGTGTTTAGATATTGCTTCACACAGATGTGTTGCATAGTTTAAGGGGAAAATGGCCTCATAAAAATTCAGGAATTTTTGGATGCGGTATTTTTAAAGGGGCACTTATTCTAGAAATTTTGGGAAATTGGGAAGGAGATGGTGACTTCCGACTTTGAAGCACCATTTTCCCTCATTTGACTGATGGTTCTCGGAGTCGGACGTGTGGCTCGGGACCACCGCCTGCCCCCCAGGCTGAGTCAGAAACCCGGGGACAGGCCCAGCGAGCTGCATTCTCACAGCCTCCGCGGGCTGGGGAGGTGGGAGGCCCCCTGATTTAGAGAAAACCACTCCGTGAGTTCACCCTCCTGGTGCAGAAGGGGATACACCCCTCAGGAAAGAGCCCATTTGCTAACTTAGAACCACTCGTTCCTCAGAAAACTGGACCTCACTGAGGCAATGAACGAAGTGGATTTTATTTTCAAAATAATATTCCTAATGATTTTCTGACTCCTAAAATGGTTACATTCATTATTGCCAAATGTCAAGCAATACAGAAAGAAACAGACTAAGAAGAACACAGAGTGCACCCAAATTCTACCACTTAGGGAAAAAGTCACAGCTAACACTTTAGTGTATGTCAGGCTTTTTACGTGCATATATATGTATACATTATACATATGTATAATGATATTTTTTTAACAAAATAAGCTCATGCTAGAGATGTTGTTTCATAACATGCTTTTTAATTTAATAATACATCACAAATATATTTTAATGTCAGTGGGTAGAGAGCCACATTTAATGCCTTATGTTTTAATGTATGCATAGCATTCCACGGGAAGCAAGGCCACCGTTTTAAGCTGCTGCCTTGTTATTGAACAGGTGAGTGTGTCCAGCATTTCCTTATTCCCAACCATGCTGCGTTCCCAACCATCCCCTGCTAATACCTCTGCGTGCCGCGTCGAGTAGACAGATACATTGCAAACCTCCTTCCAAATGACACAGGCCTTGTTCCACTCATAGTCCATGCCCGCCAGAGCTGAAGATTCCAGAGGTTGGACCCTGTGCTGGTGTCCCGCCTTGCGGCCCTCCGTCTCCCCCTCTCTCCCTCTGTGCTCCCTCCTCTCTCTCTCTCTCTCTCTCCCCACCCCCCCCCAAAAAAAACAGAAGCTCTGAGGTTGAGGAAACAGCCTTACCTCAGCTTTCTTTCCCCCTCTTCACTCACTCTGGGCCAAACCCTAGAATAGACGCCAGGAATTCAGGCGGGAGGGGGTGCAAGAACGAAGCAGATTCTATTAAAAACCCTAGTTTCTGAGCCCTCTCCTGTATTTTCCCTCATCTGCTGAGGGAAGCTCCTGCTGCCCCTCTGGGAAAGTAGCCCATAATTTGTCCCATCCCCGATGGAACCGCGGGTCCGGTCCCTGTTCTACTGAGTTTGCAGAAGGGCCCAGCCAGGCGCAGGGACAGCGGCTTCCTCTCTTGGGGTGAAGGAAAAAGAAGTGAGGAAAGGAGCAGAGAGAGAAGTTGAAATGAGCGGACGGAGGAGAGAATGAAACGGGGTGGAATGGGGGGCAGGCACTTCCCACGGAGGCTCCTGTCATTTGGGAGCAGAGAGCAAAATAAATCTGTCGCCTCGCGCCCCATCACCTGGAGCACCCATCACACTTAATACCCTTCGAGGAGACGCCTGTGCGGTTCGTGCCTCCATAAATCCTCGGCCCTGTTTCTCTGCAACCTCAAACAGGATTCCAGTACCACTGCAGTGGCCGCAGGCCATAATAAATGCCTCTCCAGCAATTTCGGCTCTCGAGGCTGCCAGGATTCTTGTGCCAGATTTAATCCAAAAAGCTGAAGTTGCAACCGCCTCAGCTGCAGACTTTTAAGGGTGTTTTCCCTTTGACCACGTAATTGAGATAAGAAAGGTAACGCCCATAGAAATATCAACATGCACCTCAAATTGGAAAAGGGTTCAATAAATCATCCTTAGGCTAGCGATAAAAATCCACCCACATATTTTTCATTCTGTGGTGTCACTTACACCAGTAAGTGCCAGGTTAAAAAAAAAGAAGAGTTTTGTAACTTTTTGATAAACCTGCTAGGACTGTATAAGGAAACTTTCCAGAGTCACCTGAGTGAGAATTTGAAGCTGACTAAAAATAATACTGTGGCACCACTCTGTGATAATGTCGAATGGGCTGTAGCTGGTGGCCTCCTCTGCCACGTCCCCTTGGAACCAGCCAGGCCCCACTTCAGTCCCCACCGCCGGCACCTCCATCCTCTGGGCAGCTGGTTCAGGGCACCAGGCCTGCCCCACCCCAGGTCACGGCTGGGGCTGGCAAGTCGCCCTCCCTGGGCAACCTGTGCCCACCCGCCGTGGGGGCCCACAGTGGACACTCTTGGGTTTACTAAGCTCTGACACTGGGTCACGGGCACCCAGACTCTGATCCTAAGAGAGTGGGGACAATGTCTTCATCTTTGCTCTTTGGATGTCGGGCTTCCTAAAAAGTCCCCAGGCCCTCTACCCATATCCTCTGTCGTGTGACTTTGTGGCTCCTTAGTCCACTGTGCCCTCAGGTGGTGTCTATTCCCCCACCCCCTTGAAGCTGGGCTTGGCATGTGATGTGTCTTGTCCAAAGGGACATCGTCAAAGGTGACAGACACCACGTGAAGGAGCCCAGAACAAGGGATGACATCATCCCACCATTAGCCACGCCTACATGGCCCAGCGCCCCACCCCCGCAGAGTGAGAAGAAACAATAAAACGCCCCTGTTTGGAGACGAATGGATCATTCATACTCAAAATGAATGGGGTCTGTCCCAGTTGTCACAAACTGTGTGACCTTTACTTACACACCTGCTCATGTTATAGATACAGAATGGACGTACTTTCAAAGGGCACTCACCAGATTCAAAGGTAATTAGCCTGGAATTTGGAAATTCCACGCACCTGTGTTTGGGGATGGGTTTGCAGTTGCATCATCTCGTCGAGTCAAGGATACCCCAGTCGTGAATCTTGGGGTCACTCAGCGCCTGAGGAACCCAAACTCTACCCAGAGCTGCTCCACTCCCAGCCGTGGCTGGAAACCACCAGGCCGTCCCTATGTGCCTGTGTACACATGGGCACACACACACATGCAGGCACACGCACATGTCACACTCATGCCCCCACACATGCACTCATGGTAGTGGTGCTTTCGACACATGCAGCCCTGCTGGTGACAAGGGCCACTGGCCACCCACAGGGAGCCTGCTGCTCTTCGCCAGGCAAAGCCGCAGAGCTGACCACATAGAAACTGTCGATGGAAGAGGGAGGTCCAGCCCCGCAGGGCCCTGGATTCTTCCCAAGGAGCAGTACTCATGGTAACATTCATGGGCAGCCTGTGAGCAGAGGCCAAGCTCTTCCTGGAGGTCAGTCTACCACATTCCCGTGCGGGCCCGAGGAGCCCTCGGCAGATGCGCAGGAGGGGCCAGGGGGACTGAGATCTCATGCTCGACATCCTAGGGGACTTGACAGAAAGAACTGCTGGGATGCAGGGAAGGAAAGCAGTGTTAAGAGACACCTGGGTGGGGGGGGTTGGACAGAAAGTGACAGGTACCTCTCGTTTGCACTGTTTCCTTGCTGCACTTAATTCATTATTTTAAAATTCCATGTATGTCTTTCACAAATGTGCTTAGAAAGTGTTCTTGGGCAAGACTCACATGTTATGTTTTCCGGTGCTAAGCAAAGTGCAACGGGCCGTGTGAGGGACACTTTGACTTGAATCGACGTGAGAGGGAGGAACGTATGACACTCCGTTATTTTTAAATGACAGCTCAGGTCTCCACTGATCCTGGGAAACAAAGAACAGGGTTGGTCTCTATCAAAATAGACTTTTTTAATCCAGATAATTCAGGTGGTACCGTGGGCAGAACACAGGACTGTGAGCCTAGAAGCCTCATCTCTTCTGCGTGTTTCTGGCCCTGCCACCGCCTGCCCTCAGGGCGCTGGGAGGGTGAGGTCGCTCACCTGGGCCTCGGCTGCCTCATCTGCGCACGGGCAACATGTGGACCACTTGCAAAGGGAACTCTGCAGCCCTGCACAGCTGGGTACTTCGTTTTTACTGTCATGCATAGGTAAGCACACTTACAAGATAAGGGGAAACCATGTGGACTTATTGCTCTTTAGTATCACCAAAGCTAACTTAAAAACATTTTAAAAATAGATAGTAACTGCACCACAAGTTGACAGAACTCAATTGGAAACACTTGAGCAGGAATGTCGCTCACCTTCCTGAAGGACACGGTCCCTCCCCCAGCGCGGTGCTGACAGGCAGGCCCTTTGCAGGGAGCTTGTCTATCCTGCTGGGTCCCTGTGCCCAGCCTGAGGTCCTCCAATGGCAAGGCCTTCCTTGGCACAGGGCACCCGAGCCTCCCCAGGCCTCCCTCCGGGGTTGAGTCAGTAACACTTGGCACCAGGTGGCCACAAGCACAACCACAAATGAGGAGACAGGATTTCAGAGGAGTGAATGTTAGAAAGTGGCTATCCACAGAACCCAGAATACGCTTATATTTTAGATCATCGTTCAAATTCAGACAAAGCTTTAATCTCACAGGGAGTTCAGGGGTGTTTCAGAATTGGTCCCAACACTCCAGCTGGAGAAATAATGGCGTGAAAACCCTCTGAGGGCCCTTCAAGCTTTGACAGTCCATTCTATTTCAGCCCAACCTTCCAGGAGCCTCAGAAATAGCCACGGCAGTGCACAGGCCTGCCACGAGAGGGCGATAGAGCTCCACCGCGGTGAAGAGGAGGAGGCAATGCCGCTCAGCAAAGAGGGTCCTCCAAATGCAAGGGCTCAATCCAGCTGTGCACATGGTAGCTGTACAAATGAGACAAATGCATTCTTCTGCTGAAAGCAGGGGTTTTTCTGTTTTTGTTAAGTTTCTCTTGCTTTATTTGTACTTATCGAACAACCTTTGTGTGTCACCACGTGCATGAAAGAGCAGTGGTGTGAAAAGGAAAGCTTGTTTGCAGGAATCTGAGTAGACGTCTCACTGAGTTGGGTTGACGGTTCTCAGAGAGTCTCTCTCTGAGGATCACTGGTTGGGGTCTTCCCGAACTGCATGGGGTGGGGGAAGCGGACACAGCACTTGAAAATAGCACAGAGGCGTCAGAGCCAGGGCAGCGGCTGTACCCCAAAAGAAAGAACGCTCTAGGGGTCACCGTGGTGGAAAATCACTCTGTTTTCTGAGACAGTCATTCAGCTAACCTTTCCTGAACCAGTATGTTTACTTACAGATTTTTATGTCCACAAATTGAACTAATATAGTAAGATCCTTAGAAGGAAAGAAGATGGGCCCCTAGGGGCTAACTAGATTTTTAAGAAAAAGCATAACTTCAGATTGAGCTAGACCAGCCGAAATACAAATTCAGGAGCTGTCAATCAGAGCGAGGCACAGAGGATGCAGCAATGACCGACATAGACGAAGCTGTGTCCTCTGAAGGTCACGGTCTGGGCAGCTCATGACCTTGGCCTGAGTGTATGCACCACGTGCTGGGCACTCTGCACACAGTCAGACAACCCCGGCTCCCTGACGCTCTCCGACCCTGCTCCTCTTCCCATTCTGAGAGCCATCCTATTCTGGACCTTTTGTCCTTTCAAAACGCACCTGCCTGTGTCACTCACCTCATGGCCCTGCTTCCGTTGCCGGACTGAGTCCCAGCACTGCCGCTTACTAGGTGTGTGGACTCTCCGGGCTGTTACCTCCTGGGTAACATGGGATAATGAAAGCACCTGCTGCGAAGGACTGAGGTGAAGAAGAGCTAGTCTATACAACACACCGACCCCAGTCCCCAGAGTACGTGATTAGTAACTGTCGGCTGGCATTATCATCACCATCATCATTGTCATCATCACCAATGTGTTCGTGGCGCCTGTCTTCTCTGCCCGCCGCCCCCCAAAGCAACTAGACGCCGTTTGGTTGGGGCCTGCAACCAATCGAGCCTTTGTGTCCCCCCCCCGCCCCCCCGCCGTGCTCAAGGATGCAGTCGAGCTAGTGTGGCAGGCCGGTGGGGAGCTGTGCACACAGGTGCGCTGCTCAGCACTGGGCCAGCCCAGCTGCGTGTGTGGACGTTCTATTTTATTTATAGCGCCCTTTGCGGTCTGTGCAAATGTAATCTGAAATTTAGGTGCATTCCACCGTTCTGTACAGTTGGTTCTGCTCACAATTTTGTTTGCACCAACAGTTACCGCTTTCCTTGCTTTGCTCATCCAAAACTTTCAGTGTTCATAATGTAATTTCACATTTTTAAGCCCTTAGTGATCTGGCTCCTCTTTACTTTCCAATCTTACCTAATTCCTCTTCCTTCAGCTTCAAGCCACCTCACTCATCGATGGCCCCCCAGACACTCTCAGCTCCCCTGCCCCCTTCCTTTGATCGCACGGCTCCCCAGACAAACCTGTGCCTTCCCATCCCCCCACGGTCTCTGCCATCTCCTCCATCATCAGCCAGGCTCCCCGAGGGGCAGGCGCCCTTCCAGGGCGTCCTATCAGATCCGCATGGCTGCTTCCGCCAAGCTTCCCTCCCCACGGGAAGTCCCGGTTCCTCCCTCCCTCCCTCAGCATTCAGAGCATTCTTCTAGACCAGTGATTTTCAGCTCATGGCGCACATAAGTGCGCTACTAAAACTCCACAGCACAACAATGTATAATATTATTTGCCAATTTGACAAAAAAATAGGCAAAATTTTTATTCAGTCACACTGCATGGCTGTTTTTGTGTTGTCTGTTGTCATTTTTTAAAATTTGACAATCTAAGGGAAAAGAGGTCAGTGCCCTGGAGTAAATAGATACTGCATGTTTTAAAAATTCTTGCAACACAATGGTTGAAAATGGCTGTTCTAGAACATTCTGACTATAATGTCTTATCACATACCTCACTGTGAGTGATGGTAACTTTGTTATTATAACATTATCTTTCATTTTGTAGCATCCAGTCAGGGGCTTGCATGTAGAAGGCATTAGGCTTGTTGACTTGCACCCTAGCTGAGCTTTAAAATTAACTCCTTCGATGTCTAGTAACGCCAAAGTGCAGGTTTATATCAGCAGCACTCCTGCAAGCCCTGCACTTCGTTGCCGAGTCAGCTCTGTGTCAGCAGGCACCCCTGGGTTGACGCCTGGCTGTGTAAACTTGGGCGCTTTCTTGGATGAAATGGGCAAAGTATTTTATGGGCAAAGCCTCACAGGGCTCCAGTGAGGACAAAATGAGTCGGTCCACACAAACACCGAGGAAGGAGCCTGGCACCTAGAAAGTGCTCAGTAAATATTAGCGGTTCCTCACCTCTAAGGCCAAGTTCCATCTGGCTTCAAGCCTGGAAAAGTCAGGGGCAGCAGGGGTGGGGCGGGGACGGGGAATGGCCTTTCCAATGCTGCAGTTACCAACTCTCACCAGTATGGGACGCCCAACCTCCAAGGCTGTGAAGACCTTCCAGTTGGAGCGCAGGAGCAGAGAATTCAGTTTGGGCTTAGGGGGTAGAAGTGTGTTTATATATATCAAGAAAATCCAAGGTTATAAATGTCAACACAAGGCTTCTGCAAGAGTTTCCCTGGGAGGACATTTGATTGCACCCCATTTTCTACCCACACCCTGCTTAGTAAAGGGAGGGTTGCCAAGGATTGGGGGTGTGAGCAGAGGGCCCTTCACAGGGATGCCAGGGGAGGGAAGCTGGATTTGTAGCAGTGATGCATATATTGATTTTTATTCCAGTTTCTTTCCAAATGAGCTAAAACGTATCCACTCAGCCCAGCCCATGTGTCACTTGCTAATCAAGAGATACAGTACCATAAAATCTTCCTCCTCTGGCTCCTTCTCCAGCCAGAGCTCTAATCTATTCCCTGCACCCGAGCGTGCCCAGCCCATTTCAAGTCACACTGTGGTCTGTCTGCTCCAGTCCTGCTGGTTTTTCTGGGTCCAGCTCAAAGCCCACCTCTTCCAGGAAGCTCTCCCTGACCCCAGTAGCCCAGCAAACCCTCCTCTTCTAAGCCTCTCCCGTTGGCCCTTCCACAGTCAGCCACTTTCTCCAGTGCTGCCTGTCAGGCAGGTACCCGTTTATGTAGCTCACTGAGGACAGGGACGTGCCTCATTTGTACACACACACCCAAGTCCCTCAGCACAGGGTCCTGCGTGGAGCTGGGGAGATGCCGACTGCAGACCGATTGGAGGCGGGCCAATCAGGTGTTCTGCAGGCGTGCGAGAATGAATGGGTGGCTCCTTAATCTGCACCATAGACAGAGGGAAACCCCATCCGACACCAGTTGTCTTGCCCGTGGCTTTGACTCGGGCCATTTTCTCCCACGCCGTCATTAAAAATGGCAAGGGAGAGCTGTTGCAGCCATGTCTCATGTAGATACCGCACATTATCAGGCTCTCAGTTCCCCTCCACTCACTCCAGCAGCTTTAAAGTTAAAAAAAATTTCCCCTGTGGCTGACTTTATTTATTCAGTGCCTGGCAAGTGAGCGCATTAGGAGTTAAATTGCTCCCACCCACTCTGCAGTCGGCCACGTGCACAGAGCTGGACGAGGCCGTGCAGGGAGGCAGGTGTGGCCCCACCCTCATGGGGTGTACAGCCTCATTCAGCAGCAGCTTCGGACACTTACAGACTCCTGGCTGGATGGGCGCTGGGGGGAGAAAACAGATTAAGAGGCCACCATCTCTATCTTGGGGACACATCTGCTGGGGGAAGCAGCTACACCACATTCGAGTTAGTCAGATCAACAGCTAATCAGAGGATGTGTTGAAGGTGTTAGACTTACTCAAATTCTGTTTCTGAGCCAAAAATGCATTTTAAAGAGCAAAACAGAGGGAAAGTTTTGAGAGCAAAGAAAGGAGTAGTAACCATCACCGCTCCTCCCAAAATCTCCCTCCTGGGCTCTGGTGTTTTCATTTCCTTTTATAATAAAATAAAAGATTTTATCTCCCAGGAGGAAAGACTTAGAAAACAGACTTCAACTGGTACCAGGTTCCAACGGATGCCAGGTAGGGGGGGAACGTAGGGCACGCCCCTTCTACAGCTTCGGGGACTCGAGGCTCTGCAAGGAAGGGCCGGCACTCTGGCCAGGCTCACGGGGCACGTCAGAGGAGGCAGCATGGCTCCTGCCCGGCTCCTGCCCGAGCCTGCAGGTTCTCAGACACCCTCTCCCTGCCCCTCCCTTTCACTCTGCACGCCAGCCCAGGGCGCTCGAGGCAGCCGTGAGATCCCAGTACAGCAGACTGTCATGGAGCCAGGTCCAGAAGCTGCTTCCACAGGGCACCTGGGGCCCGGACAGCAAGGGGCCAGTGCCCGGCTGCAGCCTGCTCTCCTGCTAACACAGGCGGCCGTCCTGAAGCCAGTTCAGTGCAATTCGACTGTCGGAAGCCAGGAAATTCAGCCAGCACTCAGGGGAGTTGTGCGAGGGAAGAGAGGGACGTGATGTGTATCTGGCTGGTGACTCAGAAGGCTGACCCTGCAGAGCACGATGGCTGTCACACCTGTGGCTCGAGGGTGCCCAGAGCCAGGCTAACCACACAGAGATGTGAAGCCGGACCTCTCAGCTTTCAGAGGGTTCTTCCTGGCTCTCCTCTCCTGTGAAAACCTGACTTTACAAAGGGAGTAGATGAAGTCATCCATCTGGAGGTGGGAGTGAGTAAGGGCACCTTCCTGCGTTTTGTCTCTTATCAGGGGTCAAGAAAACTTTTGGAATGGAATGCCCCCAAGGGTAGCGCTGAGCCATTGGCTGGGACTCAGGGGGAGACCTATAGAGGAGAGGCTCCATCTTCACCAAACACCAGGCCAGTCAGGAGCCATTTCTTTCGTCCTTTCCTCCCATTCAGTCTCATGGGTTCCCCACACACCTGAGAGCCAGCACCCCAGAGAGCTGGCCCCGCCTACCAGCACCCCCTCCTCTGGGGACCTTCACTGCCCACCCCGTTTGCCCAGGGTAGGCATCTGCAGCCCAGTTTCGCCATCCACATCCTGGCTCTACGTTTACCTGTAAGTTCACCTGAGGCCAGAAACCACAGCCCTTCTCTTTTCTGCTTTACCCTGCAGGGTCAACATAATCGCTGATAATGAACTTTAGGTGCTCGACCTTGGAATGAGTTCTTAGGTTTTATAGTCAACGGGTCTGGCATGCAGCGACAACTGAATTTCGAAGGTGACTGCATTACAAGGGTCTCAAACTGGGGAGATGGCCGGTTCTCTCTGCTCCTGCCCGTGGCACCTCCCATCTGAGAATAGGCCCTTGCCCCCATCCTTGTCGGGGACTCCTTACCGTCTAAAGTAGGAATCGATAGAGAGTGTGAGGTGTCCCCAAAACAACGGAAGGGAACGGCCGCCCCCCCCCCCCGACACAGCGGAGGTCTGTAGCCTTCCTCCATAAAACCAAAAACAAGGCTCTGAGAGCCCTGCTGAGCGCCAGCTGACACACCGGTGATGTGCAGATCCCAGAAATAAAGCCAAGCGCTGTTGGCAGGTTGTCTGATTGCCCTCCACGGAAGGGCTGGAATACAACTGCAGTTCAGGGTCAGCCACCACATCGGAGACCCAAAAGTCAAGGGTCAAGCTGACTTAGAACAGGCCGAGCCGGGTCTGGAGGGCAAGGTTTCTGCTGGGTCCTCTCCAGCCCCCGGTGGTTCCCCGACGGGGCGGGTGCAAGGACTTGCTCAGCCAGCCCCTGCTTTTAGCTCGTGCCTCAATGGGCTTATTTTCTAAGCCAAATGCAGTTCAATCACTGATGCCTTTAAAGGGTCCACGGCCCACCCCTTCCCAGCTTTCCCTGTGAGGCGCCCCTCGCACCCAGGAGCCTGCAGACCTCCTTCCCGCACGTGAAGCCGTGGGGCCTGCGGACCAACAGTTTCCGTCATTACAAGCCAGCGTTTGGAAGGAAGCCACGGCAGCGACGGTGGAGGGATTTTCCCTCGCTGCCTCTAGTCGTTCAAGAATGAAGGTCACACAGCTGTTGCTTGCTGAGCACCTTTGACTCATAGGGTTGATGTCATGACTTTTGTGAAAGGATGGGGCAGAGACAGGGGAGCAGAAAGGCCCATGGGGACCACTGCAGACACTGCCCAGCAGCCCTCGTGAGCTTGGGCCTGCGGCTGAGGTTCCCGCCATGCTTTCGGGACATTAGGTTGGGGGGCAGGGAGGGGGTGCAGAGAAGAGGCCTGGAGCAGAGTGGGGCATCGTGCGGGTAGGGACTTGAGCATCATCGAGCTGGGACCTTAACTGTGCTCCGTGACCCTCAGTCTCCAGTGCGCAGGGATGTGGAGTGGGAAGTGAGGAGGGGGGTGGCCACCCCCTGGGAAAGTTACAGGAACTTATTTTCTTCATCAGGCAAATGAAGATGACTTTCCCAAGCTCTTTGAACGTCAGGCAAACTTGTCTGAAAGCCCAAATAGCACACTTGACTTTCGCTAGGGCAAGCCTGCCTGCTGGGGACCGCGGTGTCCCCACAGGGTGTTTGCTGCCTGGGAAGGCTGGCCACTCCTTGGCCCTCCACCCTGGAAAGAGGCCCGAGCACCGCCAGGAGGAGGGGTGAGGCGGGAGATGGTGTGCATCTGCTAGTCAGGAATAAATACCTGACCCCGTAGAGCACACTGGTTTGGGGAATCACGTTCAGAAGTTGAAAGTTCATGTGGAGTTTTCAGAGCACTCACAGACCTTAACGCTCTGCCGTAAGCTGATGTCCGAGGTAGGAAAGGATGAAAAAAGTCCTGAATGGGCATCTAGTTTGTAGAAGACGCAAATGATGGTCAGTTTTGAGCAAAACTACTTTCGTGGTTAGTGATACTCTAGACTGTAAGCGAAATTAAAGTGTGTCTGTGTGTCTGTGGCTAGCGTAGATAGATTTTGCAGCTTTGCTTCCATGTCCTGATGTTTACACAACACCTGAAAGTGTACCAACAAAACAATCTGACTTCTGGGACCAACGAACCATCTGACTCGTGTGATCAAATCGGTTCTCCTCCCAAAGACACTGAGAGGACCCCCGGCTCCCCCGCCAATGGACCTTTGTTAGGTCCTAACAATGGACCTGCGTTCCGTGTTAGGATGTGCTGTGCACCTGTGTGAGCACGGGACAGCACTGAGGTTCAGAACTTGTCACACCCAGGCCGGGTGACGTGGTCGCTGGGCCAAGGCAAGGTCAAGACCTTCAACGCTCCATGAGCTTTCCGAAGCAAACGGAACTCACACATCTTCTTAGAAAGGGGCACAGTGCTTGGCAGCCAGGAGATGCCCAGTAAGTCACTGAACTTCCTGCCTTGGTCGTCATGGCCAGACCAGCCGGATGCAAGTGACAGTTTTCACCTGACACTGGAAGAGTGCTGTGTGAGTCAGGCCGCCACATCTTCCGACCTGACGCAGCTCGGCCTGGGCTTCGTGTCTGCTCTCTCTGGCCTGGCTTCCAGCTGTCAGTCAAACACAGGCTGACCGAGCACCTTCCATGTTCCTGGCACAGAGCTGGGCGCTGCAGACACCCGGGTGGACACCCCAAGGCGCTGCTCTCAAGGTGCCCCCGACGTAATAACAGGTGAGCAGGATGGCGAGAGAGCCGTTGGAGCCAGAGCAGGGTGCTGGGAGGCGTAGAGCTGGGTGCCCAGGTGTGTCCAGGAGCACAGAGGTGAAACCTGAGTTGGGTTCTGATAGACAAGCAGACAAGTGGGAGGTGGCCAGGCTGGGTGGGGGCCACCTCCCCAAGGGCAGCCTGTGAAAGGCAGCAGGAGACACTGGCCTCTGTGAGCACAACATACGATCGCCAGAGATCAGGGAGAATACAGGGCCCCTCCACCTAGGCCATAGCATGTTATTTACATATGCATGACATTCCTATAGCATAGTGAATCTTAAACGACTGGGGGGTGGGGCATGGAGCCCTTTGAGAAGCTCGTTTAAAAAAACCAACCATGTGCCCTCCCCCAGGAAGCCATCCTGGGACTCCTGGGGAAGCAGCATGCTAAGTGCCTCAGATGTAGCCGAGACGACACTGACCTTCAGCTGCAGCCACAGGGACACCTGGGCTGGATGGCCCTGCCTCTGCCTCTCGAGGACCACCCAGGTCTCCTTGACGCAACACCACCAAGACAGGGGCTGGGACCGTGACGTGAGGGGGACTGGGACAGCTGCCAGGGAGGCGGGCAGCCAGCTTCCGGTGCCCAGGACAGCCCGAGGGCCCCCGCCTGCTTCCTGCCCTCACACCCCTGTGGGTGTGCGCCAGGCTGCCATCCCCTGGGGTTTCCCTGAGGCCACAGTCACCCCCTCTGCGAGCAGTCTCCGGACACAGAGTGTTCCATCCACAGCCTAAAGCAAGTGGGAAGCTCTTCAGAGGGCAGAGAGATCCACAAACAAACAAATGTAACTAAATAGGCCAAGTTTACATGTGAAACTGAGAGTCCGGGGACCCAGATTCACATCCTCCTCCGGCCCCTGACCCCTTCTGTCCCCCACCTTCTCTGAGCCTCAGGCTGCCCACCTGCAAATGGGGCCCGAGGGTTCCGGCCCCGACCGTCCACAAGGTACATGAGAATTAAAACCAAGTGAGTGATGGCGCGAAGGTGCCCTGAACTCTCAACCTTATTATTAAAGGAAATATTAAAGAACTAATGAAACATCACAGGAAAAAATTGGCAACTCTAACCCCCCAATAAAATTCCAACATGGAAAAAAGAGCCAGACACCCCGCAGAGAGAGAATAAATGGTGGCTGCCATTTGTTATCATAAATACTTTCACTTTTGTTGTTTCTTATACAATTTACAAAGGAAAAGGAAAGAAAAGGACCCTCGACGTAATTACAGGTGACAGTTTAGAACTTTGGGCTCGCTGTGCATGGGATTGGATTCACGGCAGGCCCATCCCCGGGTCTGTCACTGTGCCGGGTGCCAGAGCACAGTGTGGCCTCCAGGCATGAGCTGGCCTCTGCCCGTAGGCGGAAGGCACTCAAACAGGTCACACAGTAAAAAAAGGGGGGGAAAAGGACTTTCTGCTCCCTGGATCGGGCTCTCCCGAACGCTGGCTGGCCCAGAGTAGGTGCCCGGCAGGGGACCGTGTTTATTGTGAAAGCGCGTGCTGAACTTGGTGGCACTGCGAGTCCGGATGGCTGGTGCGGTAAGCCTGGCCAGGCCACTCCAATGACAAGGGGCCTCCCTGGCTCCATCCTTTCTTTCATCACCCATCTTTGTCTGCTCGAGAGCAGAGCCCAAGATGAGTCTTGCTTCCCCGGGGTCCCACCAGCGGCCACTTCTCCCCATCTCACCACACCGTTGTCCCCCGACTTCAAACTTGTTATGGGTGACAAGCCAGTAAAGGACAAGATACATCCAGATGACCTCACAGGAGCAAATGAAGCGACTCACATACACATTTGAGTGCGGTTCCACACATCTTTGCTTCCTTCATTCATTCGTCGCACATTTTGCACATCCAGCAGTTGGCCGGGGTGTACAAATGAACCTGCATTACGACAGAGCAGACAGATGACGGCCTGCCAGGCAGCACGAGGGCTCTCACGCAGCCCTGAATCTCGTGTGGATTTTAAGCCCGGGAATGGTTTGAGCTTTTTAAAACAATTCCCAAGATAATTATGTGGAGGATGGCAGGGAATCCAGAATTGAAAGGGTTAAGATCTGAGGCAAGGAAACTTTCAGAAACCACTGAAGTAACTCAGGCAACATACTCCAAGAGTTTGGAGCTTAGCGAGGGAAAATCCAAGGAAAAGGAAGGGGTGAGCGAGGAACATTCGGGGGATAGAATCTGGGTGTGTGGACAAGCAGAAGTCCTGACTCCCGCTCACAGCCCTGCCTCTTGGTAGCTGGGTGAGCTGCAGGCTACAAAACATCACTGAGCCTCAGTTTCCTCATCTACCAAATGGGTCTATTTATATAAGCATGTCATGAGGATTAAAAGAATGGCAATAGAGAGGTCCCCCTAGCACATGGCAGGTATCCAGTGAATGTTCGCTCCATTGAAGGGCACAGTAACCCGTGCCCTGGGCTGGAATCCAGTCTGAAAGTCAATACAGGGAGAGGACATGTTTGAGATCTTGCTTCCCAGCGACGCTCATCCATTGGGGCTCAAATAAACTCTCATAAAAATTCTCTTAGTAAATAAATGTCAATAGCAAGAGAAAGGGAGTGAGCAAAGATGAGCTGCGGTGGAACCCTCATGCTGGGCGACCAGAGACTTCAGGAGAAGTCACATGGACACAACGTGCCCTCTGGGCCACTCAGAGCCACTGCAAACGCAGGTAACCCTGGGCCCCCAGCACAGGCTAGTTTCAAGCTCAGGCTTCCTGCTGCTGAAGTCAACTTGACCATGATTTCTCCTTCTGCAAGCTCGCCAGGCACTCGGAGAAATCCCCAGACGCTCCGGCCACAGACCTGTGGAAGGAGTTCAGCCCGAGGGAGGAGGACTGGAGAGAAATGCCACCCTGCTCGGGTGACCCAGTGGCCTGCTCCACATGGCACCGAGCGCTCTTCCCTTCCCCTCTCAGGCATGCTCCCAGAACTCCCTCAGACCACAGGTGACCCTGAACTTGGCAGGACCCTGAAGGCACTAGATCACTTCCCATGTCAGGTTCCGGGGGAGCAGACCGGGTCCCCACAGGGTGTGGCCAGCCAGCACTTTCCCTGTGAGAAGCCACCATCAAGTCCCACTCGGCACTGGAAATTCAGCGCCACTCGGAAAGGCGAAAGGCCAAGTTATTTTCGTTCAGCAGGTACCCACTACATCACTTGTTTCCTATTTCGGTGCGTTTAAAAAATTTCCCCCAGGGTGAAAGCGCTGAGGCGCCTTTGTTGTGAAACATGGTTAACACGAGGCGGCTTCCTGTTTCAGGACCACACAGACTCAGCCTCCTGCAGAACCCAGGCCCCAGCCCCTGTGGGGCACGCAACAGCAGGGGAGGGGCCTCCTGGGGGGGGGGGGGCGTCAGCAATGAAAAGAGAAGTGAAAGGGGGGATAAGTGTCTAGACCAAGTTTAAAATGTGGAAAAGCCCTAGGCCGAGCAGAGTTCTGAAGAAAGAAACTGGACTTCCTTTTACTGGTTGCGGATGATCTATGTGTCCATACTTTTATTTTTATTTTATTTATTTTTATTTTTTATTAAAGATTTTACTCATTTATCTTTGGAGGGGAAGGGAAGGAGAGAGGGAGAGAAATATCATTGTATGGTTGCCTCTCGTGAGTCCCCTGCTGGGAACTGGCCTGCAACCCAGGCATGTGCCCTAACTGGGAATCGAACCGAGATCTCTTAGTTCGCGGGCCCCCACTCAGTCCACTGAGCTACACCAGCTAGGGCTATGTGTCCATATTTTTAAAAGCTCAAGGGAATAATTTGGATTATGAAACAAATTTAGACCTGTTACTCTCTACGTGGTTTACAAATATCGAAGTAAAGGTGTTCAAATATTTTGCCCAAATCACCAGAGACCCCGCCGTCTGCCCGCTTTCACGCTGTAAATCTGCCCATGACGAGGATGACCTGGGCTGGGGCCGAGCATCACTCCCTGTTGTGTTTAAATAAATGCTTAGAATTAGCTGACGCCCCATAGAATTTTGACTTACTGGCTTTTGAAATAACTGGCACTAACAGTAGGCCCACCATCATACATGGGACCAGCAAGCTGCCCCTTTGGACACAGCAGGGCTTCTGGCATCTTCCACAGTGCCCACCGCTCCCTGGCACTCCTGTCATCATTCGCCTTTCCCGCCTGACCCCTCGGCCACCTAAGGGCACAGCCTCTAGGTCGGGTGGCAAGGCCAGCTCCAATGGGTGTACACAGGCAGACAACATTGCGCTGCAGTCGTCAATAGGGTGTAAGTGCCCCTGCTAGGTGGGTACGGGAAATATCGAGGGGAACACCTTGTGAAGTACGCGATTATCGAACCACTACGCTGCACCCCTGAAACTAGTATAAAATAATGTAAACTGAAATTGAAAAATAAAAGTTAAAAAAAATAACAAAGTTGTACTCCATACTAGTGAGCTATAATCCCCTCACATATATGGAAGTTATCTGGTATTTTCCCGATAAACTCAGAGAAAACCCAGAGGGTATTTACAAACAGAGGAGGGAGTCCCACTTCCTGTGGCTCGAGTCCCAGCTCCTCTATCCCGTTCCTCTCCCTAAACAGTTCATTACCCACCAGGGAGAGTTTGAAACACCTTGCTTCTTAGCCTCTAGCCCTTCGTTGGGGGCGTCATGTAAGGGCACCTCCTCCTTTTGCAAGAAACTCGACCAGGGCAGTGGGAGGTGTGTGGTGGGCGGAAAGGTCAGAGTGGGGCAGCAGCCCCCAGCGGGAACTTTTCTCGGGGGGCGCTTAGCCAGGGCTTCGGGTGGGTGGTAGCGCTCATTTCTGGAAAAGACTGAGTATTCAAAAGGTTCGTGTTTGCTTTAAACAACAAAACGTGTCTGTAAGCCCCAACACAGCTGTATTCAAAGGGCACATTCGAATAAACCAGAAGGTTCCTGGTATGAAAGACCCACCACCAAGCATCCTCGTTGCAGCGAGAGGAGGTGCAGGTGAGCAGATGCTGAAGTGGTGGAAAGCGGGCGAGCACGTGGCCGTCTTTCAGGCTCGATCTCAGAGCTGTGAGAAGGCCCACCTGCATTCCACCCTCCCTCCACGCACGCGCACGTGCACTGCCTGCTGAAGTCACCCGACTGTGCCAGAGTTGGGGTGAAGGACCAGGAAGTGCACAAGCTGGGGACCCGATGGATTCCAGTGTTGGGGGGAGTCTCTCGAGAAGACCTCACAGATGAGGTCGCGCCGCACTTCTGGTAAATCACCACGTGGAAGACGACCGTTTCATCAGGGCCATTCACTTACATTTTGCAGCAGGCTAAACTTGACCTTTTCCACTTTTAGGGGAAGATCTTCCTAATTACACGAATGGGTCAGAGCTTCCCACTCACGTGCCACAAATGAATTACAGGGCTGCCCGGCCAGCTGGCCTTCCTGCCTCCGTCCCCCTCTTGGTGGCTGCAGGTACCGTCCTTTACTGTGTGCGCTGTGAAGGGACAGAGCTCGGAGCTTTGCCTCGGTCGAAAATCCTCGCAGGAGTCCTACGCCAACGTGGCGGACGGTTATCGGCTGTTCGGAAGCAGGATGGCCAATACTTGGCGCCGCGCTTCACTGTAAACCCGTTTCTAAAGGTCAGGCTTTAGGGAAACAGCGCATGGTCAGCCTCCTGGTGGTTTTCTCTGCTGATTTGTATCCCGGTTAAGCCAAAGTCATGGTGACTTGCTGTTTTGAGACCAAGCTCCTCGCATACTCTTCCCTAAGGCTGATCGCTACTCCTCTCCCCCAGGGAAAGTGTGGGGTTGGCAGCGTCCCTCCGACTAGACCTGGGGCTGGACCTGCCGGAGCGGCAGGGTGGACTGACCCTTCCCGGCGCTGACCCAGGGCCCCGAGACCGAGAGGAGGCTGGCTGGTCATCGTCAAGCAGAGGTAAGTCGGAGAGCACCCCTGTCCTCCCGTTAACAGGAAAATCCTGCCAAGTCCCCACCGCCTGAGAGCACTGCCTGGTCCTCCCCCTTTGTGTGACAAGTGAGGCCCCAGGAGCTGTGTCCCTTGGACAACAGGACACAGACCTTGCACAGAAAACTGGGACGAGACTGGGAGATCCATCGTTTAAAAAAGGAACCCTCCGTGAACCTGTCCTCTCGGGTGGCTAAGACGTGTGTCGTTTTCACAGCAACAAATGTGATGTGAGAATGTTAGAAACTTACTGACTAAGTTGCCAACATCGGGGACCACGGCCATCGTTTCCCTCTTTGGGGAGGTGTGCAACTAGACTCCTCCTCGTTTGCCTCCGGCTGAGGGAGGCTGTGTCAACAGAGACGGTAGAACAGCCGCTAGGCCCGATACTTGCTGAGCCTCCTCTCCACTCCTTCCCCACCCCCCAGAACACACTCGTGTGCACATGTGTGTGTGTGTGAGGACCAGGTACCTGTGTTCTGGGTGCTTCTCCACTCTAACCCATCAGGGTCCCTTGAACACAGGCACCCACGCCCTGCAGCCGCTCACAGCCGTCCAGGCCAGTCACCAGTTAAGGTCCTTGACGGGCCCAGGTACATTCCTTCCTGCGGGGAGGTCAGGCTGTTCACTGCAAGCCCACAGAGCCAGCACTGCACCCCCCCCTTGGGGAGCTGCCCACACAGCTCTGCGCAGAGCAGGAAGGATGAAGAGACCACTCTCTGCTGGCCGGCTCCCCACTTTGCACCCTCCCACGCCCCCACACCTTTCTTACAATGTTTGATGTATTAGCTCTGCCCGAACGATGCGTGGAACCAAGGGGCGCCCACCACCTAGGAAACTCCCGCCGTCACCTCTGGGCCGAGGGGAGGAGAGGGGCTCAGAGGCTGGTAGAATGCAAGGAGTTCCCCTGCAGGGTGGGGAAGGTGACGTGGGCCAGAGCCCGCCCCTCACTCTCTGCCCCACAGTCCTCTCCCTGTGGTTTGGGGGGGCTCTCTCCTCAGGGAGAGGGGGCCTTGCCTCCTTCCAGTGTGACAGCTCAAGCAAGAAACGGGGACAGGAGTCACCTGGCCAGGCCACCAGCTGGCTTTGAGTGCAAGAGAATATCCTGAGACTGAGTGAGGGACACAGGGGCCCTGAGGACAGGAAGGACATGGGGGACCAGGGGGACCATGGGGGAAACCGTGGGACACCCCCTTAGGGAAAGCTCCGATGTCCAGGGTCAGCGACAGGGACGTCGTGCGAAGTGTGGCGCGGCGCTGTGGAAAAGATTCCAGGAGAGATGTCAAGCGGCTGCCATGGCAACAGGAGAAAGGCCTCATTTGGCAAAGACGATGATGACTGGGCAGGGGCTGAAACACTGTGCTTCTTTCATTTAATTTCTCTTGAAAAGTTCTATTTTAAGCTTTTGGGGGAAATGTGTGACGTTTTAAAGAACTTCACACACCTACCCACCACGATGATTTTTTTTTAGAGGCTTCGAGATTTCAAAGAATTCAAAACACACCTGGCCTCCTCCCCCCAGATCCCTGCTGGCCCGGGATGGGTAGCTTTCGGAGCCCTGAGAAATCCCCGGACGCACAAACAGCCCAGGGGAAATCCTGCCCAGCACATCCCGAGAGAGGGAAGGGGCCCCTTCCTGCCCCGCCTGCCCAGAGCTCGTGCTGAACCGCAGCTCGGTTTCGGTCCAGTGAGACACCCGGTGCCCCCTCAGAACGGGCCGTGCTCACCCACAGTAAGGGACGAAAGGGGAAGATGGGTGCGGGGGGCTGAGCACACTCCGCTTTGAGAGCCCGGAGCCTGGCATCTCTTGAGACAACAGCCAGCTGTGAGCTGCCACATGTGCTCAGAGGTGCTGTGGGCTGCCTGGAGGCCCATCATGACCTCAGCCCCAGGACCTCGGCCCCAGGACCTCGGCCCCAAGCCCTCGCTGGACCTGGCTGCATGGCCTCGCCCTGGCTGCAGGGCCACAGCAGAGCCAGCCCCCTGGGCCTGGGACTGAGCATTCACTCTACTGCTCCCAAAGAAGGACAACACGGGGATCCTTTGCTGTTTCCCCAAAGGAGAAATTAGGGGCATGGCACTTTCCAAGAATATTACACGTCCACACCCTCCACGGCCCAGCCCTCTCCCTGGGGCCAGCACTGACCCTTGCTCCACACCCAGTCAGAGCGCACGCCCTGGAACTGCACTGCTTGGAGTGAATCTCAGCTCTGCCAGCTACCACCTGCCTCCATTTCCTCATCTGTAAAATGGGACAAAAATACCATCTCCCTCATGGGATAGCCTGCGGCGGGGGTAAAAAGCACCAATGTAAAAGACGTGCAAACCTGTAGAGAATTCTTATCAGCGTTCATCTGACCCAAACTTACCACATATTACAGTTTTGCAGCTTCTTTTGTGTATTTGAAGTTAAGGAGGGAATTGGTATAGAGGCAGAACAGTCGACAAGATTATCTGCTCTCTGGAGGGCTAGCGCCCCCTTCAGGAATTTCAAAGTGTGTTAACTAAGATGCTCAAAAGCAGTGGACAGGGCTGGCTTAAACCCTTTCGCAAGAGAAGTTACAGGCCTGGGGCCTGCCTACCCACCAGGACCTGCCCAGTGAGGAATTTATGACTCACTGAATAGATGAATAGATGAATAGATGAATAGATGAATAGATGAATAGATGTAACTCACCCTGTGAGGTTACTTTCCATAGAACCCTTTTTTCTGGTCCACAAACCTTAGAAGTGAGCTGGCTCATGTTGAGAGTCTGCCATGGAAAGTAGTCACTTTCTCAAGTGCTTTCCAGGAAGGGTTCGGGGGCCCCACCCCCAGTCCGAAACAGAAGAGAAGGAAAGAAATCTCAGTCTCCTCCACTAGCCCAAAAGTTCATGGTTAGCGATTCATTAGCTAATCGCTGCTGGTGCAGGTTGGGGATCTGCTTGGTCCGAGGCATTCTGCTGCACTTGGGGTGTAAGCCAGGGAGGGGGCCCTCGCTCTCCAGGAGTTTGTAATGTCGTAGGAAAGTGTGAAATCCACAGCCCTGACAGACAAAGCGAAGGCATGATGGCTAATTCATTGGATCGCTTGTTTTCCTTCTTTTTTATTTTCTTTTCATTCAAAGAGTGAAATGTCCGTGTGTTTGGGGAAGGTATCCAATCGATCTAATTTAGTTTGGAGCAGCATCTTCTCTATGTTTTCAGGATGCATCAGTACTTGGTACCCTACTCAGATTTGTATAATAAGAAATTATTTAAATTAAAAAATTAAAAAAAGAAATTATTTAAAGATGTTTCAGTATATCTGATTTTTAAAGCATTGTGGAACTGTGAGCCAACCCGTGTGATTAGCCTCGGCGATAAAAATCAATGATAACCTCTAATGGCCAAGGACACACCCTCTGCTTCCTCAGCCAAAGAGAAATGTTTTTGGTTGCATTTTACTATAAACGGTGTGAGACACAAAGAGGTTTGGCGTATTTCGCAACATGGCCGCGTGGTTTTGAAATGTCCTCTTACCCTTGGGGCAGTACCGGTTCACACAGCGGACGCCGACCCTGGGGCTGGCTGGATACTGTGCGGAACCCAGAGCAAAACGAAGATATGGGGTGCTTCGTTCACTGAGCAGAACACAGAACTGGGCGCAAGCACCTCCTGGGTGCGGGGACCTGGCTACCCCCGAGTGTGGATTTAGTGTGTGGTCATCATTCATGCATTCACACATTTAAGGCACTTCCCAGCTTAGGGCCTTTACTCGCCACACTTACCAACACATTTGGAACAACATGCACTCTGCTCTGTGGAAGGTCCCAGTTCTTTTCCAAAATTCATACTTAGACTAAAATAGATACAGCATCAACACTCTTTTTCAGTGACAGTTCGGTAAGCACATTTCTCATGTTTTCTGTGAATTTTAGTAAGTGGCTTTAATTGTTTTAGGCTGGAAACGGGGGTTCCGTGTAGATTTCATCACATGTTCTTATTCACCCGTTGCCGAGCCCACCCTGCTCCGCTTTACACGGCGGCACCCCCAAACCGCGGGATTGAGAGAATTCAGGCCAACTGAAGTGGCAGACGCCTGTTCATCGCCGGCCCCCATCCTGCCCCCGGACAATTTTCCTCATCAAGACTTATCCAGAGCAGAGCAGTGCATTTAAAAAGGGGAATCTCAGGGGCCGCCCCAAAGATCCCCCCTGCGGACTGGTGTGGACAGGGCAATGTGCGCTCACTTTGTGCCGAGCACCGTTCCGCCTTTCCCCTGTGGTAACTCATTTAACTCTGGAAAAAAAATCCCGTTCAGTAGGAAATGACACCCCGTCACTTGTGCCGCGGTCTGTCCCCAGAAGCAAGTCAGGAAGTGCAGCCCACACTGGGAGAAAAAGAAAGTCAATCTTCACTTTTGGGGGAAAGATACCCCGAAGCATTCATGAACATGTTTTAAAACCATCAATCATATTGATAGATTCTATTTACAGCCATGAGACCCGATAAAGTCGCCAAAAGAGTGAATGTGAAGACAGACAGAGAGAGAGAGGAGGGGCCGAGAACTCCACCTGGGGTGCGTCGCCTGTTTCACAGCCAGACCCGCAGGTCACGCGGCTTCCCAGAGGCACCCAGCCCGCAGCGGCGGAGCTGGCCCGAGCACCCAGTCAGCCGCTCTGAGGGGACCCGCAAGGGGCCACGTTCCGCAAACAAGCACATGAGTGGAGGTGTATAAATCGGTATTGGCCATTTGGTCTGAAGTGTAAGAGCCGTGAAAATTATTATCTCTTTGGAGTTCTTGGCCTTGACGTCTCTGCCGCCAGGCGATGGCACTAGTTCTGCCACGGGTCACTTAGGAAAGTTTTGAGGACCTGTCTACATGGGCATGGGGGAGCCAATGGACAGGCATTCTGCTCTCGGGGCACCGTGTCCCAGCAAGGGGAGAGGGAAAATAGGCAGAGACGCAGCAAGCGATCTAGCGTTTTGGAAAGCGGTATCTGCTTGTGGGGGACGAAGTAGAGCTGGGTGAAAGGAATCAGTGGTTCATAGCCAGGAAGGGCTCCATTGCCATGGTGAACGGAACAGATAATGCAGGCCTCGTTGCAAAAGGGAGCTTTGAGCAAACACGTGAAGAAGATGACAGAGCCCAGTGGATATCGGGATGCAGAGCGTTCTTGGCAGAGAAAACACCTGGGCCAAGGGCCAGAGGCTGCTGGAGACGCCTGGCATGTGAGTGCAACAGCAAATCAGCTGGGGGGGGGGGCCAGAGATGGGGGTATGGGGTTGGAGGGACGAGGTCAGCCGGTGACGGTGCCAGAGCAGACAGGGCCACCTGGGCCCTTAGGAGGATGCTGGCTTTTCTTTTTGGCTGAGTTAGATGGAACTGTTGACAGGATCGTAGTGGAGCCTCACAGGATTGTAATCTGATTCCATTTGTGTTTTAAAAGGTCGCACCAGCTGAGTCAGCAGAGATGCCAGGGGCAGCAGAAGGTATAGGCAACCTGGTAAGAGGGGAGTGGTTGTGAGCCAATTTTGAGGGGAAGGCCAGCGGCCCCCTTCCGGGCAGTGTCAGAGAAAGGGGGAAACCGAGGAGAACGGAGGGCCTTCACTGAGGCAGGAGAAGCTGGGCGCAGGAGGAGGGCCGTTCAGCTCTGTACGCATTGCATTTGAGAAGCTCAATGGACATTTGAAGGACTATGTGGGGAAACAGAGGGAGGCAGGGGTCGACTGTATGGATTATCTATTGCTAGGTAACAAGTTACTCAAAATTTAGCAGCTTGTAACAGCGATCGTTGGTTACCCCACACTGGGGTGAGAGATCTGAGAGTCACAGCACAGTTCATTATAAAAGGGACCGCCGCCCACAGGAAGGGGTCACCGGGACAGATCAGCTGAACACTGGGGAGGGAAGAGATAGCAGATTGTTCCTAAATTCTCCGCGAGG
This sequence comes from Sturnira hondurensis, assembly GCF_014824575.4. Taxonomy (NCBI): domain Eukaryota; kingdom Metazoa; phylum Chordata; class Mammalia; order Chiroptera; family Phyllostomidae; genus Sturnira; species Sturnira hondurensis. Next base: position 6,360,020 of record NW_028072798.1, on the reverse strand, counting down.
GTCTCTGACGTGAGCAGTGTTCTTATTTTTGTTGTCAGGAACTATGACACGGTTGTGTCATAGAGAGTCCTGCCTGTTGGGTCTCAGCCTCTGAGTGTGGGGCTCTGTCTGAGGAAGCACCGCCCCGGGGTTCTGGCCACTGAGAAGGACGTTCAGAAGTCAGGCATGACAGAAGGTTGGAGAAAACCCAAACCTAGTACTCTCTGAGTAGTTACTGAGTGATGAACCCTGAAGCCCTTTACATACAGTAACTGATCTTATCCTCACAATCGCTCTATCCATCAGGTACTGTATTAGTCAGCTAAGGTCACAAAAATGACCCAGAACAGGTCATCTCAAAATATAGTAGCTTACAAAAACAAGCATTTACTTCTTGCTCACACATCTGTAGGTCTTCTAGCCCACGGCTGATCTAACCGGGCTCAGCTGGGCATGGGTGCCCATCCCAGGTCAAGTTCATGCATTCCCCAGTGTCAGGAATTCTTCAGGGACCTCAAAGGTTTGTGCTCCCAGGGGCGATGGCAGAAGTGCCAGAGGGCATGCCAACCTCACAAGCTGCAGTCCTTGGCTTGCCTCACATACAACAAGGCCAAAAGCCAAGCCCAAAGTCAAGCTCCAGGGTGTGCACTCTGCTCACCAGGCGGCCACGTCAGGTGTATGGGTGTGCAATACCATTACAGCAGAGTGAAGGTTAGGGCCCACAGCCGAATCCAGCACGAGTGGTATTATTGCACTCGTCTTAGAGACGAGAACACCAGGAGAGACTAGGCTTGCCCAGTGTCCAGCTGAGGTTAAGTGGAGAAGCTGGCGTTTAAACCCAAGCAGACTGGCCCCAGAACCCAAGCTCTAACACAGAGCAGGTGTCTAAGGACCAGGAAGAAGTTCCTGTGGCGAGGAGAGACTTGAGACAGGTCCGACAGGACGGGCACAGAGTGGAGAAAGGCCAGGGGAGGGAGCAGACCAGGACCAGCGGAAGGGAATCCCCCGCTGGAGACTGCCCACCCACCGACCTGTGCAGCGCTCTGGGCCTGGGCCAAGGGCAGGGTCGTACACGGGCAGTCCCATGTCCCCAGGTGGAGAAGTCACTTCCAAAACCTTTATAGAGTTCCATGAGTTATCCAAAATTCTACTCCCTTTACAGTTTTTTGACGTTTCAAAGAGTAAAACAGAAGTACCTTATAATTATAATTTATAATTAATTGTTTTTATTTATTTATTTTAGTCATTTTAAAACACAACTGCAGAATTTTCCCACTGAGAATTGATTCATGGGACTTCTGTTGTACTTTGAATATGTTTAAATATAGTTTGAAAAAATATATATACATGTATATATATAATTCATGGAATTCCAAAATTCCAAAGTATTTTACAAATACTAAGTTGCATATTTGAGAATTTTTGTCAGAATCTAAAAATCTACTCCTTTTGCAAATCTAAGACAGTAATAAATTTCAGTTACTTCTACCACTGTTTTCTACATATTGTAACCAATTTTGTATGTGATGGATAAACAAGTAATAAAATCAATATAACATGCTTTTAAACTTTAATAGTTGTACATTAAGTGCTCATGAAAAAAGAAGATGAGAATAATTAAGATCGATGAGAAGAGGGCTTTTTTGTCTGTAAGAAATTGTTTCAGTGACAGCTGACAGTAGGTGCCACATTGGTCTCGGTGCGCAGCGTTGTGGGTGGACGTGTGTGTGCCTTGTGCAGTTACGCCCCTGATAATCCAGTCCCTGCCCGCACCATCCCCAGTTAGTGCGGTGTGACTGACTATATTCCCTATGCTGTGCTTTTCATCCCCACGGCTGTTTTGTAACAACCAATCAGGTCTCCTTAATCCTTTCAACTTTTCACCCAGTTCCCCAACCCCCACCCCCTCTGACAACCATCTGACAACCCTCAGTTTGTTCTCTGTACCTATGACTCCGTTTCTGTTTTGGTTGTTCATTTATTTGTCTGTTAGATTCCACATTTAAGTGAAATCTATGGTATCTGTGTTTCTCTGACTGACTTCTTTCACTTAGTGTAGTACCCTGGGCACCCACCCGTGCTGTTGCGGATGGCAAGGTTTCTCCTTTTTAGTGGCTGAGTCATGTTTCACTACTTGTGCATACCACATCCTCTTCACCCAGTCACCTGTCGACGGGCCCCTAAACTGCTTCCATGTTTTGATTGTTGTAAATAATGCTTCAATTCACATAGGGATGCATGTATCTATTCAGATTAGTTTGAGATTTCTTCACGTAAATACTCAGAAGTGGAATTGCTGAATCATCAGATAGTCCTATTTTTAATTTTTTGAGGAAACTCCACACTGCTTTCCACAGTGGCTGCACCAGTCTGCATTCCCACCAACAGTGCACAGGGGTCCCTTTTCCACGTCCTCCCCAGCCCTTGTCGTTTTGCTGATTTATTGATGACAGCCATTTTGACGGTGTGAGCTGATATCTCATTGTGGTTTTAATTTGCATTGATGAGAAGGATTTTTTTTTACATTTAAAATTGGTGGCATTTTGATTTTCTGTCACAGCAAAATGATTCCACTTTGGGCACTATGTCTTAAAATTTCGGGGAAATACCATCAATTGTCTTCCTCTGTCAATGGGTTTCTTACTCCAGACTAAATCAAATCATAATAGGCTAGAGGATTATGAAACATAATTCAAAGAAAGTGCCATCAAAGGAGAAATGACAATCTTGTATTAACCCCAAAATAGATGAAGTTGTAATTACTTAATGCATAGGTGATGCAACGCTAGCCCTTCTTGTGACACGTCATTGCACAATCGGTGCGTGTGCCCTGTTCGACGTGAGTCTTCTGCCTTCAAGTCTACTCCACTGCAGATCACTGCATACATAAATTTTATGTTTCAAAAGCTTTAAGTCTAGCTGTGGTAAAATTTCCAACCATATTATTAAAATAAATTTATTATTTCAAAATGGGATCTCCTGTTTTACTATTAGATATAAAATTGTAAAACTAGCTTATGTTATATAATACTTTATTTCTTAAATTCAATTATTAAAAATAAAAGAGTTATAGTATATGCATCAACCATTTAAATTAAAAATGTAGAAAAGCAAAATTAAAATGCATCAAGGTGAGTAGAAAAAAGAAAAAAGTTGTAAATAAATGAGAGATTTTATTTTATTTATTTATTTTTTTAGAAAATTACCTGGTAACTTCTATACCGACATTTTATTTATTTTTTTTAATTTAATTCTTGTTCAAGTACAGTTTTCTGTCTTATATTCCCAGCCCTGCCCACCCCCCACCCCATGCTCCCCACCTCCCTCCCATTTCCGCCCTAAATGAAAGATTTTAAATGTAAAAATATAAATAAGAAAATATTTAGCTTTCAGTATGAAACAAAATCATTAAAATAGAGAAAGCGTTAACTGAACAGGAAATAAAAGGAGACTTGAGTAATGGAGCCCTGTACCATACTCACGGCTAGGAAGACTCAGTTGTGAAGTTATACTTTCCCCCAAGTTACTGTATAATTGTGGTACCAATCAAAAGCCCCAGGGGATTTTTAAAGCAGAACTGATTCTTAAATCCTTCGTGCGCAAGAGCAGTCGAGACAAACTTTTGAAGACAAGCAAGGAAGGCAGAGAGGCTGTCCATCCCCCATCCACCGGAACAGAATGTAAAACCATCAGCGTTAGGATTCGAACAGATATCTCTGGAGAGTGCCATTACAGACGATTGCTTTTTTCTTCTTTGTACATTTTTCTGTACTTAGATAATCACCCACCTCTGCAAAGAACAACTGTAAAGCAAATATAGTTGGTCACTGTAGCAACAGCGTGGGGGTGGAAGTGTGGTGGCGGGGCTGACAGGCGGCCCCCACTGTGATTCAGCAGCTGACTGTGCACGGCGCCCTCCCGTCCCGGTACACTGGGGGTTAGTTACCTTTCTGCCACGGAGCAGCGATGTTTACGTCATCGCAAACCATACTGCCAGATGTAGGTATACATGCGTGTGTTTGCTACCAACAGATTATACTTTTGTCATTTTCATAGAAATAAAATTTTGCTAACTTGTCTTAGTTATAAGAAGTACAAATGAAATCCACTTTACCAAAACTTCTATCCTGTATAAATGTTGTGTTTTGATCTTAATTAGGGTGTCAAAATTATTTTGACACTCCACCAAGCGTACAGCCGGTGGAGTAAGAGCTGGACATTGTATTTGCTGCCACTTCGGGGGGCCGGTGCCTGCCGCACATGGTTCTCTGGCAGCCCAGCTCCTGGGGGCAGCGGCTTCGTGTCCCCAACTGTTTGCTTCAACCTCTTCCCTGGGGAGGGGAGTGCTGACCAAGAGGGTCTGCCTGGTCCCCCTTAGTCAAGGCTGTTAGGGTTAGTGGTGGGCAGCACAGAGTGTGTGGAGTGGCCGTGAGTCTTGCAGACAGACAGACAGACGGGCAGTTTCAGTTCCTCTCCAGTCACTTGGAGCTCTGTACACTTGGGCACAGGTTCCCTCACCTGAAAAATGAAGCAATCGTGTTCCCTCGTAGGCTTTTGGTAAAGACTGAATGTTGAAGTATCAGGTTCTTAGTGCTCAGCAGATGTTAGTCCTTTTATGCTCACATAGTGATTTAAAAACCCACATGGAGTGGATTTTCTGGGTGGTGGGGCGCGGTGTAAGTACTCCTCAATTCCTGTAAGCTCTTCTCATTTTTCAGTCATGGAGTTCCTTGTTCTGGGTCGATTTTTACTGGACCTCCGAGATGTAAGGGTGAGGGAAAGTGGGTTGCAGGGCGAACACCCCAATCCCAGAGTGTGGGCAGGCTGGGCCAGCTGGGGGCCATGATGAGGGCCACCCTGAGGACATGCTGGGGGCCACACTGGGGACACGCTGGGGACATGCTGGGGACTGCCCCACTTCCTCTTTCTGTCTGATTGAGAGCCCCCTGCACTGTGCTTGGGGGGACTGATAGGAATAAGGGGCAGGTTTAAAAAAAGAAAGAAAGGGAATGAAGAGAGGAAGGAAAGAAGGGGGGAAGGAAGGAAGGAAGGAAGGAAGGAAGGAAGGAAGGAAGGAAGGAAGGAAGGAAGGAAGGAAGGAAAACGAGGCCCTGGAGACCCTCTCCCCTGTGAGGAGCATCATTGGACTGAGGCACGGAGCAGGCACAGAGGAGAGAGGGGCCTTCGCCTTCTCAGAAACTCCATGTGTGCACCCACAGCCCTGCAGAGGGGATCCCCGTGACCAGTCCCCCGCCAGACCACTGTCCCATTAGCGGATGTGGGCAGTTCTGTGGCCCAGTGTCAACAAAGGGACTACTGTACCTCCTGCCAGGCACAGAAGGGACAGGCCTAGAGTGTAGAGGGGGTGGGGGTGGGGGAGGGTTATGTCAGGTGGGCTCCACGTCTCTCGCAATGTGCTGATGTACTGTGTAAGCGCGACCTGAGAGGGACCGGCCAGGTGTCCAGCCTTCTACCGCATTCGCTGTGGTCCAGCCTCTGCTTCGTGACCACACGGAGCACTGGCTACCCACCTCTCTCCAGAGAGGGTCTGAGAAGTGCGGCTCTGCCAGGCCACGGGCCCTCTGGCCTGCCCCCCAGTGCACTCAAATGCCACTGTCACTGCAAGCTTGGTGACTGTGGCGGAGTTTATTCCCTGTTGGCCATGTGCCAGGCTCTGTGCTAACATTTTTATATTATTCGTGTCATCAGGTCCACACAGCGACCCATCACTGGTATGTCTATTCTCGATTTGCAGGTGGGGCTGCCAATGTGTGAGTAGCCCCCCTGCCCTGAATCACAGCACTAGTGAGCAGGGATGTCTGGATTTGGGCCCCGTTTGCCCCGACCCCCGAGCCTCGCATTCCTGCTACATGGCAGCCTCCTCGGCCTTGGTGGGGGTGTATCAGCAGGCCATCTGGACTAGGCTTTCTCGACAGAGCTAGAGAAAAGATGACAGAACAAAATTTAGGGAAAGATTATTAAATAAACAATTGGTCCCAGGAGGCAGACAGTTTTACCAAGGGACTGTAACTAAAAAGGTCGTCTAAATTTGCCCTCCACCCTCCCCATTTCATAGCCCACATGTTCTCTAAAATCATCACTTTTTAATTTTTGGTGATTCAAATGTCTTGGGAGAGATATCACCCCGGAACTGTCCCGGGTCAATATTTCCTCATTACATGTCTGTGTCTACTAATGCCAAAGGGTCTGATTTTCTGCCAGACTCTGAGCCCCTGAGTGCTAAACCCTGTAAGCCGACAGAGCCCCCACAGCGGTGTGAGTGGGGGAAGGGGAAAGACAAAAAGGAAGGGGAGCCCTTGTTGCCAAGTTGGATCCCACCATCTCTCCCACGGCTTCCGACTTCCTCCCCCAGATTTCACCGGGGTGAGTTCTACTCGCAAACCTGTACTGGAGGCAAATAACAGAAATGAGTAAATGAAAGAGAGACACTTAAAGCCCATCATCCTCCACTTGGATAATGCCTATTCCAAAAATGCACCAGGGGCCATGTACCCCTAGAGTCAAGGCAGAGGGTCCTCTCTAGCGAAGGAATAAGCTGTGTGGCCTAGGCAGAAGCCAATGCATCCTCCTCCCCCCACCGAGACCATGTGGCCGCCCCACACCCCCTCCCAGGACCTCGTCCTCTCTTATCCGGACGATGGTGCTGGTCTCCCTGCAGGCCTGGCCCCTTCTCCTCTTCCAGCCCACAGCTCTGAGACTCTGATCCCACCCAGTCTGCCTCCTCACCTCGCTCCCATCACTTCGCATCCTCAGTGTCAACCGTTAGCTCGGTTAAACTGCCAGTCCCATCACGCACCTTCTGTGTGAGGCCCAGCAGCTTCGTCAGGCCTAGAGGACCCTTTCCTTCACTACCCTCCCCCCCCCCGCCCGCTGTGCGCAGGACTGCTGCCTGACAGCTCCTGGAACACCCTTTGACTGCTGTCCTTGGGACATCAGTCACCCCAGCCACCTGCCCCACAGGGATTCCTTGTCTCCCATGACCACAGCAGATCACAGGCACCTCCCGGATTCAGGGAGGTCATCGTGGACTCTCTCAAAGCAGGAGCTTGTCACTGGAAGAGTGGTGGAGTGCTGGTCCCGTGGGAGTGTTTAGTGTGCACGAGTTAGCTGTTTCAGCCAGAACGTTCCAAAATGGCCATACAAGGCAGCGCCGTGGGGCAGGGCAGAAGGAGGGCTCCATCCCCTCTCCGCCTCGGGCTGCCGGTCCCCTCCTCTGCACACGTGAGCAGGAACAGAACTGGCACGCAGCGTGGTGGGAAGGGCGGGAGAGAGGGTGGCTAGCAAGTGTTGGTCAGAGTGCCAGACACAAAGAAAATGCCCGTAAATTCCAACTTAAAAAAAGTGCCTGGACCCTGAAATGTTATCATTTATTTTCCCCTAACCTCTCACAAATCAAATCCAGCGCGAGGAGGGCTTTCCCTTTTCAGTGAGGAGGGCCGAATGCCCACTTCCTCGGTGACCAGAGGCTCTGGGTCCAGGGCGTTGGAGGGCACGCGGCCACAGTGGGGTGGGCCCTGGAATCTGAAGGTCTGGAAAACCCATGGTTTACCACGGAAACCATGACAGGCCTGACACATTCACACCCAGCCTCCCTCCTCCCCCGGCCTCCCGAGCCCCCTCGAGTGAAAGGACAGTGGCTACCCCCTGGGCGGCAGCGGAGAAGCCCACTCTGCGGTTTGACTTTTCCTGTCCGCCCACTTGCTGCTGTCACTTGGGGGCCGCCCCCTGCAAGCTCAGGGCAGCGGAAATCACAGGCCTCAGCTCCTTCTGACCAGACCCCAAGGTCCCGGCCTGAGCGAAGCCGGGCCCCTGGCGCTGCTGCCTGCCCTTCGGAATGCCGGAGCTCTCCTGCAAGGGCTTCCATGGAAACACGGTCCTTGGGGCAGCGCCCTGCTCCCTAACCAGCCGTGCTTTCAGAGCTGTGGCCCTCATCCCATTTGGAAGAGCTTCAGAAAGTGTCCTCATCATTGTAGACGGGGGAGGAGTTCCAGGAGTAAGCAAAAGGGCCTTAAAGCATCTACACTGCTCGGTGACTCCAGACCAGCGGTCAGCGTTGGAACCCTGTTCCTATTCATTCATCTGCCTCGGCGCTGCCGGAAGTCAGTCCTCACGAGGGGGGGGGCCCTCGGCCTCCCAGAGGGTGGGCCGGCGGTGCAGGTCAGCGGTCGTCCCACGCACCCGGTGGGGCCTCCCTCGACTTGCACAAGAGCCATACAGCACTTAACTTGAGTCCCAGAGCAAGACACTGATACTGCAAATAAATAAATGAATCATTCACGTGGGTGGGCATGGAGGTGGCAGGGATGGCTTGAAGTGTTTTTTCATTTGCAGCAAGCTTTCATTGCACTTCCTTCTGCACCAGGCGCTCTGCTAGTCCTTGGCTGTGCACAGTCTGATTGGAGCAACGTGAGCCACCGCTGATTTATGTGCCTTCTCTGGAACAGCAGTTCCAGCCCAATAGATGCTTCAGCTAAGAGAGCGATGGGCGTTAAGCCTGGGAAAAGCAGGGTGCTCCTCCCCAGAGGGCCTGAGGAGTCTTGCAGTGAAGGTTTGTTTAACCTTCTGTATCAGTCAGACAGGCCAGCTTAGGCTGGGAGAAACGAGCAAGACCCAGAGTGAGGCGCACCCTGCAGAGGGAGGGCAGTGAGATGCCGCTCCAGCCCGGTGTGCCCCATCTCCTGTAGGGAGAAGCACCGCTCTTGTTTGGATCGCTGTCCCGTGGGGTCTCGGTTACTCCAAGTTTAAACAAGTCCTTCCTACCATGAGGAATACATTTTAGAGTATTTATTACTTATGTGCATTGTTTATCTTCAACAAAGGTCAGCAAGCTACAGCTTGGGGGCCGAGTCCCGTCAGCTGCCTATTTTTACCAGGAAAGTGTGGGTGAAGCACGGCCATGTGTATTTATTTTCACATCGTCTGCGGTGGTGTCGGACAGCTGAGCGAGGCCAGATGTCTTCAGTATCTGGCCCTTTACAGGGAAAAAAAGTTCTTTAAAAAAAAAAGAACTCCCGATCTAGCAAATTCTGAGAAGCAACTGAACAGAACCCTCTTTGCCCAAATAGAAATGACCCTCGTTCTCTTTGGGATGGGGCGGGGGAGGGTAAAATTGGGTGGTTATAGCTGCTATGCCCACGTCGTGCATAAGGGGAACTGATCGAATAAAGAATTCCAGTCTCAAAAGCCGACCGAGACTCCGAGACCCATCCAGCACAAGCTTCCCGTGGTCTTTGAAGCTGACTCTGCCAACTTTTTTTTGGTGGGCGGTGGTGTTACCTGCAGAAGAGACAAAGAAAAGACAAGGGATCTGGGGTTGAAGACCGGGCTTTCCACCTCAGCTCTGCTGTTTATTGGCTGTCAGAGTTTAGCAAAGGCCTTCCGGCCGCCTTGCTTCCTCGTGAGAACACCTCCCGGACCAGTCGGGATTGAGTAAAAGGCTATTTATAAAGCCGGCCCTGCCAACTCCAACATGACGAACACCCGCCGGTCCTTTCATAGGGTTTGTGTATGTTACGTTTACATCGTGGTATCTAAATGTGGGTTCACAGGAAAACCAACGAGAGTTCCAAGCATGGTCACAGACTCGATAGGTTTCCAGGTTTAAACAATGAGGTTATGGCCAGGAAACAACCAAATTCCAGCAGTCACAGAGTTCAAGGAGGAAAAGGTTAAGAAGATAGGAAAGATGAGGGGCAAGGGGTCACGAGAAAGGATGTGAGGGGAGAAGGTAATAAAGGGAGAGAGGGCACAAGCAAGAGAAAGGCCGGGAGGAAGGCAGCCTCCCCAGATGGAAGACCGGAGTGCTGAGGGGCAGCAGGGCTGGGACACCACATGGTCTTATACGAGAAGGGAATAAGCTCTTTCCCATCTCGGGTTCTTTGCATTTGCTGCTCCCTTTCTCTGGACCATTATTCCTGCCTCAGCCAACCCCACCAAAACCACCATTCTTTCACCAAGTCCTCAGGTGCAGGGTCTTCTCGGCCACCTTAGCTGATGGCACATGAATGAATGAGTGAGTGAGTGAGGCGTCATCGGCAGGAAGAAGATGCGCGAGCAAATGTGTAGGGTGTTGAGTTTCGGGTATTTTAGGGAACACTACTATGATCGTGTTTTTTTTTTTTACTTTTAAACAAAGTGACAAATATCTCCACAAATAATTAAAAATTCAAATACCCATAGATTTTTAAAATACAGGGTGGGGCAAAAGTGGGTTTACAGTTGTTCCTATGGAAAATAATATATTAATTAATAAACAAGAAGACAAGCATAACCTCTGCGTTCTGCATACTCACAGCTGTAAACCTATCCGGTATGTAGTAGAGTCTGATACGATGTTTTTCTCTCCAGGCAGCTCCAGTGGAAGTAGAGACTTTATTTATTCCCTGACACCCAGCACAGCTGCTGACACATAGTAGGCACTCACCCAGTACTGACAGAACAGAGAACAGTAACCAGTCTTAGCAAAGCTTCAGCGAGCGTTCGCCCCCAGCCAGCTGCGCCGCCCCTGCTGCCCTAGCTGTGCTCCAAAGCACCGAAGTGCAGGTGCCGAGGCTGGGAGGCGGGTGACCCTGTGAGAGCCGGCAGGCAGGCAGACACTGTGTTCCCGGTCATGTTACTGAGCTGCCCTGTGTGTGGCCAGGGTCAAAGCACAGCTCTGCGTCAACAGTGTGAACATCGCTTTCCTTTCTTCAAATACCCTTGAACCCTGTCAGGGATCACAGTGTACTCCCACCTTGATTCAAAGTATCAACACTAAAGTTCGCTTCGTCGGGTCTGGCATTCAGACACCACGGTGTACACATTTTCCCTATTGAATTGCTTTTATTCTTGGTTCATTCGTTTGTTTGTTTGTTTGTTTTGCTTGTAAACAGAAGGGAAAAGGACAGAAGAAAAGCACAGCGGCCTGTATGGAGTTACTCCGTAACCAGCAACAAAAACCCGAAGTTGCCTTGGGCAAAAATGTGAAGCGTTTCTGGAAAACACAGTCAGTGACACTCCACCAAAACCGGTCTCACCGAATTTCGTCCTTCCCATGTGTGTGTGTGTTTTTAATTATCCTTTCTCTTTCCCTTCCACAACCCGTGAAGAATTTCCCTACTGGGCTGTTAACTCCTAAGTGGTGCCTTACACGTTGGAAATCTCCGGGAGAGCTACAGTTCCGAGTGCGTGGCATCCAGTTCTTCGTTCCTAACAGAACCTTACTTTTGCTCGGGGACCCGCCCAAACTGCCCTTAGTCTGCCTAGGGTGGACGCGAAGGAGCCAAGGCCGGCCCCTTCTCCCTGCAGTTGACCGGCCTAGGAATACACGTGTGGCGGTCTGGTTCCATTCACGTTCATGAGATGCCAGATGAGGCGTCCGGTCAAAACGCCTCTACATGCTTTACTAGAAGCTTCTGGGAAGCACCAGACTGCTCCCTGGGAACATTCCCACACGCAATAACATCCCACAGAGAGCAGTTCTTCGTAAAAATCAGTTCAGAATCCAAATCACATTAAAACACCAAAGGGGCAGTTAGCAAACGTCAATGGGAAGAGGTGGAGACAATGAAACAATCTGAAGAGATTCTAAATGTGTTTACGCATGAGGAGAGGGCACAGGGCAGGGAGGGGAGGGGGTAAACCGACCTCCCCCAAGAACTCAAACGCAAGCTGTACAAATGAAAGAAAAAGCGTGGAAGTGAAGTCGCAGTAGGTGGGTTTAATAGAAAGTTACCTGCAGGTGACGAGAAGGTGAGTGGATTCAAATACAGAGCCAAGGAAAGCACCTAAAGCGTAGTTCGGAAAGATAAAGCGTGAGGAAGGCAGGATGCAAGAGCAGAAGGAGAAGGGCCAGCGTGTGTCTGAAAAGGGTTCTGAAACGAGACAAGAGAAAGATGAGGAGGCAGTATTCAAGAGACAATGTCTGAACTTCTTCCCAGAAGGGAGGAAAAACTGAGTCGTCCAACCGTGTAATTTGACTGAATCTAGGGCAGTATAGATTAAAGCACCAGGGCGCCGGGCAGTAAAGCCTCAGGATATCAAAGGTAAAAAACAAAAATCTGGGAGTTTTCTGATCTAAAAACAGACCAGCTACAAAGGAAAAATAATTAAACTGACAGTGGATTTCTAAGAAGCAATAACAGATGCCAGAGGCCGTGAGTAATACCTTTTCAACACCGGGGGAAATAGTTGTCATCCAGAAATCTAAAGTCTAGCAAATTCAACATTAAAAGTGAATTCGAAGTTAAAAGCTAAATAAAGACAAGTTCAGCCATACAGAGACTAAGAGAGTTGAGGGCCCACAGAGTCTCGCTGAAAAAATTTACTAAAAAGTGTACTTTCCTGAGAAAAAAACATACTGAATCCTAGAGGACTGATGGAGATTCATCCCTAAAAACAATGACGGCCAAAGAAACCAATTAAATTAGCTGCTGAATCTAGGTATTGATTGAGTATTGCTTCAATCAGGATGGAGCTGCTATAATAGGTAACAATATTACAAAAGATGAAAGAGTTCAGATAAGCTATTTTTGACGTGTTCAAGAAGCAAATAGAACTATAAATCACCTCTAGAAAAACAAAAGGTCAAATTAGTCATGTCAAAAATGAGTGGATGGCTTCTAAAATAACAAACATGGAACGCATGCTTTCCAAACAACGAGAGGGGAAAATAAGGAGGTAAAAGAAAATTTGATCAACTCCCCTGAGGCAGAAAGGGAGGGGGAAAAGAGAGCTAAAAAGAGGCAGTTTCTCAAATTCAGCCACAGTCCCAACCGAATATCGTGTTATCTAAAGACCAAATTGCAAGTTAATCTCCATCAATTCCCGTTCAAAGTCATAAAGAGGAGGAGGGGGGGGGAGGAAGATGCACATGTGAATGTGCACACGCGCGCACACGCAAAGAACATGTGAGGAGATGCGCCCTTCTCTCCGGGGGGTAAATAATGTACAACTTCCCTCCTCACTGCACACCCCTCCCCCCGTGCCTCCTTGGTCCTCGGCCTGGGCTCCCATTGTTGATGTTCTGGATCTGATGCACTGACTCAATCCTTTGTTCCAAAGGGGTCCGAGTCCTCAGTGGTCCTCCGTGTCTTTGGTTGCTACAGTTTTCAGTGGGCATGGAAGTACTATGGACAGCCCAGCAAACCCTCGGGGTTCCAGAAATAGTCCTCCCCACCCCAGCCCCCACCCTCCCGCCCAACAACCAAACAGCCTCTTGGGAATAGAATGCCCTATGCAACCTGTGGGGGCATGGCGGGGAAAACTGTTTCCCGTACTCTGGCCACGCACTGTGGCCACGCAAGACATCGGACATAAGACGTATGGATTTTTCCCACTAACCCAGCAATTTTTTTCCTAACCAGCCAGGTATCCTATAGCTCAATTCATCTGTGACACTCACCGGGATTAGTGCAGACCCCACAGGGAGGGTTCTGTCCCACAAGACTGCCCCCACTCAGGTGTCAATTGCAAGCCTCAGGTGGCCACCTACCTTGTACGTTGGGGTTCCAATGACCCCCTCCTCCGTTTTGATCATTTGCTCAAAGAGCTCACAGAACTTGGGGAAACACTGATGTACAATCACTGGTTGATTATGTAATGAAGGGCACAAGCGAAGATGTGCCTAGAACGAGACCCCAGGAGGGTCCCAGGCACAGGAGATTCTGTGCCTGGGGAGCTGGGGCTGGTCACCTACCTTCCTGGCACATGAATGTGTCCGCCCACCTGTGAACTCTCCAGACCCTGTGCCTTTGGGATTTTAATGTTGGCATCATCACTTAGACAGACTATCATTAATAACCTCCAGCCCCTCTCCCCTTCCCAGAGGGTCACAGGGGAGGGGGGAGGCTGAAAACACCATGTTCGAATCAAGGCTGGTCTTTTTGGTGGCCAGTCCCCATTCGGGAGCCCACAGAGAGTCTTCTCATTAGAACAAAAGACACCCCTATCACCCAAGAAGCCCCAAGGGGTTTAGGGTCTGTCTTGGAACCTGAGGTCAAAGACCAAATGTTAGAATAAAAGATGCTCCTGAGTGCTCTTAGCACTTAGCAGGTTACACGGATTTAGGGGCTCTGTGCCGGGAACTGGGGGCAGAGACCAAGATAGTACTTTCTGTGATCTCACAGGTATCCCCTGCTTCTCCTTTGGGTGCCAGGGTGCCAGGCGCCCCAGCTGGTCAATTGGCGGTCCCAGCTGCACTCCCAACAGTCAACTACCAGTTCCATGGAACCACTCGGGTCCCCGGGGAAGCATTCCTTCCTTGTAAACTGTAATCTCCTAGAAGAACTTCAGTTTGGGGCCACAAGAAGCAAAAATCCTAAAGTGTGCTATTAGGTATAGTTATGAAATTCCCAACCCATGAACACTGACTGGCTAAGGCCCAAACAGCCGTACTCGATGAAACCCCAGGAACCAGCCAGACCACATTTATTCAACTGGGGACAGTGAACCCCCTTTATTTTACCTATTTTCCCCCAGCTCCATAGAATTTGCCTGCTCCCTACCCCCATTGTTTAATCAGCCGCGCCTAAGGAAAACTTGCAAATAATCTACTCTTTCAAGGATGTCTCTCTAGCCCAGGGAAGGCCAGCCCTGGCCTGTCTGCATTTCTTAACCCCTTCCGAGGCGGCACAGCCATCCAGCTGCCGCCTTCTCCGTGGTGAAGGGAGGACACCCCGTTGCACAAGCCCCCATCCTGGGGGTGAGAAAAGTGTCTCCCAGAATAGCAATGCAGTGCTTTCCACAAGCACGTGAGAGGCCTTCCCGAGGCACTGAGCTGTCTTTCAGCTGAAGACACAACACAGACCGAGTCAACTCCACGTGGTTTCGTAACCCTCCTGGAGTGAGGCAAGACGGCAGGCGCTTCAGCAGGCATAGCATCACCAACCCCACCCAACATGGGACTGTCCCCCCCGGAAAGGCCCCATGCCGCACCTTCCCCTGACCCGGGCCTTCCAGGTCCCCCCGTTGGGCTGCACGATACAACAACTGCATAGGATGTGTAGCTTCAGAAGAGGGGGGCGGTTTTCTGTGTCACTTTGGCCCCCAGGTCACTGTTTTATAGGCATACTTCACGGCCTATGTTTTCATCTTCTGTCTTGGCAAAGATAGAAACTAAGCCAAAACCAGAAAAGGCCAAGAGCTGATTTGGGGGGGTCAGCACCCCATCGTATTCTCCCAGAAGAGAAAGCACTGACCACTTCTGGATCTTTTTTTTTTTTACCCGAACAAAAAGCATGGCATCTTGCTGTGTTGAAGTGTCTTTTGTCTTACTGTCAACTAAGTTTGAAGAAAAGGGAGAAATCCTGTGTTTGGCTTATAGTTTGCACAGCCACCCAGAGACAAACCAAAATAACACAAACAAATACAAAATAGCCCAAAGCAGCCGCTCCCTGGAGAAGATGGTTGGCAAAAGTCTATCCCGGAGACCATAAAATACAGCAGCTGGTGCGGGCAGGCATGGAGTGGGAGAGGAGAGAGCTACTACGAGTGTCCAGAACATTTCCTGTTAATCCTCACCCAAGGACATTATTCTTTTTTATTCCTTTTAGAGAGAGGGGAACGGGGAGGGAGGGAGAGAAACATCGATTGGTTGCCTCCCATATGCACCCTGACTGGGGATTGAACCCGAAACCTAGGTGCATGCCCTGATCTAGAGTCAAACCAGCAAAAGAGCATCTTTTGAAATTTATAAAACTGTAGAAGAATGGGGATGTCCGTGAAGTTTGACTTTTAAAACACCCAGCCTCTCTTATTGCCCCTGACAGGCCACAGACGGGGGAGGAATGTGTTACTTGCAAAGGGTGCCTGGGCGTCAACCCAGCTCTCTGGAGAACAGAAATGTGCTAGGAGCTGGGGGGGGTGGGGGCGGGGCGGGCAGGCCGCACTGAAGACCGTTGTTCTGGCCAAGTCTGGGCCCCAGAGCCCTACAGCTCCCACAATGGGAGGTTTAGAGGAAGACTCAGATGGCTGTATATTTCCAAAGAATAGTCCATGCTTGCTCAGAGCGGGTGACCTGCAGGAGCACAAATTTACGCAATGATGAGAAACGTAGAAAACTGCGTGGCCACTTCTTCCTCAATGCCTGAACTGGAGACACCACTGGCTGCTGGTCCTAAATCTCAGCAGTCTGAATGACTGAGGGGCCAAGGGAGCCATGCAAGAGAAAAACCAAATCCTACCAGAGTCCTTGTTTATTATCTTGAGCAAAAACTTGTGCTTGCCAACGTATATACTTCAAGACTGCCCTATAGAGAAACTGGACATTTTCCAGCTCAGTGGATTGAGCACAGGCTGTGAACCAAAGGGTCACCAGTTCGATTCCTAGTCAGGGCACATGCCTGGGTTGCAGGCCAGATCTCCAGTGGGGCGCATGTGAGAGGCAACCACATATTAATATTTCTCTCTCTTTCTCCTTCACTTTCTCTCTCTCTAAAAATAAATAAATAAACAATCTTTTTTTAAAAAAGAAAGAAACTGGACATTTTCCACATGGCTGGCAGAATCCCTTGTGTTAATCTTTGGAAAAACTGAGCGCATTGCTCTGGTGATCTGCCCGTATCTGCTCCCTCGCCCTCGACCACCTCTCCCTCCGTGCCCTCCGGGAGTCTTCCTGCCATCCTGGGGTCACCCAAATCTGCCGCTGTATGCCAGAGCCGCCGTGTGCCTCTGGGATGCTGGAGCAGTTTGGAAAATGTGCTGAGGCTGAGTGATATTTACGGGTCCCCTGTTGTGCACTCGTTGTTTGTCCCGTTTCCCTTCCTCGACTCGGATCTACCCGTCGGATGAAGCGGTTCTCTTCCTCGTCAGAGGACCCCGAGGGCCAACCGCATCCCCAGCCCCGAACGTTGCACCCCCTGCCCTGGTTGTTTGCCGCTCAATGAACCCAAGGAACCGAGAGTCCAGGAGTCAAGGGCTGTCTTGCTTCCCGGGTGCGTCTTTCCTGCACGGTCAGAGTTTGTTCTCCCTGCTTTGTGATCATCATCTTTTGGGACACAGTGGTGGCCACTAAGATTGAAAGGGGAACTTTCAAGTTCGTCCCTGTCAAAAAACAATGTTCCCACACTGGTGTGTACTCATCGGGTTTCTCTCTTTTTATAGACTGTATCAGGGTGGCTTCGGTTAATAAACCGCACGGGTTTCAAGTGTCCGGCTTTATAACACATCACCTGCACACCGCATCTCGCACTCACCCTCCAAAGGCAGGTCTGTTTCCACCGAGATCGCCCCCCCTTTGCCCTCTTCCCACCTACCCCACTTTCCCTCTGGCCACCACCGTACTCTTGTCTGTGCCCATGAGTTTATTTGGTTTGTTTAATCCCTTCACCTTTTCCCCTCAGCACCCCTCCCCTTACCTGTTGGTCTGCTCTCAGTGTCCATGAGTCTGTTTCTATTTTGTTTGTTAGTTTACTTTATTCATTAGACTCCACATGTAAGTGAAATTATATGGTATTTGTCTTCCTCTGACTGACTTATTTCACTTAGAGTAATGCTCTCCAGGTCCATCCGTGCTGTCGCAAAGGGCGCAGCCAAGTGGTGTTCCATTGTGTAAAGGTATCACAGTGTTTTTATCTGCTTACCTCCTGATGGTCACCAGGGCTGCTTCCAAATCCTGGCTACTGTCAATAACACTGCAATGAACATAGGGGTGCATGTGTTTTATCGATGAGTGTTTCGGTTTCTTCAGATATATTCCCAGAAGTGGAATTGCTGGGTTATGAGGCAGTTCCAGTTTTCATTTTTTGAGGAATTCACCATTCAGATTGCCTAATCCATTGTGATTCCTCCATAAGTCTTCCTTTTTATGAAGTGCCCCTCCCTGCCTGGCCTGGTGTTTTTCTTTTGATCTATTATATCATGCTTTTTCTTCATACCTACAATGAAGCTGGGAATCTCTTAGCCGTGAGGTAGGGGAGATGTTCTTTGACTGATTTTTGATGCTTTCAGAGAAAAGTAATGGCAAGGACAATCAGCCTCATCTATTATTGTTGCTTTTATTATTAAAACACTTGGCCACTGAGTAAGTCATCGCATAAGGCGGGGGCTGGGTAGGCACGGTCCATCCTCGGCTCTCTCTGGAAGCTGTGCCCCTGGTGCTATGTCAATCTCACACCCTGGGCCACTCTCCACATGGAACTTGGAACCTGGTAGAAATCTCAAGGCATCTGTGCCAGGGGGTGACGGCTTCTTTCTCACATGCACGCTTGCTGGTCCAGAAATGCTGGCTAGTGCTAGTCCTTTGCTTCTGGACAGGATGTAGATGCTGAATGAGAGCTCCTCTGAGAGCTCCTCGGAGGACAGCTGCGCACAGAAAAGTCGGCAGGACCACGCTTCTGCACCGCGGCTGCTCGGGGTCTCACGGGGTTGGGGTGGGGGGACTGGCTTCCCTTGGAGCGCTGCTGCTGTGCGTTGGAGTCGAAGAGAGCTGACGAGCCACATCCTCATTTGCTTTCACCCAGGGCTGGGCGCTCCAGGGGCCAACTGGAGCTGCCTCTCTGTGTCTAAGGGGCTGCCTCCCGTGACAAAGAAGAAGAGCAGGGCGAGGCTGAAGAGGGTGACCTCATTGTCCATCGAGGAAACGTTCCCTTCACCACGGCCTCTAGCCCGTGTGTCCCCGGGTTTCCATAAGTGCCTCCACGCTCAGTTGTGGGTTTGCGACACTACAATCCTGACCCTGTGTTAAGTCGTGACCGTCCTCTCGCAAGAAGCAGCACGTGAAGCCACCTTCTCCGGAATTGACAGGTAGGGTCTGTGTTACCATTAGCAGAGTGAAAAAGAGGGTTTTTCACTTTTTCCTGCATTTTATACCAATGAGTTACTTTTAAACAAATAAAAGAAGTAGCTTGGGAGCAAAGATAAGAAAGGAAAGGAAAGGATTGATTTTGGGTAATTCACTGCCAGGTCCAGGGCTCAGGCTATGAGTCTCATTTCCTTAGAAAGTGTTCATGACTTAAACACCAGCAGTTCCTCTCCTTAGAGCACGTCTGTGGGCCCATGACCCAGGGAGTGAGTCTGTCGCTCTGGATGGTCAGCCCAGGGACAAGACATGGCTTCCTTCTTTGCCATAGGAATGGTTGTCCATGTCAGCTGTGCCAAGGGGACAAAAACCCCAGACAGAACAGCACTTCAATGTAGGCAAGCAGGTGACGTCAATGTAGGTCCATTTGTCTCCATCATTCTCCGCCCAACTGCCCGGCATAGCCCCTCTGTATCCCCCACAAGACCATCCTGCTCCATCCCACCGTGTGCTGTTGGCCCAGCAGGCTGTCCCCCCTCGCCATGCAGACCCCGGTGCTCTCGGGCAGCTGGAGGGGCTGTCTGACCGAGCCACACAAGGTCAGGGCTCTCGTGGCACCTCCTGCATCAGGCACTTCCAGTCTGATGGTTACCCTCTGTAAACACACTTGAACTGCAAACAGACAGGACCCAGGGAATTCCAGCCCTGCTGGAGAAACCTTGCACAGTGGAACCTTGGTACTCGTCATTAATTCGTCCGGAACGCATGATGAGTGCCGAGACAAACAAGTACCGAGCAAGTGATGAGTGATGAAGCATTTTCTCTTGTTGGGCAGTGGCATGACTCACACAAGTTCTAGCAAGTGTTATGAGTCCCGAGGAAGCGCCGAGTGCCAAAACATTTTTTTTTCTCCTCAAAATGTGACAAGTACCCGGTTTGAAGATGTCAGAAGCCAATGGGTACCAAAGTATGACTGTCCTCGGGCACCTCTTCGTGAGTCTCATCATCCTTGTCCATCCTGTGTGGACAGCCGCCCTGTCAGGGTCTCCCAGGCTGGGTCTCCCTGGCTGAGACGTTCTGAGCGCGTTTGGAAATAGCCTGGAATCCAAAACCAGGAAGACCCCGGCCTTTCCTGCCGATTTTCCATGGGCAAATGGCTGCACGTTTCTGAGCCCAGCCTTCCCCCCCTGATACCTGATGCACAGAATTCTGGGGAGGAAGAGATGGGTTGTGGGCACATGGGATTTTGAGGAGCGAGGAGTGAGGCCACAGCAGTGAAATTCCAAGCGCTGAGCCAGTGCGTGATACAAATAGTGGCACATTGGGGTTTTTTTTGGAGGAGAAAACCCAGGTCATGGAAGGTGGGCTTCATGGCCAAGATGGTTTGACAAGGTTAGAATTGTCCCTCGAAGTTTCTGATTTCAGTCTCCAAGGGGGGGAGCCTTGAGAAACTTTTCAACAACCTCCCTACCTATTTCAAATTGTTCTGGAAAACCACCTCACGGCAACATGTGAATGACGATTTTGTGGAGTAAGCACATTCACACACCTGCAGAAATGGGCTGGGAAGAGGGTTCCCTCTGCAGCCGGAGGAGGCCCAATGGATGCCCTGGGGACTGGTACTCACTCTGAGAACCGCCCTGCGGGAACCAGGTCCTGCAAAGTCTACAGCCACAGACCCGGGTCTTGGGGGGAAGCGCTGGCACCGTGTCTCCCTCCTCTGCTTGCTGCGATATTCTTCAAGTGTGGTTTACACTTGACCCTCGCAGGAGATAACTGCACTCCGGCAAACTTTATGGGACCAGCTCCCACATGTGAGGTAGGAGCCAAAACTAGTGTTTGCAGTGCACCCCCCTGGTGGAGAAGTCTCGGGGTGATGTAATAATAGCAGCCCCCAGTTACACAGCGCTCAGTATGTGCCCGGGACTGTTCTGAGCACCTCACACACAAGCCATGCACTTCCCTTCTGACACAGACAGCCTGCTGTCCTGTGAGGTAAGAGCTTTTTGAACTGGGCGTCATAAACAGATTTTTCTTTTTCCAGAATGGCTTCTTCTAAATCACACACACACACACAAAAACCATTTCTCTTACTAATCTTGGAAGTCTACCCCATCCAATACCAGGTAACCAACGGATCCTGTGGTGTCCCACTGGGCCAGGGTAAGGTGCCGAGGAATGGCCATGACCCTTGACCAGTTCCTTCAGCATGGTCACTGGGATATCATGAAATCAGGTAAATGCTCTACTTAGTTAACCCAGATGATTTTTGTTTATAACATCAGTGTAAACTGCTGTATCAACTCCCAGAGCTGGAGCTTCTGGGAGAAGATGCCCGTGCCTGTGAGAAGTGAAACCCAGAGTCAGACGTGACAGGTCTCAAGGGGAAGCTGGGTGCAGGATAAGAGAGTCCAGAGAAAGGCAGGGGTGTAGACTGCTGAGGCTGCTGCGACAAATCACCACAAACCTGACGGCTTGAAACAACAGATGTGTGTTCTCCCCCTGTTCTGGAGGCCAGCATCCTGAAACCGGGGTGTCTGCAGGGCTGGCTCTGTCTGGAGGCTCCGAGGCAGAGTCCATGCCAGGCTGCATTCTCGCTGTCTCAGCATCAGTGATCCTTCCTGGTGCTCCTGGCTCGTTGGCACATCCATCCCGCCTCTGCTTCCATGATCACAGGGCTTCCCCTCGAGTCTCCGTGTGACCCTTGCCCTTATAAGGACACCCTAATTGGGCCCATCTCATCTCAAAGTTCTCAGCTTAATCACATGTGCAAAGACGATTTGCAAATGAGGTGCCTTTCACAGGTGATTAGAACTTAGACATATATTTTGGGGGGCCACAATTCAGGCCAGTACTGGCAGTCGACCTCAGGCTGGGAGGAGGAGGGGAGGACTGGAAGATGGGGGGTAGGGGGAATCTGCATGGGCCTTGCAGGGTGAGGCAGGATTGGACCTTTGGAAAGGAGTGGAAAGGGCACCATTCACACACAGAGGACCCCAACCAGGTTATCGGAGGGGGATGGGCTAGAGTTTGCCTCTGAGGGTCCCTTGCGTGCCCTTCCATAGTCACCCCCATACCGACTGCTCTCACTGCATGCCCCAAAACTGGGTTCAGCCGTGTGACAGAAATGTTGAGTGAGGAGCACCCCTGTCCCCCATTCCCAGCTCGGCCTCGCCCTGGGTGGCTCCGCGCCCTCCCTGACTTTGTCCTTGGTCAGAAATATCCCGGAATCCAGCACGAGCCAGGAACAAGCATTTGCCTGCGCCTCACTGGGTACTCTGGGAGTATAAGGTATTGTTTAGGTTAAGGGAATAGACCCTGCTGTCTTAAGGAAGAACCCACGACTGTTCCGTGGGAGTTAAAGGAGAAGGGAGTACTCATTCCCACCCCCCAGGTGTGTGGTAAGGAGCTTATTGGATAAAGTCTGTGACCTGCCAAATGGAGAGCTCAGCCTGTAGGAGGAACCACCCATGGAAGGAAGGCAAAGCCCAGAAGAGTTTGGTAGATTCTATCAGGTTCTCATGAGCGTTCGAGCCTCTTCACTAGAAAGGAGTGAGAACAGCGGACCGGGAGAAGGCCGAGGGGGTGCGAGGATGGAGAGGCACCCGTGCCCTCACCTGGACAGGGCTCACACATCAGCATGAGGGACTCCTCTGCTCGGTCCCAGGGCTAACAGGAAGCTGTGGGGAGGTCAAGGTTTTGTGCCCAGTTAAAGTAAAGCCAAGGATTGGCAACTCTCCGGCACCTTCCAGCAGGGTCAGTAGCTGACACACCCACAGCAGATGCATCCCACGGCCCGGCCTCTAGCCCTTCCAGAGCCATTCAGGACCCAATGGCACATAGTGCTTTCTGCGTGGAGACACTAGTTTTTGCCACCACAATGACAGTGGACTTAGAAAACTGTATTTGCAAGATGAACCCTCAGACCTTGCTGGCAAGACTATCCTTTTCAACCAGTCATTTGGCTGCTACTCGTTTTTGTCACCCACTTGTGCTCTTACTGTTAAAGGTTTGCTAGCTTCTTCTCTAGAGCCCGCGCTGAGTCAGACTGAGCTGACTCTGCCCTGGGCATTTCCATCGCTCACCCCGAGCTTCTCAGCAGCAGCCGGAGGTGGGGCTTTTCGGCAGAGGCTGTTTATCCATCTTTGAAATGAGACATTCACTGCAAGCAGATTGAAAAGGAAATTCCTGGAAAAGCAATTTTTTTTCAATGATAGGCTTTGCTTTGTTTTGTCACTTGCCTATAACTTTCTGGAAAATTCTACTTTGGGCCGAATTGTCTCATTTTTGTTTTCAGTATAAATTTGGTTTGTTTTTTTATTAATGGAAAGTTCAGGAGGGAAAAAAATCCCTTTGGTAGCATTTGAGTTATGAGAATATGAAAAAAATATACTTTCGAATTAAAAGAAATCTTTGGCCTGTTTTTTAAAAGAATCAAAACCTTTGCATGTGAGGGCTTGGGCAGACTTCATCTAAGCAGTGGTCCTCAATATTGTCTTCACGTTGGGACTCCTGAGGACTCCATAGGACACGGGTGCCTGGGTCCAAATATTCCAGAGAAACTGGCCCGGCCCTGCAGGGGACTTCCTGTGGTGGGCAGCAGTTGTCTCCTCGCTGTCACTCAGTGAGGAGTCCCCCTGCCCGGCTCAGACCAAGCATTTCTCTTCTTGCTCGCGGGTGTCAGGAAGCAAGAGAGAGGCCCTGGGAGCCCACAGGTTCCCGTGCTCCGGCCACCTCCTCCCTCTGCTCAGGACCCCCTCCTGGGCCCTTGCGAAAGTGTCCCGAACAGCTGCTCCAGTGGGGCGGCCAGGATGGACCTCTCCCCTCTGGTGGCACTGCTCGTGTGACTCCCGGGACAGAGCACAGAGAAGACCAGGTGTAGCGAACACCTTCTCCCTCCCATTCAGTCCCCCAAACCGGAGCATGACCAGCTCCCTCCTCCCTCCTCCCTCCTCCCTCCTGACTCCGACCCACTCAGGGGTGAGCCCAACCCCCGAATGTGCTGCCCTTGGACCACCTTCATTACCACAACCTGCAAAGTCATGGCTACATGCTTCACAGGTGCCGACGGCCCCTGTGGGGATTCGTTCCTTCTGCAGGAATAAGTGGACGCCCCTGCATGCCAGCCAACGTGGAGAGAATATCAATTCTGAGAAGACGCAGCCCCTGCCCTCACAGGGAGCCACCACCCCCGCATCCCCAGGGCCTTAGCACCAGCCTCATGTGAGCGTCGAGGCCCCTGAGAATCACAGGAAAGGGTTTGATCACCACGAAGTGTAAGGGTGTTGGTTGTAAGACGGCTGTGAATTTGCACGCCAGATCAAATAGCACCCCAGGGTAGATTCCACTGTAGACAAGTGTTGGCGGCCAATTGTCATAAATGGGGGGCTTACACAGCCAGTTTTCTCTCTCGTCTTCAGTGTGTGGATCAGGAAAAGACCTCCATTCCTGCATAAGAGGCCCACGAGGGACTGCAGGCAGGCTCCCTGGGAAGACGCTGGAGGGTCCTCTCTCTGCTCTGCACAGTCACACCTGTGCCACACAAGAGACTTGGGGACCCCGTGTGATGGTGCACCCCAGACGTGGCTTCTTTGGGGGGAGAGGAGTAGTTTCTCCATTGAGAAAAATCAGTACAGGAAATATTTACACCCTCTCCAATGAGCTCTGAGTAAAATGTGTACGTCTTTATGCCTAGGGTTCTTGGCTGAGATACTGGGCAAGCTCCCTGAGCCTTCCTTCTTTGATCTTTTTTCAACCCCACCACGAATAAAACCAACTAACAATCAAACACATGGAAAGTATGCAGGAAGGCAAACGAACTGCAAGGCTGAACCCCACAGGAAGAAACTGTCCCGTTTGGGGCTCTCTTGGGACATGGGCAGCCTTGGCCCCGTCTCCTTGCAGTGACTCCAGGTCTGCCGGACCTGACGTTTCCATCGGGCCACTCTTGTTGCACGACTGAGATGCAGCATCCTCCCGCCGTGCGCTCCTGGATAGGCTTCCACCCCTTCTCTCTTCCACGACCAGCAGGAGGGCGGCTTCTCCTGCACAGACGGCTCCAGCCCTGTCGGGGGAAGCTGCGGGGAGTCACTCCGGGCGGCCGTCCAGAAGGCTCCGCTGTGGAAGATGGGCAAACGTCTGCTGGACTCATTTAGGAAAAGGCTCCTCAGACACAAGCATGGAAGAGATTCTTCAACATAATCTGTTGTGTTTGTAAATTAATACATGTGGTTGGATTTGAGCAAACACTCTCAATCCTGCTCTCAGATTTCGTAGTTATCTGCAGAATTCCCCTTCCGTTAAGAAATGTTTTACATGTGTATCTGACCTCCTGGCTTTTTATCTGAAATGCCTCCATCTAGAGAAAATGGGAACTAAGTGGCTTCTGTTTGAGGAAGCTCCATCTGCCTCTCACACTAAGGAGGGTTTTAAAAGGAGAAGGTAGAAAAGAACCGCCAAAAAGTGTAATTTCCTCTCTGACAATTATTTCTGAATAGGAACTTGAGCAACCTCACTTGAGAGGTAGGGTTTGTGTTCCCGTGAACTCTCTCGGGGGCATGAACTGGTTCCTCTCCCGGTAACCCGCCGGCTGGGAGAAGCCCACGGCGGCACAGTCTGGAATGCGCTCAGCTCTGCGCGCACCCCAGACCTCCAGACTTCCGCAGCTCTCCCACCTTCAGTGATCCAGACATGAGCACACGCCGCTGTGAACCGCCTGCCTTCCTCTCCCGTTTCTCTGTATCTGCAGGTTTTGACATAAGATGTGGGGTGATACTAACCCCTGGTAGAGACACAGATGCAGGCATACTTCCTGTCAATGGAAAATAAAAATACTCATGCATGTTTAATTGTTTCATGGTGCCTTAGGAAGTGACTGTGTTTTGAGAGGCCTTAGGTAGGATGATTGACTTAAAATGAGGCCATTGGGATGACGCTAGTGCAGCGTGACTGGTGTGGACACACAGAGGGACACGAGGGACACTCACACACAGAGGAGAGACCAAGCCAGGACGCACTGGAAAGGTGGCCCTCTGCCAGCCAAGGAGAGAGGCCGCAGGAGAAACCGAACCTCAGACACCTGAACCCTGGACTCTAGAGCTGTGAAATTTTGTTGTTGTTTAAGTCGCCCCATTGGCGGTATGGAGTTATGGCGGCCCAGGGGAATGGTGTGTGAGTGTGCAAATGTGAGAAGGTGATAAAATCTGAGTGGCTAGTTACAAGGCAAAGCCTTCTCATTGAATTAATTCCAGATGCCGAATTACATGAATACACTGCCAACGAGAAGCCCTTGCAAGGTTGTTGGGTGAAGGTCCCACTCCTCCCCGATCCACTCTTTGATGGGCAGAACACTTGTGTGGGGGCACGGACCCCGCTCCTCAGCGCTGAGGCACCGTAGCGCACTCCATAGGAGCTAGATCCGAATTCCCAGTGTTAGGAGCGAGGTGCGCATGCAGTCAGCAGCCGGTCACTGGGGACACCACAGGGCGGGCTAGGAACACTGTACAGGCTCCCTGAGTTTGGGAACCGTGTCCTTTTCCCAGTCACTGGCCGCACAGTAAGGCACCTTTACCATTGAAGGGTCTCAGAAACGATTCATTGACTGAGTGAATATGAATCATCTCAGAACTCAGTTTACAGGAGTCCCCCACTCAATTGCTGGAGCCCTCAAAGAAAGGCGTTCTTTTCTGGGACGTGTGGATGTCCTCCTCGAAGTGTCGGATGCTCTACCCTTCGGTTTTGCGTCTGAAAATTACTGCACATGGAGTTTGCATCCCCAGGTGCCGATTTTTGAAAGCACCTACCAGGGACTGTTTTGTATTTTATACCTCTACAGTCTGCATTCAACGCCATCGTCATGACCACACTGAAAAACCACACTGGGCCTCAATGTGAGCAATAGTGGACCAGCAGCTCACCAAACTGCTCTAAAATAAAGGCTCTAACTGGGGAAGCTATTAAATCAGTGGTTTTAAACAAATTCGGTACTGACCTCGCGGCACACGTGCGAAAGTGACGAGAACACTGATGGAGCGCCTGTTTGTTTCAGGCACCCGTTTCTGAGAGACAACCAGCCCAAAACTCAGTCTCATGAAGCAGCGACTTCTGGTTTCCCCGATTCTATTGGCTGAGCAGCCCCTCTGCGGGTTTCACTTGGGCTCCCTTGGGTGACCATGTTGTGCTAGAGCGTCACCGAGGTCTGGGACTGGACCCCTGGCCTCTGCTCCTCATGGCCATCTCAGGGCTGCATTGCAGGTAGCCACGGGGGAAGGCCCAGCGCTCACACGACATCCCTTGCACTGCGATCCACAGGTCAGAGCAAGTTAGGAAACCAGCCCAGCTCCAAAGAGTGGGGAAGTAGACCCCACGTCTCCATGGGAGCGAAGCATTTCTGACTCCGTGGACACAACCCCGAGATCGCAGCAGGTCCAGACTCAGGACAGCTCTCTCCCTTCGTGTGCGAGCCAACGAGGTGTTTGACTGGCGCTCACCTGTGGAAGGAGACTGAGCCCCGGGCTCCCACCTTGGTCAAGACCTGCTGCTGCTGAGAGTGTCTGGTGTCTACAGTCACGGAATTAATAGATGTTTGCCGGGGGGGGCGGGAAGACTATTGCTAAGACTCTTGGTTCCCAGGTTTGGCTGCATACCGAAGTTCTCCGTGGGCTTTTCAAACCTGCCCCTCTCTGAAGCCCACCTCCAGTGACTACAGTTTCACCGGTGTGGGATGTGGTCCAGGGGTTGGGAATTTTTAAAAGCTCCCCAGAGCTTCTGATGTGCAGCCGAGTGTGCAAAGGGCTGGTGCTTACACCTGAAACTTCCTTTCCTCGTTAGGCAAGAAATATTCCACTAGCACTTAATTCTCCTACCATTGGTGATATGCACCTGAAGGGACAGTGTTACACACCGGACGTGCACACACACCCTCGGCTTGTTCTGGTTGATAGCAATGAAGAAACCTCAGCTTCAAGTGGGGATTTGCAGAAGTGTCTCATGTGAGAAACAAATTCTTAATGAGGAATAGACACACCTGCAGGCAAACAGCCGGCACCACAGTTGGCACCACGGTCCGCAAACGAGTCCGGAAACTTGTGGTCCATCTGGTTCCTCAGCCCAGGGCTGCAGGAAGTGAGTCCCCAACAGGGGAATGCCACACGTATTTGGGGGAGAAATCAGATAGAACTAGCCAGGCCTCTGCTTCATTAGACCTCGGGACCCTGACCGAGTTGAGCCATGCTTGCCTTGTCTCCTCCACTGGGCTCCCTAGGAAAGGCAGTTGGGGTTCTGCAGAACACGGCAGTGTGCCCTGGACTTCCCTGCTGGGAAACTGCGTGGAGCACAGTGCTCTGGAGCAGAGGAGCGTCTAGGTACCTGGTAAAAGAAGAAGCAGGAACTCTGGCTGGGGGTTGTCATTTTACTCATTCTTAAAAATGAGCTTTGGTCAACTTCCTACTGTGGCTCTGGGCCTCGTCTCGGGTGCCAGCATGAACTTCTCCATTGTCAGGGCTGCAGGCTGATCTTGGGGGCAGGGCGTTCGCGGGAAAGTCAGCCAGGTGCCAGGATTGTAGAATAACCCAGTGATTCTAAAAATAGCACTAGGGCCCTGGCTAGTGTAGCTCAGTGGGTTGAGCGCAGGCCTGCGAACGAGAGGATCGCGGTTCGATTCCCAGTCAGGGCACATGCCTGGGTTGCAGGCCAGTTCCCAAAAGGGGACACACCAGAGGCAACCGTACATTGATGTTTCTCTCCCTCTCTCCTTCCCTTCCCCTCGGAAGATAAATAAATAAAAATAAAATAAAAATAGCACTAGGACACCGCCATGCCCAGGACGCCGGGGTAAAATGTGTTCACTCTTCGCTTCTTTGGGGCACCTGAGCAGAAATCTTCCCAGGGAGGTCCCCGGGCAGCTGCCCCCCTTGAGGCCTGGGCGCTTGTCAGGAATGCGCAGTGGCAGGGGGTGAGGCTCTGGGGGTGAGGCGTGCCCCTGGGCCTCTGGGAGCCCTCCAGCTGAGCCTGCCGAGCACCCCTACACAACTGGTTGGGAAGGCCATTTGTTGATTGCTCTTTGAGATTCACTGAGGAGCTCACAAAGATTGCTCTGCAGGGACACAGCTTTGGGCTCAGTGTTGTGGTCAACAGGCGTAAAATCTAAGAAAGTACAAGAATCTTTCAGGTGTGTGTCTCGTAATGCCTGGCGTCCAGCATAATGGTTTATGACCCAGAGGCAGGAGGAGAAAGCTTGTAATCACCTGTCCTGTAGGTAGAGCCCAGGAGTAGTTGGTGCGAAGACACCACCTCAGGGCCTGCTGCCTCCCGTCCAACGCCGGAGGGGCGGGCTGGGCAGCTGTGAATGTCAGTTCTGTGTGCAGACGGCCATTCTCGCACTGCCCAGCGTTTGTTTTTCCTCACTCTCTCAGCCCAAGGTCACTCACCCACTTTCTCTATAGGAGGCTATATTGGGCTTTCCAAGAATCATCTCTTCACCTTGCCCCCCATCCAGTCTTTCTACACGGAAAATTCCAGAAGCTTTATGTTACGCCACAGCCCAGGGCTGGTGCTGGGGTCTCAATCAGAACCAGTCTGGACTGGTGCCTCAGAAAAGCTCTCATTACCAAGAAAAACAATCGCTCCACAGTACAGTCACTAAGGGGTAAGGAACGTGCTGAGTGGCTGGTAGCTGAGCCCGAACTAAAAAGTGCAAATGAGATCAAGCCACTCAATGAGCACAGCCCCCAGTCACGGACCTGCCCATTCAGGCTGGAGGGGCAGAGACCCTTCCTGCCCCTTGGCCCTGCGGGACTGGGCGCCTGCTGGCCTCACTGCCCACCTGTGGCCACACCACCCGAGCACCCAACGCCCCAGAGCCAGGACCAGGGGGCCACGCCCAGGAGGTTTTCTCAGGCGACGCCAAATAAGGCACAGCCTCTGGGAAAGGCCCACGCACATTCAAAATGACAAATACTTTTCTAAAATTTAAACCGGGAGGTAAAACTGCTCTGTATAATTTTTTTCATAAAACAAATGAAAAAAGTACTCAATTTTTTAAAAAAAGTAAACTAGAGGAAAGATATCTTTTAAAGCCATTTAAAAGGCATGAAGCTAACTAAACATGTTCTCATAGTTTCTACTTTTTTATTTAGATTTTTTTACAAATGCCACACATGAATTTTGTAGACTGCTAACAAGGAACCTCAGTTTTCATAATTTTCTCTTTAAAAAAATCTGTTGAATTATATTGTAGTTAAGTGATTTTAAGGGGTACTTTTTGACACGGTGTTTGTGTGTGTGTGTGTGTGTGTGTGTGTGTGATGTGCAATATTTTGGGCCAAAATATCATTAGAAAGGAATAATTCTTTAGTTCTTAAAGTGAAAGATGTACGTTGGCACATTGTCCCCGACGCTGTTGCCCCTTGGCCATCCGTTTACAGATTCTAATCGCCTGATGGCAGGATGTTTTATTTCCAATTCTTCATCTTGATCTCAGTAAGTGGGGAAGGCAGTTTTAAAAGAACATTTTGGTCTAGCCTTTCTAATTTTCCAGCCAGCTTTCCCAAAACACAGAAGTCTTCAAATATTATTTTCTGCAACTTTGTATTTGTATTCCAATACAAAGATAAATTAATTATCTCAAAGATCTGAGAGGCAGGTTTTAATGCGCCCCACTGCAGAAATGCAGGCTCTGTGGGCACAGGGCACAAGAACCCTGGGAGACACAAGGACACTGCAGTGTTTCTGGGGTGCTGTGGTCCCGGCAAACCCGGAGAAGTTTGGGTAACCCTCACGCAGCAGTGTGAGTTCGAGTTTGGCTGGAGGACAGCCCCTGTCCTGCCAGGAAGGAAGAAATGGCCTTCGAGGATGTGGACCAGACTTACTATACCCCAAACCGAGTCCCCACCTGCCCTCTCCCGGGGACAGCCTCCGTGAGCCCTGGGCTCGGAGAGTCGGAAAGTCTCTTTCGGTCCGCCACCACACCCCAGAGACTTTCCTCGAAGTTTCTCAGAGGGCAGGCAGGAGAGGAGTTTGTTTCACTGCTGATTCACTAGGACCAATGTCACCATACAAAAAGGATTTGGCAGGTTCCCGAATCCCATGTTTGATACAAGGACAGCAGCGAGTTCGTCTGATCCAAACTGGTGAGGACAGCAGTGAGTTCTAGGCAGAGTAAGGCCACGCCTTGGGCCTAGGTTGACTCCACTGCCCCCTCGGTGCTTTATTCTAGGCCCCGGTTTCCAGGCCTCTGCCGCCACCCAGCCTGGGCCTGGGAAACAGACGTCCCAGCCCCCAGGGGCAGGTGGAGCTAGAGGATCCCTGACGGGAACACCAGGGGCTTTCCTCCTCCAGGAAGAGGGTGGAGCTCAAGGCTGTGGACCGAGGAGGGGGGCAGATGGGCAGGTCACGGGCAGAAGGTACTGCCTGGGACTCAGGATGCAAAAACCTGTCGTCTCAAGCAGGTCTCACATGAGGCCTCCTTACTTTGGGCCAAACTAGAGAGTCCAAGAGCCAAATCCTAAAGCCTGATAGTAACACAAGTCTGCTGAGGATGTGGGCAAGGATGGAGGGTTCCTCCCACCCTTCCCACCCCAGTGACACACATGTGCCTGATGCCCTGCTTTACCCCGTAGTGACAAACACTCCTGCTCTTGTCCAGGAGACGGCGTGCAAGTGTGCTCTGTCCCCGCCACCCCATGCCACAGTGGGAGCCACGAGCCGGACACACAGCACGAAGGATGGGCACTGTCCCCTCAGTCGGCCACCTGGGCAGCTGCTGAGGGAGGCTGTCCACCAGTTTCAAAACTTACTGACTGATGAGGTGATAACTGTTCAGCTCCCCCAGGGGCGCCAAGCAGGGAACTTCCTTCCACAACTTCCCATCAGAGGGCTCGTCTACAAGAATAGCCCAAAGACGTTCCTGCTTTAAAAAGCGACCGAGCCCTGGCTTACTCCTTTCTGTTGTGTCTACTAATGACTTCCAAACCCAGAGAACGTGGCCCCTCCCTCCCTTGCTAAAGCAGGTGTGGTAGGTTGAAAGAAGAATACACGCCAGTGGAAAATGCTAACCTGTCTGGGTGACGGGGTTTGCAGGTCATGAACTTTGCCCTCTGCGTTTCCTAAAGATGATGTAAAGGGTGTTCTGTGTATTGTCGTTCATGAAACCAAAGTTTCAGGACCTCGCACAAAATCTGCCTCTAAGGGTCAAAAAAAAAAAAGACAAAAGAGGGATAAAAACTAGATTAGAGGGAAGTTTTCATTCAATATAATTGATAGCATTTGCATTTCAATCATTTTTTCAAGATGTCCAAAGTTACCACATCATTAACAAACATATCATCTATTACTTTACTTTTCAAAAGAGTTGTTACTGAAACAAATGTTTATGTCTCTTTCTTATTCTATTTTATGACAAATTTAAAGGCATGAACCTCTACCTGAGAAAAACACCTAGCCCCTAACAACAATTACATCTTACTTAAAAGTTCAAAAAATTTTAGAATTACATATCCAATGGGAAATGACCCTTTTCTTAT
Source organism: Sturnira hondurensis (assembly GCF_014824575.4). NCBI lineage: Eukaryota > Metazoa > Chordata > Mammalia > Chiroptera > Phyllostomidae > Sturnira > Sturnira hondurensis. The sequence continues at coordinate 6,327,785 of NW_028072798.1, read as the reverse complement.
ATTTGACTGACTTCCTCATTCTTCCACGTTGCCATCTGTCGACAGCTGAGGTTATAGCAAAGGGACGTTGTCCCCAAAAGAACCGAGAAGGGAAGTGACCGCCACGAAGAACCCGAGACCCAGACGCGAGCAGATGGCGGAGGACGCCTCGGTGCCACTGCCCAAAGGCGGCAGGTGGCAGGGCAGTGGACTCAGCTCAGGAAAGGCCTCCACCTTCGTCGCTCCGGGGCGAGTGCAACTGCACAGTCAGACCACACACTGTGAATGTGATTTTCACTGAAAACAGCTTCGGCGATTCCAGTGGAAACGATGGGGAAATGACACAGGGCAAGTGTGTAGGATTTGGTCCACGGTTCTCGAACGTTGTGGTTTCAGGCACGCTCTTTACAAAATCATTGCCAATTCTTAAGAGCTTAACCTATGTAAGTGATAGCTACCAATGTGTACCTTGGAATTAACTAAAGGTGAGAAGATTTTAATGCTAAACAGACACAAGCGTGCATTCCTCCGGCATCAGAGCATCCGCCATGGGCAGCCCTGACATGCCCCCTCTGTGCTCCTGTGAGAACATTTTTAAAGGGCAAAGAGCATCTCGCACTCTTACTAAGGTTGTTATGGCCCCGCGGACCCTCCCGACAGGGCCTCAGGGACCCCCAGGCTCCCAGAATGCACACGGGGGACTGCTGCTATAGAACAAACCTGCAGACCTTTGAGAGCTCCTTCAAGGGCGCCCCCAGCTTGAGCTCGTCAGAAGAGGCAGAAGCTGCAGGCCCTGGTCTCCCCGCCATTCGCCACTAGAGAACAGTTCCATGTTTTTCATGTTTCATTTATCGGAATTCTAGATACATAATCTTCCTTTGAATGTAGAAGTCCATGAAAAAAATAAGCAGTTTTTAAATCACTGATTGAATGTTTATGGCGGGGGACAGTGCATGACAGAAAGAAAAAACCTGAAGGGTTAGAGAAAATACAGTCTTCATTTAAAAAAAGGGGGGGAATATTTCAATTGAAAATTGATGTTTTGATTGTAAGAGCAGTACAAACACTAAGTTTTTTTAGAAGAACCCAGAAAGCATATCAGATGAAAAACTATTCATGAAATACACATTTGCCAAGAGTATATTACAGTGATACACGTACAGTAATGTTTCTAGGTCAATGTATCTATTCAGAAATGATTTCCTGAGCACCCTCTGCGTGCCCATTCCTAGGCTAGGTCCAGCTACACGGCTTCCCTGTCTTTGGGCTTTACAGGCAGACGTGCGCTTTGGGGTCTGGCTGCTCTCACTCAGTGTCTTTTTGGGAGACCCAGCCCCGTTGTCGAACGCATTTTTGGATCACATGTTCTTCCTGCTACCTAACTCTCCCCTGTGTGGGTGCATCACGGTCTGTGTGTCTGTTCTGCTGTCATTTGAGTCATTTGAGAGACAGCCTTTCAGCCACGGGAAAGTCCAAGCACACTCTGCCAGCCAGCAGGAGGGGACCACAGGTGAAATCCATCTCCGTTCTCCTTGAACTTGGTCTGATCGAATGAAGTTTTTGTTTTCCATCCTTGTCAGCCTGAAAGCTGTCCTGTGAATTCAGTGTCAATTTTGATGAGGAGCTGGGGACAGAGAAGAGGTTCCTACGATGACAAGTGCTCTAGGGGACTCTCCACCTAGTTCCCAAAGAAACAGACCTGGCTTTGGGGAGTGGCCATTTCCCTGTCGCACATCCCAGGTGTCCTGGAAGGACAATGTCCTGCACTCAGAGGGTGACGGAGGTAGCAGATGATGGGTGCAAGGGGAGAACACTCAAACAGGATACCAAAAGGGGGGGCAGCTGAAATTACTACTCTAGAAAACAAAGTGATGTTTACATCCAGAATAACCCCCGTTTCTAGTCACACATCCCACCTGTGACATTAGTCAGAGCCTTCACCTGTGGCCATATGTCATCTTTTCCACCCCTAGTAGGTTACAGGTTTTTTTTCCCTTTGAGATGGAAGAAGAAAAAAAGCAAAGAATCGAGCTGCCCTAAAAGGAATGAGGAAGCGGGTGCTCTCTGTTCCGGCCCAGCCCGTGTTGCTCTTTCCGGCCCCGGTCGGTTCTGAGTTGCCGCCCCCTCACTTATAATGCAGGACACGTGAAGTCAGAGCAGTCCAGCTGCTGCTCTCCGCCAGCGGGTCAGCAGCAGCTGCGTCAGGCTGCTTCTCCCGCTTCCCGCAGCTCCCGGAGGAAAAGGCACGCTGGCTGGGGGCCCTCCCAGGGTAAGTGCCATAAACTCACTAGGCANCCGTGTTGCTCTTTCCGGCCCCGGTCGGTTCTGAGTTGCCGCCCCCTCACTTATAATGCAGGACACGTGAAGTCAGAGCAGTCCAGCTGCTGCTCTCCGCCAGTGGGTCAGCAGCAGCTGCGTCAGGCTGCTTCTCCCGCTTCCCGCAGCTCCCGGAGGAAAAGGCACGCTGGCTGGGGGCCCTCCCAGGGTAAGTGCCATAAACTCACTAGGCAGGCACGTCTGGGCCTGTTGGCAGCTAGCAGGTCCCTGGTCTTTCAGCTCAGATCCGAAAGAAAACAACTGTACAGCGGAATATGCAACAGGGTTATAAAGATTCTGAACGCGGGAAGCTTTGCTTCAAGGTGAAGCTGGTACGTGGGGGGCACAGGAATTCGGCGCGTGTTTTCTTTGGCTTGAGTCTGCTTGTAAGGCACATCCTGGGAGCGAGCTTTTTCCTTGTCGGGTTAAATGATCAATGTTTCAAGCGAGAGGCTCTTAATGTAGTACCTGGCACTTAGCAAGCTCTCCGTGCCTCCCCCCAAACATTAGCTGTTACCAGACTTGTTTTTCAAATTATCTCTTGATGTAATAAATGCATCACAACATTTGGCATGGTGACGATATCAGGTTTAACTAAGAAATGTGTGTTCAGAGGCTGTTCTTGGTAGTGTAAGACATCCAGAGACAGGCAACTGTACTCTAAATGAAAACATTTCTGCCCAATAGTTTCAAACTTCGTGTGCTAGCAGAGTGGCCCTGAAATTGGGCAACTTATCATGCATATCCCTCCTGACCCTTCCCCATGTGTTTTCCCCCCAGGCAGAGCCCAGGCCACAGGGGAGTGACATTTGTCACCGGGCAGTCGGCTGAAGTTCTCATGAAGTTGATGAATAGCTGCAATGCCGTAGGTGCCCCTCTGTCCTGCATTCATTCATTAACGCCTGTTTTCTGGACTCAAGTCGAATGGCTGCCTAACTTCATTTTTCTTTCCTTTTAGTCAAAAACACTAAATGCCAGTAATATGGAGACATTAATTGAATGTCAATCAGAGGTAAGAAGGCAATTTTTTTAGAAGTTTTCTTTATCTGCACTGGGAGACAGTGGAAAACTTTCTATGTAGTTGAATACCGTTCAGCTTATTTAGTTATTAGAGTAGAAAATTAATCTTATAAATGCAATCTATTCAACACATCATGGGGATCTATATGAAACAATCAAGACTTTGCTATTAATTCTAGAAGCTAGAAAAAAATCCATGGACTCTATTGACTAATTTTAAACATGAATAAAGTGTTACATGTGTATTTTCTGGGGAAAGACTGGGTAGGTTTCTTCACTCATTATTTTTAACTAAAATAAACATATTTTCAGGGTGACATCAAGGAACATCCTCTGTTGGCATCATGCGAGAGTGAGGATAGCATTTGCCGGCTACTCGGTGAGTTTTGAAAGTACACTGGTCTTTTATGTCAGTGCTGACAACTGGATGTTCTTGGTTTGCAAAACCACAGGACTTTACTCTACTAGGAATTTTTTTTTTTTTAGTGTTCTTTTAAAGACCGCAGAACATTAACACTTAAGTGGCAGGCTGGCTCCAGCTCCCTAGGGCACCAGAGTGCTCAGAGGGTATAGGCCCCTCCCTGCAGCCACCCCCCTCCCAGCTTTTCTGGTGGTTGGGGGTGGGGGGTGACAGACCTCCTGGCTGCTGATGCTTTAATGATCAAAGCGTGCACACACGTGAAGGAGAACGCAATGCCTTTTCCATTTTCTTCCTTTTCTAGTGGAAAGTGAATCTAAGAGCCCAGGTAGCTATCTCCGCTGATATCAAATTCCAAAGAACCCACGGCTCAGTTTTCATTTTTCTCACAGTGCTTCCGATATAACGTAACCCTGACCCAGTGCTCCTGAACTAGGAGGATAGGACACTTCTCTACCCGTCTGCTTCCACTTGCCAGTATAAAATGTATAGAAACGTGCACCAATGCACTCAGAAAATACAGGTTCTATAATTAGGGGAAAAAAGGAGAGGAAGGAGAAAAGAGAAAAAGAAGGAAAATTGTGAGAGGCAGTATTCATTGCACACATGTCTTCAGGACTTTGCAAAGATAGAGCATCTTGGTAAGGCCTACTGATTACTTCCAATTGCCAGGCCTAGGCTCAGGCCCTCCTGCAGCACAGGGGTCTCCCCAACCTGCGGCTGAAACCCCCGGAGGTGACTGCAGACGGGCTGAGTGATGTAGCTCCCTCTAGTGGCCGGCTGGTGCCAGTGTGGCTGCAGAGGTTGAACAGCCAGCCCCATGCTGTTTTCAAAAGGCCCCGTTCAGCAAGTCACTTCCTCTCCTCCTAAGTTCCGTTTTCTTCACTAGTCAAAGGAACAAATTAAAACAATATATTTAACATCAGAGATGTCCACCCCAGTCAGTAAGGTCAACATGTTAAGATGGTTGTTTCTGACCTGCACAGTGAGGCCAATTTTCTGCAGCAGACATCTGGTGAAGGGTGAAAACAGGAAAGGTGGAGACCTTGAAGAACGCTGGTGTTGTTGTTTAGGGGTTGGTTGCCCCGGTAACAATGCAGTTGTTTCTAGGTTGGTTCTTTTGAGATTAAGAGGCACACCCTGTGCCTTCTCAGTTTTTTCAAAAGTGAGAAGTGAAGTGTTTCCCCGACATGGTGCCCCAGAGAGGACACTGTGTGACTGACGATACCCCTGGTCCCTCGTGGGCCTTAGTTTGTCAACATTTTAACTTAAATTTGCTCCTTGCCTCGTTGTCTCATTGCAGAAGTTAAGAAGAGGAAAAAGGTGATCTCCTGGCCCTTTCTCATGAGAAGGCTCTCTCCTTCATCAGATTTCTCTGGGGCTTCAGAGCCAGAGTTGAAGACGTCACTCTTTGATCAGCCCTTGTCCATCGTCTGTGGTGACGACGACACACTCCCCAGGCCCATTCAGGTAGGCACGTGTTTGTCGGTAAACCCACTCCAGCTTTCCGCCAGATGCGAAAAAGCCTCGGGGGTCCGCGTGCCATCCGCCTGCCGAACGTGCCAAGGCCAGGTGTTGGCGCTGCCCCTTTTAGAAAAGGCATCCCTGCCTGCGAGTGCAGCCGGATGACACCTGGCTGCCGCTTATTTGCCCAGGAGCTCAGATCCGTGGTCACTGTATGCTTGACTTTGTAGCATTAAGAATGCTGAAAACATGTGGCTTCTGAAAAATCAACAGCCTGAGACGCAGGGCAGCATACCTGGTGGCAAACCCGCTGTTTGTATGGAACGATTTGCAGGGAGGGAGGCCTGACATAATTTCAGAATGCTGAGAATTAGAGCTTTCCCAACTTACCTCCTCTCAGAAAAAATGGCAGGGTTGAGGGAGGCGTTTGGTAGCAACCGGACCGAAAGGACAAACTGGCATTGGCAGTCACTTGTTTAGACTAACTTAGAGACTATCGTGGCGAACTAGCTCCTCTGGAGAGGATAGTTCATGACAGGTAAAGTTAGCTGCTGTTCCTATGCACAGTTTTAATTCTACAGATTGAGTCCTATACATGTTCCTATCCTGTTTTAGTTCTCCTTCTCCTACCTAAACATGGGTTTTCAGTGTACTGGTAGCAAAGTGTGCCTTCACCCCAAGGATAACCATTTTCTATTCGCCTGCCTTTTCCTTCTAGGATATTCTCGCTATTCTGTGCCTCAAAGGCCCTTCCACCGAAGGGATATTCAGGAAAGCAGCCAATGAGAAAGCCCGCAAAGAGCTCAAGGAGGAGCTGAACTCAGGGGGCGTGGTGGAGCTGCAGAGCCTCCCGGTGCACCTCCTGGCGGCCGTCTTTAAGGTGAGTTCCCAGCTGGCGCCAAACAGCCCGCCAAGGGCTCTAACGCATTCACTCTCTGCATGTGGGAAAGGGCTTTCTCTCTGAAGATCAAAGCAAACCGATCTCTTGGGGTTTAACTTTTCTAGTTAAGCCTCTTCTTTGTTTATATAAACATCTGTGTGTCTGTGATCACAGATTCCAGCAGAGAGCAAGGCATTCAGTTTCCCCACAGTTTTGATGAGAAAGGCACTCGGGTTGTCCTGTGGCCAAGTGCACACCCCTGAGTCTGGTGGAGCCTTGGATGGGAGCCTTACTGTGCCTGTTGTTAGGAAGTTGCTGAGAGACAACGAGAGAGAGAGAGAGAGAGAGAGAGAGAGAGAGAGAGAGAGAGAAGGAGAGAGAGAGAGACTGAGAGGGAGTTAGTTTTCCCAGTGAATAGAATGCAGGAAGGAGGGGACGTCTGTGCCCACGGCCATTGGCAGGATGGGCACAGACTCCCCGAGAGGGAACCAAGTTGAGATAAAGACGCCCCCACCCTGTGGGACACAGACAGGCCCAACCGTGCCTCCCTTCCTCCTCCAGGACTTCCTCAGGGGTATCCCACGGAAGCTGCTGTCCTGGGACCTGTTCGAGGAATGGATGGGCGCCCTGGAGATGCAGGACGAGGAGCACAGGATTGAGGCCCTGAAACTGTGAGTGTCACAGCCACTCCCGGGGGCCTGGCCCACGCATCTCCATCTGTGTACTGACTACGTACTGGTTAGCGTGATTCGTCAAATCTGGAAGGACTAGGGGATCAGAGTGGAACTGTGCATCTACTCCCAGAATAAAAATCAGGAGTTAGCCTGGACATTTACAAAGAGTGTTTTAGTCAAATGAAAGGCAGTACTTTTCCAAAAAGTTGAATGTCAGCTTCTGTACAGATCACAGGAGGCGGGAGAGTCTAAAACTGTAATTCATTCAAGAGGGTGCGAGCCAGAATCATAGAAGAAAGTCTCCAAACAGGCCAGACAGCCAGGGATGGGAATTGGGGGTTAGAATGGTGCCCTGTAGAATGGTGCCCTGCAGGGCAGCCGCCTCCCGTAAAACATCCCCTAAAGCATACAGTAGGACAAATCTGGGAGGGATTATTGTGTTCATAAAATTCCACAGCACATTTCACATTCTTATAATGATCCAAAATGACAACTATATAAAACAAATCCCAGTCACAGCCAAAATAAGTAAATGAAAGTATGACCTGTTAGTGACCAGAGAATCTTAAATGCCTAACTTTAAAACGTCAGCACTTTTGTCAAATCCTATGAAAGCACACCTATATATTGGGAATATCCCACATGGCTAAGTATTTTTAATGAAATATTGAATATTTATAGAATTGAAGGCATTAGAGTGTTCCAAAATGAAAATTATTTTCTACCTGAAGACATAAAGCTCTTTCAGAATAATAACTTCTTATGAAAAATGGAAATGATTCATATATTAGTCACCATTTCATCTTTTGAAAATGTAAGGCTTTAAAAATCAAATTTATTACTTTTTAGTAACAATGTTGCCATTTAAATGCTGCCTTGGCCACAGCTGCGAACATGCGTAATAAACAGATTTCTTCTCCGTAAGGATTTCTCAGAATGGTACAAAAATGCCTCATCTTTGTTTCATGATCACAGTTCAGAAAAAGGGCAAATGTTTGTGTTTAAAAAAATAGTCTTGCGATGTGAGGAATAAAAACACAATCTCCACGGCTGAGTGGTTCCTTAGTAGAACAGTTTTCAAAATGTTAACCTGTGGTACTCCTGGCAGGAGCGAATGCTTCCGAACCTAAGATCTGTATAAATAATAAAAACAGTGTTATTTAGTGTCCTGGTTATAAAGATCAGTTTCTCCAGTCGTCCAGTGTTGTGGTTCACCAGTTTCATTCCATGTCAGTTGCCACTGGAAGTCCAAATGTTTCACAATGTGACTTGTGAAAAGGCACCTTCCTCATTTTAAAGGAAGTCTGAGTTGGCCCGGAAGTTGCAGCTTGCCCCACTGGAACCAGAAGGACCACCGCCTCCTCTAAACTCCTCCCTGTGCTTGGTTCCAGGGTGGCCGACAAGCTGCCCCGGCCCAACCTCCTGCTGCTCAGGCACCTGGTCTCCGTGCTGCACCTGATCAGCAAGAACTCTGAGGTCAGCAAGATGGACGCCAGCAACCTTGCCATCTGCGTTGGTCCCAACATGCTGACCCGGGAGAACGACCAAACCCTGTCCTTCGAGGCCCAGAGAGACTTGAACAACAAGGTGTGTGCCCGTCCCTTTCTAATAAACCCTCAGTATACGATCGCACCATCTGTGAACAAGTCACAGTGATGAAACGTGGCCGAATCCCTCTGACTCGAGGGCGCAGTCACCCTGTGCCATCGGAATGTCCTGTCACACTCCTCTCTGGAACGCAGGTGGTTAACGGAGCCCACGAAGCCTGGGCCACACCCTATGTCAGCCTGCAGCACAGGGTTTGGTGCTGCCGGTTGTCACACCCCAGTCTCTCAGGAGGCCTCTAAGAGTCCTTTCGTTTTTGTCCCTGGAGCCTCTCCCTGCTGTGATGCTGTGGTTGTGTCCAGCCACCCATTTGAGAAGCTCCTTACTTAAGGGAAAAGAACTTTGTTAACTTTAAGGCAAAAGTTTTTAATCCTCAAAGGGAAAAACACATGTCTCAAAGTAACTTTCAGATGATTGCCACTAAATTTTTTGTATGCTCTTTTTGGACACACAGCGTTTCTTCTGCTCCTTTGGGCATCTGCCGAACAGTCGACCCCCACCAAGTCCCCCGTCCCTTAAGAAAAGTGGAGGCGTGTTTAAGCTGATAACCCATTCATTTGTCCTCATAGGTTAAGGCTTTGGTGGAATTCCTCATCGATAACTGCTTTGAAATCTTCGGGGAGATCGTTCCGGCGCATTCCAGCGTCGCTTCCGAGGAGTCCCTGGAGCACGTGGACAGCAGTTCAGGTACCGCACGCAGGGTCCGCTCCTGAGGGTTACGTTCCACTGCGACGTAAAGTATCTCTGGTATTTGGAGCACAGACCCCCTAATGAGAGCAGACTCGTCTGTAGGGAGGTCGCTAAACAGGAACACTTTGCTCTCGAATCTTCCTGCGATACCCTCTCAGGGTGCAGACTTACACCTTCAGGCCGAGTCTGGAGCTTCCCCCCACTACTTGGTGGAGTCTCGAAGTGCTCCTTTGACTGAGTTCACTTCAGCTGGAGGGCTGGGGTAAGAAACGTTTGTTTCCACTAATGGAATGTAGGTCCATTAAAATGGAAATGGACCCAATAAAAGAGCCATTCAAAGGATCCATTTTTAAATTTAAGATCAATACATTTTCAGTGAAATGCTGTTTCCTTTCTCTCTCTCTCATCTCAATATAGTAGCTTTTGAAAGAAACAAAAATTTAATGTGGCAAGTTACTTTCATTTCCAGCCCCAAAGTTGCTCCACCCACTTACCTGGCTGGCACCTGACATAGGTGGGAGAACTGCACTGTAATTTGTTTCTAAAAGAATCCGAATGGAAAGCTCACCTGTCCTTTAACTTCCGCAGACACATCGACCCTGCAGAATGACTCGGCCTACGACAGCAACGACCCCGACGCAGACCCCAGCAGTGCCATGGGCTCTCCCTGCAGGCCGCCCGCGGTGCCCTTGGAGCCCAGAGGCCCGCAGCGCTCCCGGCAGCTGGGCCAGGAGCCCGCAGTCAGCACTGGGGCCAGACTGAAGAGCAGCCTCAGTGAGCTGGACAGGAGGTACTCAGAGCCCAGCATGGCGTCCCTGCAGGGCCACCTCGGGGGCCCGGGAACTGACCCGAAACTGACACGGAGTGAGGATGACTTCAGGCGGGCCCGGCCAGCCTCTCGTCCAGACAGTGAGGACACTGAGGACCCGTTTCCAGAGGAGGTGTTCCCTGCAGTGGAAGGCAGAAACCAGAGGCCACAGGACCTGACAGTGAAGAACTCAGCTCAGGGTTTGGGGACACCACAGGGACCGGCGCCCAAGACCCCCTCCAGTGGCTCTCTGGATGCATCCCTGGACCGCTTGCCCGTGGTTTCCCCTTCCAGTCCCAAAAGAAATTTCTTCACCCAACATCAGTCTTTTACAAAGGCCGATAAAAGCAAGCCCAATAGAGAAATCAAAAAGCATTCCATGTCGTTCTCCTTTGCCTCTCACAAGAAAGGGCTGAGCCGGACCCCCAGCTCGGGCTCTCTCAAGTCCAAGTCCAGGGACCCAGCAGGGAAAGACTTCAAAAAAGAACGCCAGCTTGCTGGGCGCATCATCCAGGAGAGCTTGTCCGAGGCCCACGGCCAGACAGCTCTGGACTTCAGCTCAAGGACCTTCACCCTGTCCGTGGAGGACGTGTTCCACCTGGTGGACCAGCGGCACCCGGGAAGCCCACCGTCCTATCAGGAGGCCGTGCAGGGCCAGGCCCTGGGCCTCGCCGCCTGCGGGAGCCAGACGGTTGGCAGCATGAGGGCCAGGATGCTCAGCCTGGACGCCGGGCTGCCTCCTCACCGACCTTTTCCCCACAGAGGGGACTCGGGAAATCTGTGTGGCCAAGAGCCTCTTGCTGGGCACATACTGTCCCCCAGGACTGGGAGTTGGAAACAGAGCAGAGCTGTCTGTGCTTCTGGGGAAATGACAGGACAAGCGACCGGCGCCGGGAGGCCTGAGCCGCCCCGGCTCAGCACTGTGTCCCTGTGCAGGCAGAAGAGTCAGTGGGAGTACCTGGCGCAGCGTTGCAGTCAGCCAGCCTTTGAGGCTGACCCACTGCCATATGCCAGAGAATCCTACATTTAGGAAGGCAGGCCGACACCACGGCATGGTCGTGGCATCTCTGTGGTGCATGGCTGCACACAGGACTGCTCTCAGACTCAGTTTGCAGAAAGTCGAGAATAAGCTCCCTTCAGAGGTTGTGCAGAGCCCTCCTCAAACATGGCAGCTGCCCAGCGGCCCTTGAGTTGGGTCTGTGTGCACCTGGGTTTGTGCAACAGGTTGTGCATGTGCAAAGTGTGTCTCACCCAAGACACTGAGTGCAAAGGTGTCTATGTAAATATGTATACATATTTGTTCGTGAACTTGGCGTAAACTGCATTGCTCTTCTCCGCCTCCTGGGGCACTTTTCTACCAGTTAGTGTTTAAAATATTGTTTTCTTTTCTCAGTGTTGTCTCAAATGGCAGGCTGATTTTCATGTTCTCCACAAGCTCCATTAAGGGGAAAAGGTATTAAATCTCTGTTAGAAGTTGACTAAGCAGCAGTCTGATAGCTAAGCAACCACAGGAAAAAGAGAGAAACAGACGGCAAGCATTTGCCTACAGAGTTCAGGGTCCGGAATGGTCACGGACATTATGTAGGAACGCCGGTCAAAGAGGAGGCCAGCCTGGGCGAAGTGCTTGCGTAGGTCCTTCAGTCACCTGCTCGGTCCTTGGGGTGGACTAGAGAACATGCGGCACATCGATACCAGCTGATCTGTGGCACTTTGAGTTTCCCTGTAGGTCAGGGACCTCTCCACTGGTGGTGTGGAGGAAATCACTTTATATGCATTGGGTGTTGTACATAAAACTTCAATGTAATCTCACTACAATAAACCGCCCGCCTTTCGCAAAGTAAAAATGTTCATTCTTTACCAACATGTTGCTTCCTTTCCCCCGGTTCACGGAGACCCACCAAGAAAACCACTCACATGTTTGTCCTTTCCACAAGCATGTATAGAGTGTGTGAGTGTGTGTGTGTGTGTGTGTGTGTGTGTGTTTGTGTGTTGTTCTAGACTAGCCGGCAGAGCTGGGGATCTCATGTTTAGGAAAAAAGACAGTCCCTGTGGTTCCGACGTTTGCAAAACCATAAAAATGTATCTGCATTAAGCCATTTTTCCAGCAAATGATCACTCAGAGGCCAGAAAATTGAGTGTGTAAAACAAAGGAATGGGAATATATGACATAGTACAGCAAATATAATGTCTCCTGGCTTTTGTGAATTAACCTTTTTGGTCCTTTTAAAAACCTTATTTCTATAATGCTCCATTTGCCTGATTATTAGCAGAGATAATGGTAGACTGTTTCTCGTCTATTAGAAGTTAAGTACCCATGGTTAAGGCATTTATCCGGCTCTCGGAGACACCTGGAGATTCTCCTTATTTTATCAACTTCTCCCATAAAACGCTGTGTTTTTGATTTGCAAAAGAAGTATTTTTGTGCTGGCTGGCTACCAGATGGTGAAGGCCTACTTTTTCAGAGGTGATTACTAACAGTGTAACACAAAGTTAAAAATGTTGTAACTCGGATCACCCCAGGCAGCACATTCAGACCCAATAAAATCACTAAAAACACTGAACTAAGCACCTCCGCTAATCTATAAATTTAAGGGCAGACACTCCCCCCTGACACTAACATAGGAAAAGCAGTCCTTTTCCAGAGTTGGATACTAACAGTTATGGTCACAGTTTGCAGCGTCTCCCACGTGGCCAGGCTGTACTAAGTATTTCAGACTGAAAAGGAAGAGTCCCACCACGTTTTTAGCAACGTCTCACTGCAAACCAGCAATTTCTCACCAATAAATGAACGAGTGAGACCACGGGCTGGAAGTGTCTCATCGATCCCACTCTGCCATTGGCCTGACGTCCGCGTGACCCAACTCGGACCACGAAAACGCTGTCCCAAATGTCCTTATTTTAAAAAAGCAGGAGTAGGCCGGCAGTCTCCTCCCTGGGACAGGCAAGTAGGACAGTTCGAGGCAGACATCCGTGTGAGTCTCGCAGTCCAGTGAATGGCGTCGTTGCTACCAGGTTTGAACAGTGCAGGAAAGGGCTTCAGACGCTGCAGCTCAGTCTTCCCACCTCTCTGCACAGCACCCCGGTCTCTAAAACAGGTTGCCCAGCCTGCTAGCCAAGTGAGGGAGTTGGCCAAGGCTGCCCCAAACAAGTGCCTTAAACAACAGAAACGTGCTGACCCTGGTTCCAGAGGCTGGAATAGAAACCAAGGGGGAGGCAGGCCCAGCTCCCTGTCCCAGGCCCCTCCCCTTGGCTTGTACGTGGCTATCTCCCAGGTGCCTCTTCTCACTGCCTTCTCTCAACGCGCATCTGTCCCCGAAGTTCCCTTTCTCACAGGGACACCAGTCACATTGGACTCGGGCCCACTCCAGTGACCTCAATTTGCCTCTTTAAGTCACACTGTGAGATTCGAGGAGTCAGGCCTTCAACAGACACATTTGCAGGGAGTGGGGACAGGGAGCGTGGACAATACAATTCAGCCCACAATATTGAGTTTCATGGGATAGTCCCCTTAACGACACCTTGATCACACCAGCAATTTTTCACACTTGGCCATGAACAGAGGGCCACGCGTACAGTGAGAACTGGATGACATTAGAATGACACGTCAGTCGAAGACCAAAAGCACCAGAGTTCTGCCCCGCCCAGGGCCCCCCTCAGGGCCATAAGTCACAAATGGGACCACCACCAAGGACCCAATGCCAAAGCCAGGTGCGTGGTAAAACCAGGCTGGAAGTCAAGGCCTAAGGAGGGGCTTCCCCCTAAATCCAGAACTGACCCCCCAGCTTCCGAATCCCTGGTCCTCCCTAGGCCCCTGGCATTACCTGCCTGGGCCTACCTGGCTTAGGAGGACCCTGGCCCCTTTTACCAAGTGAGAGACGGGAAGCACGCCACTGAAGGTACCCCCTCGGCAAAAACCAGCATTCAACGTCCTGGAGTCTGACAGACAGTTTCTTCCTCCTGGGAAGGAAAGATGTTTTCTCTCCTCTTATAAAGAGGGATGAGAATCACATAAAAGAGACCACGGATACGGCAGAAGGCACACTCATTGGCTCCTTTCATAACAGAAAGGAGGAGAAAGTACAGACTGTCTACTCAGCGTAATGAGACAATGGAACGTGTGGATTGCGATGCGGGGAAAACATAAAGATGAGGCGGGTCATGTGAAGATAAAGCAGATAATCATCTCAAAGTATTTCAATGATTCATTTGCACATGTGAGGACTTGTAATGATGACAGAGTAGTTTTCAGTAAAATCACTTAGCAAATGGCCTCCTACAATATAAAAGGTGCTGTGTTTGCAGAAGGCATTTATAATGTAGTAAATAAGACGCCCTTGAAGGCAAAGGTGAGTTCAAGATTAGTGGGTACAGTGTGAAGAGAACAGCAGAAATGATTTCTTCGTGGTGGAATTGAGTTTAGGAAGTTTTTCCAACCTAAAGCAGCTTCTGTACGAAATCCCAGGGTCAGTGAAGAACTTGTTCCACCAAAGGCTGCAAAGCATCAAGACAGTCACAAGAGGTCCCAGGTGGGCATTCATTTGGTTGATTGAATTGCATCAGCATCAAAAGGGAAATAGCTCTGGCTGGCGTAGCTCAGTGGATTGAGCTCGGGCCTGCGAACCACACGCTCGAGGTTCGATTCCTAGTCAGGGCACATGCCTGGGTTGCGGGCCAGTTCTCAGCAGGGCACTCACAAGAGGCAACCATACATTGATACTTCTCTCCTTCCCTTCCCCTCTAAAGATAAATAAATAAAATCTTTTAAAAAATAAATTAAAAAAGAAAAGGAAATAAATAAGACTTCCCCCCCATCTTTGCTGAAAAAGGTATTTTTTATCCAAAAGTGGTTTTGGAGACCACAAAATATTACCTAACTATTAAAAAGTGTAATGTTCCTCTCTTCAAAACAACACTCACATCTTGTTACTTTCCTTACCAAAGACATCCAAGGGCTTCCTAATATGTCATGTCCAGGCCCTGGCTGGCGTAGCTCAGTGGATTGAGCTCGGGCCTGCGAACCATACGAATGTGGTTCGATTCCCAGCCCAGTCAGGGCACATGCCTGGGTTGCGGGCCAGTTCCCAGCAGGTGACTCACAAGAGGCAACCATACATTGATATTTCTCTCCTTCTCTCCTTCCCTTCCTCTCTAAAGATAAATAAATAAAATCTTTAAAAAAAAAATATGTCATATCCAGCTCCTTATTCAGGAGCACTGACTCCTTTTCCTTTAGACTGTCAAATTTTAAAAAATGACAACAGCCAATAGCACAATAGCCCTCCAGTGTTAGTGAATGAAAATTACACCTGTTTTTTGTCAGATCAGCAAAAAAATATGTTTTTTGTTGTGGCACAGAATTTCAGCAATCAGTGTATCTGCGCCATGAGATTTGAAAAAAAGGTAAAAAATTCACTGCCTTATTCGATTATATTAATAAACAAAAATAAAAAGGAATGAATTTAGCACACTAGTCATGAGGTTAGGAAAGGGAGAATGAAAACAAAGTTGAAATCAATCATTTAAAAACAAAAAAGTTGAACTTATCAATAAAATCAAAGCTGGCTCCATGAAAACAAACTTCTGCCCAGTCTGAGCATGGAAAAGAGAGAGATCAAAACCACGCAACACAAGAAGTGACCGTGGAAATTCACAGCAGACACTGAAAAATCAGAGGACTCTTTTGCTCGACCCCACACAAGTGCGCTTGAGAATGTGACTGAGAGGATCATTCCTCTAGAAAAATATAATTTACCAACCTAATTCCAGAATAAGGAGAAAATCTAAACAGGTGTATGTCATGCAAGAAACAGAGAAAGTCACCAAAGGGCCAGCCAACCCTCCCCAGGCCACCAAGTGGGTTCACAGGGATGTCTCCCATCTTTAAAGAGCAGACTGTCCCAATGCCGTGTCACCTCCCTAGACCAAAGGAAAACCATAAATTATATTTTTTAGGCAAGTATAACACTGCTACCGAAACACAGCAGCAATTCCACACATACAGAAAATGAAACTACGGGTTAATTTTATTAATATCGATGTAAAACCCTAAATAAAATATGAGTAGGCGGAACCTATGAAGACCAACTGCAGTTAGTGTGGGAATGCAAGTGTGAGCCAATGCAGGAAATTTGCTAACGAAACTCATCATTTCAGTAAAAGTTGTAGGGAAAATATAATCAGCTCCACACATCCTAAAAAGCACCTGTCAAAATTTAGTCCCCAGTGCTAAGGTTTTTTAAAAAAATCTTTAATGAAATAGAAATCAATAAATACGATGCCCTGGCCAGGTGGCTCAGTTTGTTACAGCATCGTCCCACACCCAGGAGTCCTAGTGCGTCTTCGGGCACCTCCCCTGGTCAGCAATACAGAGGAGACCGAGTGTTGTTTCTCCCTCACATCGATGTCCTTCTCTCCCTCTCAAATCAATAAACACATCTTCCAATGAGAATAATAATAATAAAATAAAAATTTAAAAAATAAATGTGAATTTTTTAAAAAAGATATCTATCTCCGACGAAAAGGCAACCTGGGACTTGATGAGGAAACACTAGAGACTCCCACTGAAGTCAACAAAAAATCAGGTTGGCACTGTTTCCCTTTATCATCTCACATTTTCAGTTTCTCTCTGAAATCTCCTAGCTGCTCGCTTACTGGAGCACTTTTGCTCAGCCTACTGAGCATAATTAATTATAATCTGCTTTAACACTGTTGTCTGACAGTTTCGGCATTTCAGTCATCTCTGCTTGATTTCTTCTGATTGTCTTTTCTCTTGAAAACATGTAGCATTTTCCTGGTTCTTTATATTTTCAGGGTCCTGAGATTGTACCCTGGGCACTGGGAAGGTTATGTAGTCGAGACCCCGAATGTTGTCATGTCGATGCACCTGGTGATGTTTCATTTCGACACTCAGTGGACCAGATCAGACTCAGCGTGCTCACGCTGTCTTGCTTGTGACGGGCAGCAACTCGGATCTCGGGCCACGCCTCTTTCCCTCGTCTGCGAGCCGCTGTGAGTCTGCCCCCTGCCTGTGTGGTCAGTGGGTCAGCGAGAGACTTGGGCAGAGTTCAAACACAGAATTGAGGTCACCCCTTCTCGGGGTGATCTCTTACCTTCTCGTTATCATGGTGGCCCAGGGTCTACCTTCAGATTCCTTAGGCCAGAAATATGACAAGCCTTCCATTGGGGCTGTAGACACACACACACACACACACACTTGCAACCAGGGCCTGTTCTCTGGCCAAAGCTGGATACCAGGCAATCCCTTCTCTACTCGAAGACTCAGCCCCCTCGGCCTGCTGTTGCTCCCTCTCCCCACCCCTGAGGTGGTTGTTTTTGGGGGTTCACAGTTGCAACATCTGGGAGGGCTGGTCTGTTAGGAGCCCACCCCACTGCACCACTGGGTACGTGGCCTCTTCAGAATGGTCTGTGGAACAGCTAACAAAGAGCTCTCAGCCATGGGGCGTCCCCCCTAGGCTTAAACAAGATAAAAATGTGATCGTGGAAAATTCTTTTGGCGTGTTAACTGCACTATCAAGTCCATAGGGGACATTCAGACATAGGTAGAAACTGACCGGTTTCCAAAGATGTATATATGGCAACTGTTTTCAAATAAATGTTGAGGAATAAATATTAAAGTCCTAAGGACCCAGAAACATGTCAAGAGGGGGACTCTTATGGTAGAGTGACAGGGAAGCCTTCCCATCACTTCATTCAGGACCCCAACTATTTTTATCTGTGAATCTGTAGCAAAAAAAAAAAGTATTGAGGTTTTTACTATGGTTGGGAATCAGAAAAAAATGTAGCTTGCTTTCTGGCAAGTTTCTGGGTGGTATGATATTTGAATTGCGTGTACTTAGTTCCTAAAAAAAATTTTATACAGCAAGGCTTAGCTATCTACACCTGAAGGCTTAAGGAGCTACAAACACCCGCAGACCTCAGGGGGCCGCACTGAGATGCACACAATCTAAATTCATTCCTCTCAAGGTTTTTAATTACAAGGGAAGTTCACCAGTCCTTTAAAGATGGGAGTTGTTCGCACATCCCACGAACCTTACAGCAGATCCAAACAGCAAAACAGTCTGCCAGATTAGGCACTCAACCCCCCAGGAAACCCCCCCTCAGACTGCTAAGGAGGCCGTGCTAAATCGGGCCGTTCCTGCCCCAGAATGCCAACAGGTGTCCGTCCGCATGTGTAAATGGCGGGTTGTTATCTGTATTAAGCAAGTCCCTCGAGTCAGGTTTCAAGTCTAATTTGTGAACATTGGAGTCTGAGTACCCATCCCCACGGCAGACACGGCGGTAACTTTTCACAACTTCCAGCCATTCCTGGAGATTAAAGAATTAGAAGGTAGAAAGGCAAAATTGGAACTTCAGTCTACCGGTC
This sequence comes from Sturnira hondurensis, assembly GCF_014824575.4. NCBI lineage: Eukaryota > Metazoa > Chordata > Mammalia > Chiroptera > Phyllostomidae > Sturnira > Sturnira hondurensis. The sequence goes on along the minus strand of NW_028072798.1, from coordinate 6,309,548 downwards.
CCAGCTCATACGTGAAATGTCCCAGCTTTAAAAATGTCTCATTTCAGATTCTGGGCTCCATTGCCCTCGCCATGCACCTGGCCTGCCTCTGGGGACGGCAAGCCTCAGCTTTCGAACCCCACTCCATGGCGTTTACCGCCCTCCAACCCCGCCTTCTCGCCCAGCCCAGGAGACAATGTCCGTCTGCTCCTGGGGTCCCCTCCATGGCCACTCTCATTACGCCCAGATGTGGCCCCTCACAGACTTGCCACAGAAGCATGGCAGGCCAGGCCCCCAGGCCGCCTACCTCTGACCCTTTCTACTCCCCAGACCCACTGCTCGGGGCGTTACCCCCACTGCAGCTCCCACTCTCCGGCAGAGCCGACCCCACCTGTGTTCGGTTCATTCCGTTTCCTCTACCTGAACTTGTCTACAGGGCCCACACCCTTCACCCCCTTACCGCCCCCAGGAAGCACTCACCTAGCCTGCCTCCTCCCTGTACCCCACGTTTCCATGGCCTTATTCTTTTCACGGCGTTCTTCCCCGAGTACACTCTAACTTCTCTGAGGGCAGAGTGGGTCGCATTTCTATTTGTTGTCCCCAGTCCTAGACAACTTCCTGACATAGGTTCGCTTTTCTTTACATGCCCGCTGAGTTAATGAAGGAACAATACAAATACACGAACATGAGTCTTTCATCGAACCCCCCAAACAGGCAGTGGTTCCCTGTACGTGGTTCATCCGCTCACTCCTCAGCTTCACGCAGAACTTTCTTTTCGTTATAATTTCTCCAAGCGGCCGTCATGGGACACCGACCACCACTCCTCTCAATATTTGTCATCTCCGAAGGCCCGTGACCTCTTCCTTTCCCTGTTGTCCTCTTCTGCTGTCTTCTAGATCCCAAGCTCTCTGGGAGGAGATTAGGAGATTTTAGGGGTTATCTTTGGGTTTTGTTTTTTTACTTCAAGCATTTACTGAGCTGTGTCTGCCAGCTGCTGTGACTAGGTGGGGAGTTCTTTGTTTCCTTTTGTCTTAAATTCACTGCTATCTCCTTTAGTTCTCACAACTCCACGAGGAGAATATTAAAATCCCAGTTTTTGTAGATGAGAAGACTGTGTAACTGGCCACTCACTAATGAGAGATGACACGGGCATTTGATCGGCCAAATTCTGAAGACTAACTCTTTTTCTGTACCCCAGCATACAGGATAAGGGGCAACTATTAGAGGCTGGCTTTATGTTCTTTCTGTGATAAAACTGTTCTATTCCACAGACCGGAGATGTTTTTAAAACCACAGAGTATTTCCATCAACATGGGTGATGTTTATCTCTGATCAGAGGGAAAAGCAAAGAAACTCCTGGCTTTAAATGAAAACCACACAAACGTGAGAGTAATTTTATCACCCAAGTCCATTTGCCCTGTGTTTTGAAGCCGGATAAGACACCCGAGCACAGTGAGCGCAGAGGGAACTGATGAGCTGCCCCCAGCACTGAAATCACAGGCTCCTGGGTCTAGTCACACCTGAAGAATTCATCTCCAAAAAAAATCTACCCGTGGCTCAGATCCTCTGACAAAACAACTCTTATTTTTAAGAATAGGAAGAGTTAGGGGTTTTTTTATATCTCTTCACAGGAAGTTTCCATCCAGTGGCTTTGAATTTTATTCTTTATTCAAAAGCCCAGCATGTTTTGGTGTTGAAAACTTCCCAGGTAGTCGAGCGCCCTTTTCTCACACTCTGAGTCATGGGTTTCCTCTGACAGGGAAGCAGTGCCCTCACGTCCAGACCAGAGAGAGACTCGGAAACCTCTTTAGATCAACAGGAGGCGATCGGTAAACACCTCGCGTCCCAGGGCTTCGGTAGGAAGTGGGGAAACAGAGAAGCTATAGTCCTAAATACTAGCCTCAGACTTAAGTAGCAACTTCGCAGAAGAACAGGATTATCTGGAATTTGGGCTCCTTGAGGTCAAATGCAGGTTTTGAGGGGCCTGATCTGATAAAGCTTTGGAGGCCTCTTGTAAGAAAAAGAAGGCAAAATAACAATACGTATTGAAGAATGAACACAAATATTGATATAGAATGAGAAACAAAATCACACATTATGCATTTAATGAAGTTGACGTTAAATAAACTGTAAGTGTAATCAAGCTAGTTTTTTGGGTAACAGACAAAATTATGTAATATTTTTATTAACACCCTTCTGAGAGAGTTCAATAATGCTTCCTTTTCTACAGTTTTTGGCTGTATATCCTTTTTAGTCACTTCTTCCTATAAAGATCTTGTAATAATTTCTGTAGAGAGAATAAAAGTTAATTCTTTTTTGAGTTTCCTTGATTAAAATGTGGGGTTCTCTCCAACACTAAAAGTTTAGAACAATTTACTTCACCTTCTAAATTCATTATTGTGATGTCGTGTACATTTTTAAGATTGTTGTCAGATTTGGAGGAACTGTTATCATGTCTGTTTCTTACAAGAGCTGTGGAATCTAGGGCGAAATTGACACTAGCTACCTTCTGGCTTCCTAGAGGTCAAATCTTGTTTCTCCTCCACCCCCCACGTGCTTTCAGCCTGAGGTTCTATGCACGCCAGCCTCAGATGTGCTCCTGTACGATGCTGAAGGCAAAGTAGGCAGACTGGCCCGTGGGAATATCTCTGACAGCCCCTTCTGCCCAGGACAGCACCGGTAGCTTACCTATTCAAGAAAGTGACTGCAAACCACACAAATAAATCTCACTAAGCCCAAATTAAAAGTATCCATAAGTCAACTTTCCCTTAACTCAGTCCCAAAATCCCCACGATCACTCCAAGGGGTGGGTGTCAGGGCCAGGGGGCAGAGTGGAAAAAGACAGCCATCTTGATTATAGTTAAACTACCATTTGCAGATTTTGCAAGGCCACGTGGCCATGTGAATCTATTTTTGACCTTGACCCTTCCCAACGCCTTGGGTGGGACCTGGATAAGAGGCCCCAGCTCAAGTCACTTTTGCTTTGCTGTAAAAGTGCCCTCTGGGCTCCCTAGATTTTTAGGCCTTTGCTCTCCCACTTAAAAATCAGTGAAAAATAAAACATGCATGAGCTCTTTCAGGACTTGCTTTCACCCCCCAACCCCCCTCATCACCAAGGTTGTCAGATAAATCATGGAGGGGGGAGGCAGAGTCTGGTTGACCACAGACACCGGGCAACTGGTTGCTTTCATTCGTGTCTCCCAGCAGCCCTGAGAACTGCACCCCACATTCAGGCTGGGAAACAGGCCCCGAGGTCTAAAAGCAGGGCCTACAGCAAGCCCCCTGAAACCCTTGCTCCTTCTACTTTCGGTGGCTGCTTCCTACAGGTTTTCCCCCCTAAAGTAACATATACTATTTAGAGAAAACATACTAAGCATAGAGAAATAGAAGAATGTTTTAAAGTTACCAATAGCTGCATTACCTAGACACAACCATAGTCAGATTTTGGGTTATTTCCATGTTTTATGGAACACAGAAGTTGAAATGATTACATGAAATGAGCCTGTTTTTCCTGATTTTTGCAGAAACACATTGCCTGTCAAAAATATAAAAAATATTGAAAAGTACGATATAAAGAAACTAAAAACCATCTGTATTTGTTTTCCAGGGCTGCTGTAACAAAATACCACATAATGGGTTGTTTAAACAGTGGCGATTCCTTGTGTCCTAGCTGTGAAGTTCAGAAGTCCAAGGTCAAGGCGCGAGTCAGGCTGGTTTCCCCTGAGGGCTGAGGGAGAAACTGTTTCACACCTCTCTCCCAGCTGTTGGGATTCGCAGGCATCTTTGGCCTTCACTGGCTTCTGGAAGCATCACATCGACCTCTATCTTTATCTTCACAGGGTGTCCTCCCTGTGTGAGGGTCTGTCTCTAAATTCCCCCTTCTTAAAAGGACACTGGTCCTATTGGGTCAGGGGTCCACTCCACTCCAATATCGTGACCTCATTCTAATTTAACTAAATACATCCTCAATTACTCTGTTTCCAAATAAGGTCTTCACCATAAGAATTTCAGGGGAAGACAATTCAACCTAGAAAACCAATGCTAGCAAAGTATTATCAGGTAGTTTTTTAAAAAAATATGACCACAAATCCTGTTGACATCCCACAGGAGATGAAGTATCCCACTGAAAGTGTCTTCTCTCCTTGAGACTAACGGAGTTGGCAGCTGCTCTCCTCAGGGTCCCATGCAAGTCACCACAGCTCAGGCATCAGATAGGGAGGGAAGGAGCTTCCAAATGGTTCCAGCCCACAGCTACCCAATCGTCCTGTTTGAGTCTGAACCCGTTGAGTTATCCGCAAGCCCCGTGGAGCAAAGACAAACCATCCTCACTGCTCCCTCTTCCAACATTCCTCATCCACAGAATCCGGGAGCCTAAAGAAATGGTTATTGTTTCAGCCACTTATTTCTGGGGGAACTAGTTACATGGAAATAATAACTAGAAATGTTAGGAGTCTTCGTCTTTTCTTTGTGTCTTTAAGAATATGTTTCTTACTGAAGTGAGTGAGTCACTAACTTCTTAGATCAAGAGGAAATGATAACTAGTTTATATGAGATTCTGAGATTTTCTTCTAGGAACAGAACAATAGATCGGCTATGTTTCTGAACATTAGCATCCTGTGTACTGGCACAAAATGAAATATGCCATAGGTAACGTGGTGGGAGGAAGATGAAGTGAAGCTTAAGGACTGATACACAGTTTTCTAGTCTTGCCCAACTAAAAGCAACACAAATCAGGCAAAGCACAGAGTTGTAAAGATGCAGAAAATACGTAACACCCCTGCAGGTGAAAATGATCAACACCTTGAACCCTCCAGCTCTCACTTTGAGAACAGAGGAGTGTGGGGTCGTCTGGGCAGAGCATCTCAACCAGGTAAATACTTAAGCCAATATTAACAGATCTGGAATGAAATCAGGTTTTTTTTCTTTTTCTTTTTCGAAATCAGTTTTAAGTGGTCATCAAACATGACATATCTTCTGAAACATGGGGTAAAGCATGTGGTGCAAGACACATCTTCTGGGAAACGGCATTGGCCTCAGGAGGAATAGCCCAAGGATCCAGGCCAATGGAATACCCGCATTTTGGTCTAAAACAGGTTGGGCTCATAAATCCTGGGGGTCATAAATTCCTCATTACTGAGTTTTTGACTTTGACCGCTCTCTTGGGTAACAGAAGCATTTTTTCAATGAGGGACAGGATGGTCTTGCAAATCTGCCTTGGTTCAGTGCGAAGTTGTTCCCAGCCTTCCCCCGCCCCTGCCCCCCTCCCCAGAATGTGTTTAATTATCTTCTGACCTTGGGTGTTGCAGAAAAGCCTAAAGCCATTGGGCTTTTATTCTTAAAGAGTAATTTGCCTCATTTTGTCTCCATGCTCATAAGATCTGTTTCCTATATCCTTGTAATACAAAAATATTGCCATTAGTTTTTCTTGGGTCTGTGTTTTCAAGCACTTTTTCAACTCAGGAAACACTTGTTATATTGAGTCTTCAGTTGGCGTTTCCTGTGGGAACATGGGTCTCATGTTCGATGTTATCCCCTCTCCTGTATGTCTATCATCTTCCACGCTCCGGGTCGGAGCCCCCGACCCTTTCTTATTAAACAAATCTCAGGATCAAAGATATCTTTTAACAATTTTGGAAAGAATCCTTGAAAACACTTTAGAAGCCCTAGTTACGTCCTATATTTTATACTTGTTTCTTATCAAAGAAACCTGAATGTTTAAGGACACTCGCAGCTGAGGCATATATACAATAAAGTGCAATTCCACCAACATTACAATGTTTTCATACCGCACATTAGCTGCATGGAGAGGAGGGAGCCGACGCCTTGCTCCAAGGAGAGCGAATCATGTCTGCTTTCCAGACGGTTCCCTGTTGGCAGGCAGGGGGCGCACTGCAGGTCTCCCACACAATCTCAGGGCTGGGAAGAGATTCCATCCATTCAGTGCAAGAAAGTTGATTTAAAAACTTGCTTCTGCTTCTTGCTAAGGGAATTCAGGGCAGGAGAATTTATTTTCAGATAAAATCTCACAGATAACTAACGCCACTTGTGACTGATTAACAGAGATGCAGAAAAAAATCAGTAATGAGGCTATTTAAGGGTTTTTTTTGTAAAAAGCAATTAACATGTTTGTTAGGGTTTAAAAGAAGTTAACTTATATTTAACTTTTATGTAACTGGCAAGTGCACCTCAGAATATGGTGATACACATTCCTGAAGAGGTATATAAAAATAGGTTTAGAATTAACATGTGTTCCAGATCAGATGACTTTTAAAAGAATACCATATGAAATGTTTTATTTATTTATTTTTAAATTTATTTATTTATTTATCCTTAGAGGGGAAGGGAAGGAGAGAAGGGAGGAAGGGAAGGAGAGAAGGACAGAAGTATCAGTGTATGGTTGCCTCTCGTGAGTTCCCCGCTGGTAACTGGCCCGCAACCCAGGCATATGCCCTGACTGGGAATCAAACCACGATCGTGTGGTTCGAAGGCTCACGCTCAATCCACTGAGCTACACCAGCCAAGGTGAAGAATACCATGTGAAATGTTTTAAGTGAACATTTGTAAAACAAATTCATACTTATGGTTTTATGGTAAATTTTCATTTTTTAATCTCTGATTTCTTTATGAAGAAAAAGATAATTATGGAATACTGTCTATTTCTTTTTAAATAAAGACATGCAGACCCAAAGATAGTAGCCAGAACACTGGAGGTTTGATTTTTTTTTTATTTGAAGGTTAGTATTAACTGACCATGGCTTTTATAAATTCCAAATTAGTATTTTCCCCACCAAAATCAAGGTGATTTTATAGCACTTATTTCTCCAGCTCTGGCTTCCTGTCTTCTCAACCCGCAGGATGACGTCATGTGGACGCTCCACAGCTCTCACAGTATCGGAATGTTGCCTGTTTTGCAGAGGAGGCAAGTTGGAGCCAGAGAGTAAAGACCTCGATCGAAGCTAAAAAGAAAGTTGGGGGCTGCTCACACTGGTGTCATGCAAATCGTGACTCCAGTGGTGCCTGAAGCCTGCTGTCCCCAAAACACTGTCATTCCTGAAGTCACATGAACTACCCTGATAACTTTCGAAACATTCTCTTCTTGCCAAACAAGTTCAGATGGGTTTCTACCATTTATAACCTAGAGTTTTCACCAGTACAACTGTTCAGTACAATAGCTATATAGGTCTAGAGTTATGCATAATTTTTATAAAATTGTTCTAAATCTTGTATGTACGTAACACAATTTTCTAAACACTCCTATGTACATTACTTCTTTTGATATGCATAAATAACTAGGTAATATTGGTAAAGCAGCACCTATTATGTGCTATTTTATTGATAAAATAACAAAAAGGTTGTCTTTGGTAATAAAGCAAAGAATCGTTTAAATTTTGCCTGAGGTCACACAGCTCACAAGTGCAAACCTGTAGTTAACTCCAGTCCCTGCCTCCAAATCCAGAGCTCTAAACTCTCCACCCTGGTGGGGCCTGCTGACTCCAAGCCTAGGGCCCCAGGCGTCCCTTTACACCTTTGTACACCTGGTAAACACTCCGGCTCCTAAAAGGAAATCTTTCGGCAATGTAAATACCTACCTTCTAGTTGGTATACTTGTGCTGCAATTATTTTACTTACTAAACGCTAACACAGAATCAGTGACACCTTGTGGCAGAAGCTCATAAATTCATGTGCTTCTAGGACCACCCACGTTCAGGTGAAAGGATGCTCCCAAGTCCGTATGCACTTCACTAGTGGAGACAAAAGACGCCTGATAAGAATGATCTATGGTCATAGATTCAACTCCTTATAATTAGATCTTTCAGGAAAACCTATACTTCACTTAAACGAACGACAATATTGTTGACGTTGCTAATAGGAAAACCAAAGTCTCTGCCCACGTTTTTTGCTACAGACTCACCCCATGATTTACAATTCTTCAGAGCCTTTACAATTCTTACAATTGAAGCATAGAGGCCTAACCCAGTAACTCAACGAAGCGCCCACCCCAGTCCCAATATTATGTCTGTGGGGCGGCCCGTGTCGCTCCAGGGACGGCAACAGAGCAGTAAGCAGAAAAGAAAGGAGGGATGTGCAGGCCAGGCTGCGGAGCGCGGCGGCAGCTCGCCCTGGGTCGGGAGAGGTGACCGTGCTGGGAAACAGCAGGGAAGCCCCTGAAGGGGCCCGGCACGTAACAAAGCTGGGAGCCCGGGTGCCACACGTGAGCGATCGATCCTACATGAGCCGCCTGGGGCAGCGACGCAGCATCAAGGCAGCGGGGAAAACAAACGGGGAGACCCCCCTAAGGAGTGGGAGCAAGTGCACCTTGGGGAATGGCGCCAGCACCAGCCCCGAAAGCCAGGTTCCAAAGTGTAACTAGGGATTGCCGCCTTGCTCCTCAAAAACACTGCAGGGGGTGCCAAGTCCCCTTCGTGGTCAGAGAACTGCGAACGCGCAAGCGCTTCTAGGAGGAGGAGGAGGAGGGGCGGGAGGGCGGGGCAAGGGTCGGAAATGCGCATGCCCCGGGGCCTTTTTACGAAACCGGCCCCACCGATCTGTCTGGAGGTCCCGCCCCCAGGCGGAACTCGGGGTTGCTGCGCAACCCGTGGCTGCACCGCGGACAGGCTGTGTACTCCCTAGAGCGAGCCCGGGGTAGCTCCCACTTCTAAATCTGGCAACTTCCCGTCACGCCGGCTTCCTCTCTTGCTGCCGATCCTCGCGCCCCGGAATCTCTGCCCTTGGCACAAAGGAAACCTCTCCGGCTGCCACGACGCCTTAGCGCCTACCAGCGTCGAAGCCAAGTTCTATCGAAAGCGAAGTGCTTCGACCGCAGACGTGGTCTCCACGTTGACTGGCCGCGCTTCTCAGACCATGAGCACCTACACCTACACCTACACCAGCCGGCCCCGGGTCCTGCCCTGCCAGCGCCGCCGTTACCGGGACAGCCTGGTGCAGCCGTGAGTGAGCCACCAGCCCCTGTGTGTCTCCATCCTGTCCCCCATCCTGGCCCCCTCGTGAAACCTGCCGAGGCTGCTTTCTCTTCTCTACACGCTGCCGAAATAAAATTTCTCCCCTAAAGAACTTTCTTGTGGTATGAAGGAATGAAGGCAGAAGGGGCCCGGGGTGGCCTCCTGTAGTTAACGTTTAGGGATAATGAATTGCTGACTTAACTTCACTAAATGTGAGTCAACTAATGTTTATTGTTGGCCAGCTGTGTCAAGCACCTTACTAGGGGCATTTACATACCTTTTCTTATTGAGTCAGCGGGCTGTGAATTTGGTTTTATAACTCCCTTATGCAAATAAGGAAACAGGTACAAAAAAAGTGTCACGCAGGATAATCACATGTCCAAAGAGGGAGGTGCGCCAGGCTTTGGTTAAGAATCAGGCAATCCCCCTCTTTGGGGGCTGGACCCCAAATTGTGTTTTTTCGTTAATGAGCATTTGCAAATATTGATGCTCAGAAAGGACCATCATCGTTACGGTTTTCTTGAAGTTCTTTCCATAAACTTCAGATTTTGGACTCGGCAGAACTCCCTAAGAATGAAGGCTCCATGGAAGCAGGAACTTTCTGATTTGTCCAACTAGGACCATGCCTAGACTTAGGAAGCACTTGGTGCAAATTTCTGAATTAATGTTTGAATGTCAGGAATGTAACTCTGGAGGCTTATTTCAAAAATTGACCCTAAATTCATAATTACTTTATTCTGACAGACATTTTTAATAAGAAATGCCTATCACTTTTAAGAAACCCAAAATCAAACATTTAAACTTAGAGGGGGATTATTTATAAGGGTTCAATTTCAGAAAGTAGCATTTTCAAAAACACTTTCTAGTGCCCTTAAGTATTTACTTATAAATCATTACCATTAAATCTGAGCAACAGATAAAATAAGAATCAGTGGTGGTTCATTAGGAATCTTTTTTTTTAGTATAGAGAGTTAGTCAATAAGTTGCAGGACCTTCCTTATGTTGAACTAACCCGTTGATGCAAGCCATTGGAAGGAGTGTGGTATAAGTGTGGGTATTTGTTTTTTAGTTTAAAATTATCCTTATTGGTGATTTTCAGTTTACAAAAGCAATATATGCTTCTTGGAACAAATGAAAACTACAAAGTAAGATGCAATGTTAATTATCTTCTGCCCACCTCTACTCCCACTTCCCTGTTGTAATCAAATTTAACAATCTTGCATTGTTCTACACCTCCTTGCTTGTACACAGATGTGTATGAGCATATGTGTATTTAGACAGAAGGTCCTGAAGTAGAATCAGACCACACATACTAATCTACAGTTGGCCTTTTCCCCTTTTTTACAAGCTCTAATTTCTTTTTTTCCCCTAATGTTATATATGCCTACACAGTCATAGTTAATTCTATAGAAATACGCGTGTCATTTTGGATTGCCTACGATTCATGCTAGGGTGAGTTCTTAGCACGCCGTCACTTCCCCTTGTACACCTGCGCTTCCTCCCCTGCCCTCAAGGTAAATCATGTCAGTGGCTTTGCATGATGCTTCTGTACTTTTCTCCACTTTCCCAGTTTAAGTACAAGTGTATGAATATACACATGCACATACACACATATAAGGGCTTTGTCCACTTCATAGCGACGGTAACGTATTGTACACAATTCTCAGCACCTTCCTTTCCACTTAATTTTTTGTGGAAATCCCTCCCATTATTTTTACTAGCATCATAGCCCCTTGTTAATAATTTCCTACTCTTGATTGATATTCAGTTTGCTTCAAGTTTTTGCCACAAAGAAGGAGGTTTAAATAAACAACTTTATGTGCTAACCTCTTTATTTTTATAGGCCAGATTCCCAGGGTAGAGTCGCTAGATCATGTATATTTTTAATATAAGCAAATGGAACAATATATACTTTCCAGGAATATTTGAACATACCCTTTTCCCCACATCTTCACCAGCAATAGGTGTTATGGATTTCTTTTACTTTTTGGCTTTTGGTAGTATAAAAACTAAACCAGAATTTTTCCTCATTATTACTTAGTTGACACTGAGAGGCTTTGATCATGTAAGAGCAATGTTTGGATTTTTCCATTCTAACAGATCACTGGCTACAACACATAGAGCAGATTGAGGGAGAAATTTTGTTCCAGACAGATAAGAGACTTTTGCAATAGTCTAGTTAAAAGATAGTGGGGGCAGTGAGCACTGGGTAGATGTGAGAGTCAGAGTAGGATTCACAGGACTTGCTGGGTGTAGGGAGTGGGGGAACGGAAAGCATTCTGATGTCCCCCAGGCTTCTAAATTAAGCCAAGTGCTTGGTCAGTGGGACCATTTAATGAAATGAGAGACATTAAGGGAGTAACAGCTTGGAGTGGGAGAATGTTCAGCTTAAGGTTGCCTTTGAGACGCCTTAGTAAGATGTCATGAGACGTATCAGTTGGAGAGTTCCGAGCTAAACATAAAGTTGGGAGTTTTAGGAGCACAGATCATGAGCAAAGCCTTGAGAATGGATGAGGGCAGCGGAGGGCAAGAGAAGCCTGGGCCTTGAGGAAGTCCTCCAATACAGGCTGGGGCCATCAGACGCAGGCTGAGAACACACAAGCAGGGCCAGTGCAGAACAACAGTTAGAAGAACACAGTGTATCACAGAGGCTGAGAAAGGAGAGCACTCCCTTGAGGGAGGGACCGGCTGGTCCGAATGCTGCCACATGAGATGAGCACCACAGCCTGCCTGGGTTTTAGGTGATTTGAAGTCAGGCTATCTGATCACAGCTTCAACATGTGATAAGGAAACAACCTCCTACCCCTCCCCAAATCACTTCTGATAGAACATTATTATTGGTATAGATGGACATTTGGTTTTGTCACCATATGTAGAATATCATTTAAAGAACTTTGAATACAAATATCAACTGTATTTTTCACTATTGATCATTATGCCCCCCAATTAGAGCTTTAATATTTAAAATAATGTAATTATGAAAGATCTCTGAAGTTTAAGAACAATGAGAAATTTAACTTGTTTTATTTCAGTAAGCCTGATACTATTAATGTAACTTTTCAGTCCCTGAATCATACTTCCATCAGTTCTTTAGGGCAGCTCCTTTTCGGTTTTTAAGGTTAAGTAGCCTCACGTCTGACAGCCTCAGTCCAGCTGTGCCCCTGACTAGCAGATTCCTTTCTGAGTTTACTTCCTCCTTCGTCAAATGAGAATTACATTTCCCAACTTGCAGCTTATTGCAAGCAATAAATACAATAACGTATGGGAAGGGCCTGGCACAGAATAAGCATTCTGTAAGTGGCAGCCATTTCTCTCCTTACATTTTGGTCTATGCTAAAACAAAAATCTATTTCCTTAAAATATTTTCATCTCATTCTAAGTCTTATCAAAATGAGTTGACTCCGCAGAGACCAGCAGTCATGTGGAATTTGCCCTTTGACAGAGCTGAAGAGCCCACGCCGTACGCCAACATCATGTACGACAGGAGGGTGATCCGGGGCAACACCTACGCCGCCTACCAGGAGCTGCCCGTGAGTAGAGCTTGAATAGAGCTTTTCACTCCGCGGGGTGAAGGACCAGTTTGTTTGTTTGTTTCTTTTAATTTCTGGTCTGTTGCACACTAAACATTTATAAAATTTTTTAAATGGATTACTAGAAAAATGAATAGTCCTATAACTATTAAATTGAATTTCTGATTTAAAAGCTTCCCCCAAAGAAATCTCCAGGCCCAGATAGTTTCACTGGAGGATTTACCAAACCAGTGAAGAAAGAATTTACACCAATTCTGCACAGTCCCTTCCAGAAAACGAAAGAGGAGGGGATACCTGCCCACTTATTCTGGGAGGCCAGCATTGCCCTGATACCGAAGCCAGTGATACCGATAACAAGACTGGAGGCTGGCAGCTGCCCGGGGGTGCACATACAAAGTCCTCCACGAAGTGGTAGCAAATAGAGTCCAGCGGTATTTAAAGAGCTACATCCCATGACCAAGCGAGATTTACTCCAGGAATGCAGAGGTGTTCTGGCATGTGTGAATCAGTGTGGTCCACTGTATCAACAGGTTAAAAAGAAAAATCCCATGATCACGGTCATTGGTGCATAACAAGTATTTAACAGTTCAACACTCATTCATGATAAACACAACAATTGAGAGTCGAGGGGAATTTCCTCAATTTGATGAAGAGCTTCCATAAAATACATACAGCCAGCACCATAAATGATGGTGGAAAAAATGAAGGCTTTCCTTCTCAGACTGGGAAAAGGCAAGGATGTCCACTCTCACCGCTCTTAGTCAGCGTGGTGCTAAGTTCTAGCCAGAGCTAGATCCAGATCAGAAAGAAAGAAGTAAAACCGCCCCTCCCTGCAGGTGACATGACCGTCTGTATAGAACAATCCCATTGACTCTCCAGAAAGACCAAACACTGATGGTTGGGTTGAACACCATCACAGGATACAAGGTCGGCACACAGTATACAGTCATATTGGTATACAGTCATGTTTCTGTACACCAGAAAGGAGCGTGTAGAAAACACACCTTGAGACACAATATCATTCAGAGCCCCTTCAAAAACCTGGAACACCTAGGTATAAATCGAAACATGCACAGGACCTGTAAGATAAAAACCACAAAACGCTGATGAAGGAAATTAAAAACAACCTGAAGAAATGGAAGGATGTATACTGTGTGCAGGGATTGAACGCCTCACCATCGTGAAGATGTTAGTTCTCCTCAAGCTGGTCTATCAGTATAACACAGCTTCTGTCAAAATTCCAGCAAGATTTATGTTTGCCCTGACCGGATGGCTCGGTTGGTTGAGCATCGTCTCACAAAGTGAAAGGTCGGGGGTTCAATTCCTGGTCAGGGCATGTGCCTGGGTCGTGGGCCCTGTGCCCAGTTGGGGCACATGTAAGAGTAACCGATCAATGTTCCTTTCATTTGTTGGTGTTTCTCTCCTCTTTCTCCCTCCTCTCCCCTCTCTCTAAAGATAAAGAAATACAATCTTTTTGTAAAAAGACAAGCTTACTCTAAAATTTGTATAGAAAGGCAAAGGAACTAAAATAGTTATACCATTTTAGTAAAAAAATGGGAAGAATTACTCTACCCTATGTTAAGACTTACCAAATACGATAGTAATTGTATCAAAAAAGGCTGTATTGGTGGAGGAATAGATACATGGACCATTGGAACAGAGCAGAGAACTCAACACTGATCCACCTGACTGATTTTTGGCAAAGGGACAAAAGAAGTTCAATGGAGTGAAGAAGGCCTTTTCAACAAACGGTGTTGGGACAACTGGAGACCAAAAAAAAAAAAAAGGGAAACCACCTTACACCATAGACAGAAATTAACCCAAATGGATCATGGACTTAAATGTGAAACTATAAACTCTCAGGGAAAACCTTTGACATCTAGGGCTAAGCAGCGAGTTCTTCGACACATCCCCCAAAGCACAGGGAACAAAAACATGATAAATTACACTTTATCAAAATTCCAAACTTCGTGATGTGCAAATCCTTGTGAGAGGGTGAAGGGCTACAAACCAGAAGAGGATATTTGCAGACTGCATGTCTAACAAGGGGCTTGTATTCGGAGTGCATGAAGAACTCTCAAAATTCAAAGGTGAAAAGAAAACCCAGTTTAAAAGAGTCAAAGTCAAATCATCTGACTTTGGGTGGCGGGCACACAGTGCAACACACGTCACGTATCACAGAAGTGTACACATGAAGCCTACATGACTACTGACAGGTGCCGCCCCAATGAATTGATTAAAAAATACTTCCTACCCTCTTTGATAATATCGACAAGTATAACCACCTTAGTGTAAAAAAAAGAAAGTGGTCAAAAGACAGCAGGTATTTTACTAAAGAAGAGATTTACGTGGCAAATAAGTACATTAAAAAATATCAACATCGCTTGTCATTAGGGAAATACAAAATCAAAACCACAGCTAAACCTGTGTGGCTTTTAAATAGTTCCTTTCCCTTTTACAAAATAAAAAACAAAACACAACTATGCACCTGTTGCACCATAACTGTACACTTGTTAGAAAAGCTAAAATGTTTAAAGTAGTGGTAATAAGTGTCAGTGAGGATGTGGAACTCTCCTCCTTGCTTATGGAAATGTAAAACAGCACATTCACTCCGGAAAACTGCTCAGTGGCTGCTTCTGAAAACTAACAAGTACTTACAATTCGACTCGACAATTGCACTCTTAGACGTTCATTCCAGAGAAATGAGAAGTTGTACTCACCTACAAACCTGAGCATGAATGGACATTCGTAGAAGCTTTATTCATGCCAGCCAAAAACGGAAAACACAGTCCAGTGTCTTTCATAGGAAAATGGTTACGCAAACCTGGTACATCCATATGATCAAGTTCTACCCAGTAACAAAAAGGAGTGAGCTGTTGATAACATGTAACAGTCTCCATGGGTCTCAACAGCATTTGGCTTAGTGAAAAGAGCCAGTCTTCAAAGATGGCATACGGTCTGATTCCGTGTGTGTAAGATTCTGGAAAAGACCAGCTGTAGAGATGGAGAGCAGACCAGTGGTTGCCAGGAGACGGAGGTGAAGGTGGGACTTGGGAGAAATGTGAAGGACTCCCCAGAGGAGCGCTTTGTGGGAATGAAACCCAGACTGGGGGCGGCTGCACAGATCTGCATTGGGGGTAAAATCGCACGGAACTGTACCCACAAACACGACTCAGTGCGTGTAGAAACGGGGAAACTGAGTAAGACCTGTCCGTATTCTACTTGCTTTAATTTCCTGATTTTGATGTTTGGCTACAAGTACCTAAAATACCGTACTTTGGCATGTATGATGCCTTCCTGTGTATACTGCGCACTCATGTCTTGGGCCTGAACTTTCAGAGAAAGAATCTTTCATTTTGATTTCTTAATGTTTATTAATGTTTAGAAACAAAAACAATTACCATATTTCAGGGTATTATTATTTTGCATATGGATATCATTACTGGTTTCCAGAGGTACATTTTTAACACAAAAGCATAAATAAAAATTAAAAACACTTGTATAGCCCTGGCTGGTGTAGCTGAGTGGATTGAGCATGGGCTGGGAACCAAAGGGTCTCCAGTTTGATTCCCAGTCAGGGCACATGCCGGGGTTGCAGGCCAGATCCCCAGTAGGGGGCACGTGAGAGGCAACCACACATTGATGTTTCTCTCCCTCTCTTTCTCCTTCCCTTCCCTTCTCTCTAAAAATAAATAAATAAAATCTTTTAAAAAACACTTGTATAGATATGCAATTAGTACTACCCATGTATAATGCACATCCTATTTTCCCCTCAAAAATGTAGGCAAAAAAAGTGTTCATCATACACAGCAAAATACAGTATACTTGGGGAAAAGCTACCATTGGAAAAAGCTGGGTGAAGGGTACACAGGGCTCTACTTTTGCAACCTGCTGTGAATTGTTTTGAAATGAAACTTTTTGAAAAATATTTTAACTAGACCCTGTGACAGCTGAATTGGGCATTGTGTTTTGAAAAAGAACGCGTTGCATTTATTTTACCCCAGGTCTCTGAAGAGCTTAGGTTTACACAGTCACACCCTGCTTAACAACAGGGATGCGTTCTGAGCAAAGTGTCCTTAGGTGAGTCTGTTGTTGTGTGAATGTCGCAGAGCGCACTCACATGAATCGGACGGTGCAGCCGGCACACCTGGCTCAGGCAGTCCGGCCTGTTGCTTCTGGGCTCGAAGCCTGTACAGCATGTTGCTCTAGAAAACAACATGAAACTAAACCAAGCACGAGAGAAAATGATGTCATCAAGAGATGCGGTAAACACGAGGCGTGTGGGCTGATTGATGCTGGCCTACCGCAGCAGACTGTTGCGAGGCAAACCCTGTTTTTATAAGAAAGAGTGCACACTAACATACTGATAAAAAGTATAGCGTGGTCAGTACATACACCAGAACCATAGCCATTTTACACAGCTGGCGGCACAGTGGGCTCGTCCACGCCCGCGCCACCACTGACCACGGCAATGTGCTACAGTGTTGCAATGGCCACCGTGTCACTGGGCAATACGAATTTTTCAGCAACTTTATAATCGTGTGGGACCTCCATGGTGTATGCAGTCCATCGTCGACCAGAATGTTGTAGCACATGCCTTTAATTCTGTTCCTTTAAGAAAAGGGAAAAAACAAGCATGATGTAATAGTGTAGAATATGTACCCCAGAAAGCTTTCAATAAGTGATCCCAAAATAGTATCAGTAACTAGGAAAATGGAATTGTAGGTGATGGGGAAGGGGCAATGTCATTTTATAACAAGAGAACATGGTAACTGCGGGGGAGGACTGCTCTGTGTCAGGTGTCGTGTCAGGCCCGTCACGTCACCATTTCATGGGTTCTGTGCAACCAGGACCATCGGTAGATGGTGTCAGTATGCCCATGGTGCCGGGGAGAAAACTGACTCCCTGAAAACCTAAGTCACTAGTCCGAGCGTGGCCAGCCCTGGTGCGTAGAGAGCTGAAGCGTGGACGTGTGCGCTCCAGAACCCATGCTCTGCTCTCCACTGCGTGATGCAATGTGGGGAGTTCATGCAGCTACATTACATCAGAGAAACACTGTGAAACACGTGGGGTCCTCACAGGTTCAGGACAACTATGCATTTAAATGGCAGTAGCCAGTGTGTTAAGGATGTGTGATTATAGGTTTTGACAAAAAAACTTTAATGTTACTTACATTGTCATTTCAGGTAAAACTCCTTAGAATTCTAATTACAAATACTAAAAAGTTTTTTCATGAAAAGCACTTTCATATTTTCCCAGTGCTTTTGTATTTGCTTTGGGATAAGACAGACTTGACTAGAGGATGGTTTCAAAATGAGATGCAAATACGAAATCAGGGACCTCCAAGTAGTGTGGGACTACCAGGAATAACGGTGACTGTCCTGTAGTTACTGTTTTGTGTGCTTGGACTGAGGGGAAAGAGTGAGTAATATTGTAACAAATCTGCACGGTGCCAGGTGGCACTACACTTTGGGGGGGGGGCCACTGCGTAAATTATGTAATTGTCTAACCGCCATGATGTACGCCTCAGAACTAGTCAAAATAATTTTGAATGCCAACTGTAATTGAAAAACGAACATCAGCTTAGTGCTTTTTAAATTTCTGAACTATTAAAATTTATTATACCTGAATGAGTGTATCAGTATGCTAGGTTACTAGGCATGAGAGGAAATCATGGTAAAAAAAAATACTTGAATGAGGAAAAACAATGCAGTGCATAAGATTCTGCACCCATTGATGCCACGTGACAATGGTACTTTGAAGCTACGTTTATGTGCAGTCAGGAACCTTTCTGATTATCTGACACAGTTCTACTAAAATTTCCACCTGATGATCAGGAAGCCATGAATGACAGGTGCTTTTATGCTAGCCCAGAATCGCTTTTGCAATGGTGGCTCTATGTGCTTTGAGAAATATTTTCTAAACTTTAGGTGCCTTTTCTGTCACTCTTAGCGTGGGCAGATCAGTGATGTAGATATTCAGAAACATCGTCGGACTCAGAGGAGGGCTCTTGCAAAAAAACGAGCCCAAGAACAGCTCAGGCCATGGACGCCGGAACCCGTGGAGGGCAGGAAGCATGTGGACGTGCAGACAGGTCTGTGAACACGCCACTGGCATCTGGCTTCTTGGTTTGCTCATTTTCTAGGTCGGTTCTTTCCATTTGGCCCTGATGTTCATTGTGTATCTGTTATGTTATCCAGTACTCTCCCAATCACTTGATAGAAGTTAATTCATTAGAAGAATTCAGACTATGTATTATTATTGGGTACACATGGCAATGCAAAATGGGTGGTTATCTTAAAGAATTTTATGACCAGATTTTCTCTTAGCTCCTTCTACATATTTATTTTCAAACTGGGATTATTTCTCACTTTGTTTTTATAGCATAACATGAACCTATGAACCACTGCTGTACTTGCAGGAGAGGAGAGCAGTGCAGTTCAGTTTTGACATTTTATTTGCCTCTGGAGAGGACTCACCCCTTTCAGGTCCAAGCTCTCCCCGTCCCTCACCACGGCCTCCTCTGTTCTCTTGCTTTGCTCCCCTTCCCCTCACGCACTCCCCAGGCCCGTACAGGCTCTCCTAGGCTGGTGCGGGCTTTTCCTACTTGTCACCTGTATGGTCTGTGGGGCTGGATTGTGTCGTTGACAGAATCTTGATAATCGGACAACACTTGGTGTTTTCCATGGAGCTCCTTGCAGCTGGCCAAGGGGGTGAGTGAATTCATCAGGGTGTTTTCTGGGCAGTAAGGAAAAAAGTGTGGTAAAAGAAAACCACTCCACAGTTCTCCCTCACCAAGTCTAGAATGAGTATGTCTGCAATTAACCAATATAGTTGTAATTCTGTAGAGATAAATTTTAATGTTGGTTTACAGCATCAGAATGTTAAGTGCTACAATAGTAGCTGCCTTTGGTTGAGTATTTTCTACATCTCAGAGACTGTACCAGGTCCTTTACTCATGTATCTCCTTTATTATTAAGACTCCGTGTGACAGATAGTTATGGTCCCTTTTACAGACAAAGAAACTGAGGCCCAAAGAAGCTGTATTTTGGTTAGGCCCTGGGTCTAACACCTGACTCCAGTTCCCCTGTTCTTTGCATGAGACCACACAGCCCTTGCCTCGTATAAATTTTTCCTAAGGTGAAATTTGTTTTTATGTATACATTTATAATCTACACGCTAGAGGAAAAATCAATTAATGTAGAAATGTGGAGCAGAATTTGTTTAAATATCCAGGAATTTTCAAATCTTTATATGTTTACTATCTTAGGACTCAGTTATATAGATCGATTATTAACTTTCCATCCCCTATTATACTTTACATTTTACCTACACGTACATCTAAGGTTTTAGTTTATTTCCAAATGCAGAGCTCAGCGCTTTCTCAACATTCGGTAAATAGTCTAGTCTGACCAGCTCTGTGGTCTTCCAAACATACACGGTGCTCGGTATAGCACATGCATCGAAATCCCCGCCTCCAAGGGCTTTCTAAGACCTATTCTCTGATCCATTTAATTCTGTTTTGAAGGAGCTAAAGTTTCAGATACAGGTACATGCTTGAAAGAGACCGGAATTTCAAACTCACTGTATGTGGTATTCTCTTAGAATTATACCTTGAAGAAATTGCCGACCGCGCCATAGAAGTTGATGTGGAATGCCAAACAGATGCATTTCTGGACAGACCACCAACACCACTTTTTATTCCCGCCAAAACTGGCAGAGATGTGGCCACTGAAATACTAGAAGGAGAGGTATGGTTCATTATCTGCACTTCCCTCTGTCTTCATCATAAATAGGTAAAGCTAGGTTTAGGTAAAAGCTTAATAGGAGTACAGACCACTACACAGTCAGAAAGATTGTAGTTGCTGGATTTTTTTTAAAGTTTGCTTCTGTTTATTGTAGTGTCAAGTAGGTTTACAACCGTTGCACTTATTATAATTCTGTAGATAGAAGGCCAAAATTTAACAGGCTATTTTCTCTGATTACACTAAGTTTTCATTATCCTTAAGGTAAGATGTTAAAGTTACACAAGGTACCCATGTTCTGATTGCCTCTCTTTGCTGATCAGAAATAAAAATCATTAGCAATTTTTTTAAATTTTTATGTGTCTGCATACTTGCTTAAATAGACTATAAGTAGGTTGTACCAGATAAGGAAAAATAATATTTCTGGTATAAAAGATTGTACTATTAGTTGCTTATAGATTATGGATCATCTTCATAACCTTATGAAGACAGCCTATGTTAAGAAGTTTTAAAAATCATTACATTTTCATACCAGTGTGGGAGGCATTGATTGGCCGGTTTAGGAAATGTAAGAAGAGAAAGCACTGCTTATGTGTGTAACGTAATGGTTTAAATGAGGTTTAAGACCCGAAGGGACTTGAACGAACTGCCATTGAAATTTGGAAAATAAGTCTTCATAAGCCACATAGAAGAGTATATTTGCTTCTAAATCCTAGAGGTGAATCACCATATTATCTGTTGCTCTTCTTCCTTTGTTTTTCAACTGTTATCAATCAGTAAGAATTGGGTAAAAAGGGCAGGGAATAAGAGAGACCAGGATGTTTCTCCTGGGTTTCAGCGTTTGATCTTACAATGGCCAAGTATCAGGGTTCATTGTGATGACCGCATAGATCTTTGCTGTAACCTTGACTCAGTCACTTTGCCTGCGAACAGGGTGCTCTCCTGTGGGCCTCGCAGGCTGTTCTGAGGGTTGGGAAGCAAAGCACAAGTGCAGCGTCTGGCACACGGGAGACCCTCTGGGCAAAGTGCCTCTTTGGCACTTTGGCCCAGACCCTCTGGGCTGTTGCTATCGCTCTGGGTAGTTTTTCATTGAACACTTGGTTTATGATTAAAATTTGATGTGTGGATGTGGGCAAAGAGGGGGGAAATAGGGGGCATCTGTAATCATGTCCACAGTTAAAATTTTTTTAAATTGAAATTTGCTTTGTTTTGTGCATTTAAGCTCTTTGACTTTGATCTTGAAGTTAGGCCGATGTTAGAAGTTCTGGTGGGAAAGACCATTGAGCAGTCTCTTCTGGAAGTGATGGAAGAGGAGGAGCTGGCCAACCTGCGGGCCAACCAGAATGTGTATGAAGAGTTACGCAACGTTGAACTTGCTGAGGTTCAAAGACTCGAAGAGCAAGAGAGACGGCACCGGCAGGAAAAAGTAGAGTTTCATCTTTCTCTCTTAGTCTTTGGCTCTGTAACAAACTGTGCTCAGAACCACATGTGGTATGTCACAGAGCCTAAGATCTTTAGAAATATGTTAGAAGGCACCTGTGGTATTTGTTGTTCATGTTTCTCCCACTCTATATGTCATAGAACCTTCACAAACTGAATTACATTCTTCAAATTCCAGCATACATAAAGGTACCTAAATAGAGTTCCCCCAAATTCCAAGTAGAATAATGTAAAGTATTTATGTCCCAACTGAAAGGCACTAAAATATCAATAGCCCTAGTGAGCCCTGGCTGGTATAGCTCAGTGGATTGAGCACAGGCCTGTGAAGCAAAGGGTTGTTGGTTCGATTCCCAGTCGGGACACATGAGAGGCAACCACACATTGATGTTTCTCTCCCACTCTTTCTCCTTCCCTTCCACCCTCTAAAAATAAATAAATAAAATATTTTTTTAAAAAGCCCTAGTGAAAGAAATATATCCACTTGCCATCAGTTGTGGCAGAAAAGGTGGAAAGGAAGCGTGAGTGTACCCGAGACAGGTTGGGGGTAAGAAGCAAAGGATCGGCATAGAGTTCTGGGCCTTTTCTCCTGAAAGTGGCCAGACTTTCCTCTGCGCCCTTCGGCAAACACCACAGCCACGTGGGGCCTCACAGGATATTCTTTTAGATTATAGATGTTTAGAACCTTTAATAAAGAAAGTTTTGGAATCCAGTTTTTTTTAATCCTTGCCCAAGGATATGTTTATTGATTTTAAAGAAAGAAGGAGGAAGAGAGAGAAGGAACTATTGGTATGAGAAAGAAACATGAGTCGGTTGCCTCTCACATGTGCCCTGGCTAGGGATGGAACCTACCACATGTTGGTGCATGGGACGACGCTCCAACCAACTGAGTCACCTGGCCAGGGCTGGAATCCAGTTTTTAAAATACACCACCAACCTCCAGTTAGGAAACACCAGGCTCGGCAGCCTTTCTGGGCGTTTCTGGGTCAGGCGGTGTGGCCCCGAGTTTTGCGCTGAAAGAATGCATTGCGCAGGTGTGCCGGGGTGCCTGAGCCAGCTCAGACGACCTCACAGACAGTCCCACTCACCCCACAGAAAGGCTGCTTGTTGGGGCATCCCACTCCATACCTAATCAAATGGACTTTCAGTTTCCTTCCAAATTCGTAATTAATGAATGATTAATTGTGTAGAGAGCATGTGGCTTATGGTAAAAGTTGTGCAAGTGCAAAACTTTTTACAAATGTAAAACTTTTTACAAATGTAAAATGAACACCAACAACATTAGCTTTGTTGAAATAATAGTGAAATCTGTCAACGAATACTTATTTTTTAGTTTATTTGCTATTAGGAAATAGGAAAAAATGAAGACTATAAATCATCTAGATTTGTATTTGCTTAACCTTGGACAATGGGCTGAGTTAGAAAACATACTGTGCTCCCACTTGCACTGGCATGGAGAAGACAGCCCACGGGCTTTGCGGATGTGGTCTCTAAGAAGCAACAACAGGAAAAGGTTTTAAAATTTTTGGAACTTTGTGACTTCAAAAATTCATGACAAATGAGATAATTCATTGGCCCAAGTTCTTTACTGAAGATGTCTAAGCAACTATATAATTTTCATATTGGCAGTACTTTATGATATGACTGCATAAACATACATATAACCTAACCCTTGGATGTCACCCATGCAGTCAAACATGCATATCTTGAAATTGCTTCATTTGAAAATGGATCAGGAGATGAATTTTGCCATAAGCCCCCTCTCTTTTCTGAGTTCAGTGCTTACTAGCTGTTGAAATTCATCAACAACTCGGTGGACAATATGAACCTTTCATAGGCAGACACCTTGCTGTCCATTTTCTGGGTAGAACTCTGAGTCCCGCCTCTTCCGCGCACTCGCGTGGGACATGGGGTGGGGCAGGACACGGGGTGGGGTGGGCAGCGCAGGGGCACCGATGGGTGTTCTCCGGGCAGGAGCGCCGGAAGCAGCAGCAGTGGGAGGTGGTGCACAAGCACAAGCAGACGGCAGAGAAGATCGCCGCCCGAGCCTTCGCCCAGCGCTACCTGTCCGACCTGCTCCCCTCCGTCTTCGGCAGCCTCCGGGATGGTGGCTACTTCTTCGATCCCATCGAAAGAGGTTTGTGGGGGGGTTATGAGATTCACTCTTACACCAAGCACCACCTAACGGTTCAAGTGTATTTCCTGCTCACTGTTATTTTGCATTGGAATCTTCCTACCTCTGAAGCAAAGTAACAAGCCAGTTATAGTTGTTCGAAGTCAGTGCTGTCGTTAACAAGTGTGTTAGACAGCCCTTGATTGTAGAATGTGAGTTCGTCTTTACTCAGAAGCAACATTGGATCGTAGAAAGAAGTGTGGACTTGAGATCAAACCTTTGGGTTTAGGACCCAGCTTTGTCATGAAATAGCTTGATGGCCTTCATTTTCTTACTGTGAAAGGATTATTTGGAGTTAAGTGTCATAATATATTTGAAACTTTTGTAAACTATAAAGCATATTTCTGTGTAAGCTGTTATTCACTTTTTCTCAACTGATTTTCTGTTCTCATCAAAAACCTCTGGGGGCAGCGACTGAAGTCGTTTACTTATTGTCAAGTGTTTGCACCTTCCCCAGCGCTGTGCTGGGTGTCAGAGACCAGAGCAGACCGGTTTCTGCCCTTCCAGAACCCAAACCCGCCTCCCTCAGAGCTGTCTCTGCAGCCAGATGAAGGGCCAGGGTCCGTATTCTCGCCGCCACCCTCCTCCCCTGCCCAGCAGTACCGAGCCTCTAGCGGGGTGCACACAGGTCCTATTTCAGAGGGCTCATGGCGTTTGGGGGCAGGCATTAGTGATGCGCCTTTTCACCGATTACGCAGTTCCGATAGGCAGAGGTCAGATTGCATACATATTACTAGTTCACACTGATATGATACTTTCTACCTTACGAGCGTTTTCCATACATGATCCCATGTGACCCTCCCAGGAGCCCAGTGGGGGTGGACAGGGTAGATTGAGTCCCATTTTTCAGAGGTAGAACTGAAGCTCTGGAAGGGAAATGCCCTGCTCCCACCCACTAGGGCGAGGCCATGCACAGTCCCAGACGTCTGGCCCACGCGACCCCGCTGCTGCCTCACTGCCCTCATGCCCGTCTGCTCGCAAAAGCGGGCGGCCTTGCTTCCTCTCGTGGGTTTGGAAGCTTCTGGCAGATGCCCAGCTTAAAATTATTCATGGCAGGGAGTACACGACGCTGTCACACGTCGTCGCCCCACTGAACGGTGAAAAGGGTAGATGCCCACCCCCCAGAAAGCTACTTTTGAACATTAATGTGTGTGTTGTAGTGGACCATGGTTTTAAAAGGCTTACACAGTAGCAGAGTAGGTTTCCATTTCCGTTTGAACAAAAGTACGGCTGTGGAAACCCCTAGTTTCTAGATGGCCTTCTTCTCAGACGCCCTCTGACCTGCGTCCTCCGAGTCCCAGTCTGCTGCTCTTAGGCCCCAGGATCCAGGTGGGACAGGTGCTCCGGGCCTCGCCCGGGCCCAGACTGGCACTGCGTGTGGAGGCACTGCCACTCCCAGGTCCCCACCCGCGCCGGACCCACCTCACATGCACCTGTGCAGCGGGCTCAGAGACTGGGGCTCCAAGGACGACCTCGAAGGTTTGAAAATACTGTTTCTACTGCACTGGAGAGGGAATGGACCAGAACATAGAGAGAGGGTGTGGCAAAGTAATGCTGTGGGAGGCTATTTAACATTAAGAAAACAAGGTTGACGAAAACATTAGGGAAAAAGCACAGATTCTTCCTATCTATAGTGACTCGTAAGAACTACTTTGAATGATTAAAACTAACTTTTTTGTCATAGATATTGAGCTAGGATTCCTTCCATGGCTAATGAAAGAAGTTGACAAAACTGTGGAACACAGCATTGTGGGAAGGACAGTGCTTGACAGTAAGTTATTTTATTTAAAAGTCATCTCTAAAATTTTTCAGTAGTAAGAATAAATAGAAGATGTTGATTTTACAGTTTTAGTTCTTTTTTATAATTGTGAAGCTTTTAAAAAAGATTTTATTTATTTATCTTTAGAGGGGGAGGGAAGGAGAGAGGAAGAGAAATATCAATGTAAGGTTGCCTCTCATGCGTCCCATGCTGGGATCTGGCCTGCAACCCAGGCATGTGCCCTGCCTGGGAATTGAACCACGGTTGTTTGGTTCACAGGCCCACGCTTAATCCACTGAGCTACACTAGCCAGGGCTTAATTTTTTAATATATCAATTATATTAGCTAATGTGCAAATTTTTACCCTCAATATTATTTTTTTGTTTTTCTACAAGTTGGTCAGAATTAATATCTTTTGTCAGTACTTTATAAATATCTTGTTAACATAGGTATTGAGTGAAACCAACATTTAATTCATTAGTGACTCAGAAGGTAAGCTC
Organism: Sturnira hondurensis; assembly: GCF_014824575.4. Taxonomy (NCBI): domain Eukaryota; kingdom Metazoa; phylum Chordata; class Mammalia; order Chiroptera; family Phyllostomidae; genus Sturnira; species Sturnira hondurensis. Next base: position 6,283,465 of record NW_028072798.1, on the reverse strand, counting down.
AGGACTTTATATGAAAGGCTGTGGTATAGGGAAGGGATGAGGTCTGGTGAACGTTTCATACTTATACTGTTCACTGCATACTGTTAGCATTGTAACTGCTAAAGTACAGAAAACCGCAGGGACTTGCGTACGTGTGCTTTTCAGTGTTGATTCGTGAGGTCGTCGAGAGGAGACTGACTCTGTACGATCGTAAGGGCGACAAGCACCCATCTCTGAAACCCGAGAGTGGGCCCAGTGGTCCTGGAGCGAGGAGAAACCCCCCGATGGGCCACGAGTTCCAGGACCAGAGGACCCTTCCAAGCCCAGACTTTCTGCAGAGAACAGAGAGAGTGTCGTCCCAGGAAAGGATGCCTAGGGAAGAGGACAACGAACCTGCGGAACTGAGCTCCCGGAGGGAAGCCCGGGAGGCGTGAGGCCCTCCCAGGGCCCATCCGCACTGCACGCGATCAGGTCAGGCCGAGCTGCTGGGGGCAGGGAGGTGGCCCTCGGGCTGCACCAATCGGGTTGCATTGCATCAGCGTGGTTTTTGTCTAATGGGCCAGGCCAGTAGAGAAATAATGTTGAAGTAATAAAACCTAATAATAAGTGAAGCTTAAATACTTCATTTATTTAATAGTGAAATATCTTTAAAGTTATAACTCTCATGAGAATTCTGCCTAATTATAAGCTTCCCATTGTCACCATGTATAACCAACAAATATGTTTTTTCTTAATCTTTCTAATTTGTGGGTTAGTGGTTTTTAGTGAATATGTTACTTAATGGTAGGTGTTAGTGCTGTCAGCCATTGGGCTTCTCTTCTCTCCAGGAAGACTGTGTAGCTCCCTCTAGGAAAGAATGCCTCGTTGCTGGGTGACCGAAAGCTATAGCCTGCCCTCTTTTAAGGACCAAGAAATACACCCAAGAAAATTTTAATTTGTATAAAATTAACAGATAGTCACCCCTTCCATCTCTAATATTTAAATAAGGCATGTGGGGTTCTGTGACTTAGTAACATTCTCTCGTCTATTTTCTTTCCATTTCCACTACTAAAAAATTGGAGGCAATGCCAATAAAGTTGAAATCCCTGATCACCCCGTGCAAGTCCACTCCCTTCCTCCAAGGTAACCACTGTCATTAACCAGGTGTGTGCCTTTGGGCCTTTTGGAAGATGTTTGTAGATTTAAACACCTAGAAATATAGGGGTTAGATTTTCTTTACATAAATATAAATGTATTGTTTGCATCGTTCACCTCATAGTCTACCTTGGACCTTTCAACTTTGATGCATATAAATCTCTTTTTCAATATGGTGAGATATTACCTACTATGACTATATTATAGTGCAGGAAATTCACATTTGACTGCTTAATCTCAGTTTGTTTAGGGAATTTACCTGAGCTGTTGAAAAATCAGATATTTTGTCTCTAAAGTCTTGTTACTCTTAAGCAATCACTGAAGTCTTCTGAGGCGCTAGGTGCATACAGCCTGCTGCCCTCAGAGTGTTCAAAGATATCTGAGCTGTAGTGATTTGAAATAACCTGCAGTTATTAACACATTTACCTCAATTTCTTTTTAAGTTAGATACCAAAAAATGTACCCGTGTTTCAACAATGGAGAAAGAATGTCTTTCTCCAGTTGAGAAAAGGACTTGTACTGTACGACTGTGTAGCATTATATGGGTCTCAAACCGTTTTCCGTACATCGCTCTGTCATTCACACCTCACAGCACCCCTTCTGAAGTGCGTTTGACAATGTCTTAATTTTCACTCTCACTCACTAGTTCAGTCAGCCTGCAAACACTGACTGAGAGCCTGCTGGTGTCGGGCTCCACGCGGGGGCCTACAGGCACAGCCTGGCAGCAGAGCCCCGTGCGATGGGGTGCCGGTGAAAAATGCAGCAACTAGGGGATTCAGGGTGATTTGCCATCACTGCCGAGCCTACTAAGTGGCTGGATGAAGGCTGGACCCGAGATCTGCTTGCTCCTAATCTAGTGTGCCTCCCTCTAAACAACCGTGAGCCCTTGTGAGGCGGGTTCAAAGAGTAACTCCAAAGAAATTATTGCATTAATAGCATTTTAAGTATTGGAATCATACCTATTATCCATAGCTGGGTTAGTTTCGTCTTGCTAAACAGTCTTCATGGTCATTCTAAAATTTATAAGATTAATTTTGGCAAGAAGACCAAAGATTTTTTTAAATTAGGGTTGTTGCTGATCATTATTATTATAGATTTTTAAATACCAACAATTTTAAGAATGCTTTCAAAGTGGATTTGAGATTATCTTCTACAGTTGTAATCCTTCTTTACAATAATCTCGTCCCGCAAACACTTAGCAGACTCTTGGCTAGCCCTTCAGACCTGCACTCTATACTTCCCTAAATTAATCCAACTTCTGAAAGACACAGCGCTCTGCACCCCACCCTGGACAGGCTGAGCCTGACCCTGTGCTGTTGCCTTCTAGAGGTAACAAGGGCGCCGTCCCTGGAAAACAACTCAGAGACACGGGCTGGTGTTGCTTGGTGCGAAAGTAGTGAACAGAAAGTTTGCGTGTTACCAAAGGTGAGGGAGACTTTTTTCAAGCACGTGAAATATTTTATGGTAAGACATGAGGCTTGGGTTCCAGGAGTCTAGGCTTTTGGTGACTGTAAGCAGCTCTGCAAATGGGTGGTCTAAGGCACAGAAGTGCTCGAATTGCCTACAGTTGCTGTTACTCTTCTTGTGAGTTCTGTTCCTTTCTGTTGTTTCAACAAACACTAAGCTAACAGAAGCTAAATATTAGTACAATAGATGACATATGTAATAAATTTGTAGAGACCGTCATCTCTGACATAAAGTCTGATCACTAAAATCAATCAGAGAGGTAGGAGTAATTAGGCGTCATGGCATCTATGCCGCTGTGACTTCTGTCGGCGTGGCCTGGGAAGTCCCGCGTGCCTGTGTGTGCACGTGAGAATACGTGTATCCTCTGCTCACTAGTCACAGCCACTCACCTCGATCCATTTAGGATAAAGGCACGCTGGAGAGACCGAGCGCAGGTTTGATGGCCCCACGGACCGGTGCGCACCTGTTCTTGGCCGTAGCACCAGCCTTTCCAAGCTTCTTCGCAGTCAGAAACACAAACAAGAATGTTACCAGCAGGGTGTCGCTCTCATTAAAAAGTGTTGTTAATGGTGTTGGATCGGTGTTCGTAATCCTCACTTTGAATTAGGGCATATTTATCTCTGATTTTTAGTGACACTGACTTACAAATTAAATTTAATAAATTGGTAGTTTAGATAATATTTTCTGTTTTTAATAAACTATGGAAATAATATAACTTAAATAAATGAGTTTAAAGATGCAGTAATATCTTTGCTTATAAATAAAATCAATCAGTCAAGATACTTAAAAGTTTGAAATTTCAGAATAAAGATATCTTAAAGATAACATCTGAACAATCTTAAATCCATTCAGACGTGGAGTTTAAAACCTGAATAAATTTTTATCACTACATGAATATATAATTTTTATAGATATTGAATTTTTATTTTTATAATGTGTATATTCTAACATTTTACATTATACTGATTCCCATATTTACCACTAGGTGTCAGTAAAACCCTAAGGTAAACTTAACTTGCCTCCAACTTCTTTCAAAATTTAATGACCATAAAGAGACTTATTAGTTCAAAAATAGACTGTATTCCTTGGAGTCTCTAGACTCACACTGAATATCTTATCTTGCCCTGAATGCACCTGCCAACTATGTAGGGATCTGGGGGGGATCCCAGCCTGGACCTCAGCTGTTACACGCTTCAGTCTTCCATCCACTGGACCCTTCACGAGTGGTCATTTAGTCCGTGCTTAGGGCCCGTAAGGATGGCCTTCACAAGCTGCCCTGGAATAGTGAGTGTCTCTTTCTTCTTCAGTTTTGCCCCCCGCCAGGCCGAGGCTACAGTAAATGCTCAGTCAGCTGCATTATTGGACAGTTCCCATTTCTAGAAGTTTCTTTTATGCTGAGTTGAATCTGTCCCATTATAATCTATGCTTTTTAGTCATAATCATGCCAAATGTCATACTAATGATGGAAGGAGACATAATAATTTTATCACCATACCAGTGCTATTCTATATTCCAGTGAGTTTGTCCTTTTTAACAAGTTTTTCTTTCTCCCAATGAACTACCACCATTCTTCCCACTTATTCCCCATGTGGCATAGTTTCGAAACTTCCTCATCCTTCGTCCTGGTGACTGTCACCTTCAAACTCCCATTCAGTCAAGGTCGCCTTAAAACGCGTTTCCCAGAGTGAAGCATGCTACTGCAGATGGACTCTGACTCAGCGAGTATTGTCAGGAGTGTTGTCCCCCGTGGTCTGCGTCACAACTCGCGTCTTCTCAGTTCAGATTTCTAGAAGCTTCACTTTCAGAACATAGGAGAGAAAAAGCCAAAACGACTTCTGAGCAGCCACGGTGTCACAAAGCCCACACGCCTTGCGGCAGGCCGTCCAAACCTGTTTTGACTGTTGGACTATTAACCGTACAGCATATTAGAAGTAGCATGTTAACAAGGAGAGAGGGCCTGCTATGGGGGCTTTGCTTCTGGAGGGGGGCTAACAAAGTGAGAAGGCAGGAAAAACAGGTGAGCCCAGAAGCGCAGCAGTCTGGGACCAAAACCAAACCTTCCTCAGCAGGTCCCAAAGGCACTGCTGCGTCACAGCGCCTTTGGAAGGTAACGTTCGCGGAGGACATGACTCTGGGGTGCTGGGGTTCAGACCTCTGGCTGTCTGCTTCCCGGCAGCAGCAGTGAGAACACAGGCAGAACTGTCCCCAGATCAACATTTTCGGAACTCCAGGAATGAACCAAAGATTTGCAACAACGAAGAGCTCTTATTCAAGAAAAATGGCTGAGTCTTGAAAGAACAGTAAGCTCTGTGGCGCTCATCTTGCCCTGTTTCTACCTCATTCTTCCCAGCTCTGTTAGCCTTGAAAACCAACGATCTCAGAACCACGGTGACTCAGAAAACCAGCAGCCGAGCAGCCACTGGAGGAAGCCAGAAGGCTCAGAGCTCCCCCAAAAGCCACATCCCCAGAAAGCTGTCACTGTTTGACTTGTCTGGGAGCCCCTGGAAACGTCCATTCATAGGACTTATCTGTATGTGACCTGACTCAAGTTTGCTCAGTGAGGAAAGTCCTAACACGGGGGCATTTGCGTTGTTGTTTTTATTTTAAGTGTCAGCAGTTATTTAATATCACAGCGGCCCAAGGCAGAAACCCCAGCTGGAACAAATCGGAGACTGGCCAGACCCATTAAGGGAAATCTGGGGGTTGAGGTGTCCACGGGGGACTTGGAAAAGCTTCAGTACGTTACTGGGAATCGGGATGTGAGGGGCTTTGTAAGTGCATGCCCAGAAAGACCTGAGAAGCCATCTCTGCTAAGCCTGAGGTTCTGCGCAGGCAGGAACTGAAGCGTAAGTCATAGTCGTAAACTACCGAAACATTTCAGGCATGTCCCAACTCACGTGGGGCCCATCAGCAGAGGGCGAAAGACCTGCTGGTTCAGGGTACTGGAGGGCATCTCTGTCTGATCGTTAGCTGGTGACGAAGCTGAGCAGACTTCAGTGGCAGCCCACGACGACTGCAGAATTTGGTCAGGAAGGCCATGAAACAAAAACAGCAAAAACACACAGTCTGTGGGACAGACGATGCTTCAGCCAACTGAGCCGCGCCAGCCAGGCAGGGCCCACTCATGATTTTTTTTTTTAATTCTCAGTGAACTGGGAATACAGGGGAATTTGTCAACTTGGTAAAGAATATCTCAAAAAAACCCATCATGATGAGACGCTTACTGGTGAGAAATGAGTAGTTTCTCCCCCAAGACCAATCAGGTGCAAGGCTGTCACCTCTCACCATCCCTCTGCAACATCGTGCTGGATGTCTAGTGCAATAAGACAAGAAAAGGAAATAAAAAGTATGCAGGTTGAAAATGAAGAAACCTAAGAGTTGGGTAAAGAAAAGAAAATGAAGAAATACTACTACCTTTTTTTAGTAGATGACATGATTGTGTGGAAAAAATGAAAAAACTGACCAAAAAAGAAGCAACATAATACACATTCTTCTCGAGTGTATATGGAACGGGATAGATCATTTTAGGCCATAAAATAAGTTGTAATAAACTTAAAATATTCAAGTCATACACAGTGTGTTATCCAACTACAACACATTTAAATTAGAAGTCAACAGCAGAAGTCAATGTGGGGAATTCACAAATATGTGAAAATTAACATGTTTCTTAATAAATGAGCCAAAGAAAAAATAACTAGGCAATTAAAAAGTAATTTCAGATGTATGAAAATATAACTATCAAACTTATGGGATGCAGCTAAACAATTCTCTTTTTTAAATTTTTTTATTGTTCAGTTATAGTTGTCTCCATTTTTCCTCCATTACTCTCCCCTGCCCTATCCACCCCCACCTTCCACATTCAGTCCTCCCTCCCACCGTTGTCTTTGTCCATGGCTCCTTTATACATGTTCCTTGACTTGACCTTTCCCCTCCTTTCCCCTATTGTCCCCCTCCCCTCCCCTCTGGTCACGGTCAGTTTGTTCTTTATTTCCATGTCTCTAGTTCTGTTTTTCTCGCTTGTTTGTTTTGTTGATTAGGTTCCACTTACAGGTGAGATCATATGGTATTTGTCTTTCACCGCCTGGCTAGTTGACTTAGCATAATACTCTCTGGCTCTTTAGAAGGAAATTTATAGCAGTAAAAGCCTATATTTAGAAAGGAAAAATATCTTAAAATAATAATCTAAGCTTCCATCTTAAGAAACTAAAAGATGATGAGTGAAATAAACCCAAGAAAAACGGATGAAATCATAAAGGACAGAACAGAAGTAAAGGAAATGGAGAGTAGAAAATGGTAGGGAACCAGTAAAACCACAGGGCAGTTCTTTGCAAAGGTTTACAAAGTTAACAAACCCTTAGCTACACCAGCCAAGAGAAAAAGGAGATTTAAATTACTCAAGTCAGGATGAAAAACAGGATATCACTACAAGTCTTGCAGTAATAGAAGGGATTATTATGGGAATATTTTGAACATCTGTATGTGACCAAGTTAAATAATCTAAATGAAATGGACAAATTCCTAGAAAGACAAAAATTACCAAAACTAACTCAAGAGAGAAAATAGAAAACAGGGATAGGTTTAAGACAAAGAGATTGAATTGTTAATTTTAAAAACTTCCCACAACTGACCAGTGTGGCTCAGTAGATTGAGCACCAGCCTGAGAACTGAAAGTTTTCTAGTTCGATTCCCAGTCAGGGCGCATGCCTGCGTTGAGGGCCTGGGGTCCCCAGCTGGGGGCGTGTGAGAGGCAACCAATGGATGTCTCTCTCACACATCAGATGTTTCTCTTCCTCCTTTCTCGTCTCTCTAGATACAAGTAAATAAAGTCTTTAAAAAATAAAACAAAAAACCTTCCTACAGAGGAAACCCTGGACCCATGTGGCTTCTCTGTTGAATTCTAAAAGCATTTAAAGAAAAAGTGATGCCAATCCTTTGCCGACTCTTCAAAACCGAGGAGAGGGAGTGCTTCTCCGCTCATTGTGTGGGGCTGTTTTACCCTGATAGCAAACCAAAGACATCAAAAGAAAAGTACAGGCTGACACACCTTAAAAACATAGATGTAAAACTACTTAGTAAAGTACTAGCAAACTGAATGCAGCCACATATAAAAATGATTATAGATCACGACCAAGTGGGATTTATCCCAGGGCTGCAAATGTCTGAAATCTGCAAATCAGTCAATGCACTACACCATATTAATAGAATAAAAAACAAAACTACAAGATCATCTCAGTAAATGCAGAAAGAACATTTGACAAAAGTGAACACACTTTCGTAATTAGCCAGCAACGCTAGGACTGGAGGAGAGCTGTGTCGCCCTCCAACAGGTGTCCGGGAAAACCCCGCAGCTAATGTCGTATCTGATGTGAAAGGCTGACTGTGCGCCGTGGGGCGAGGAGAGACGTGCAGGTCCCCGGGACAGAACTGAGAGCCAAGCTGAGATACATAAACCACACATCTGTGGTCAACTGATTTTTGACACATGTTCAAGACCATTTAATAGGGAGAAAGGGTGTGCTCGGTACATTGTGCCTGGACACCTTGTTACCCACCTGGAAACGGATGAAGCTAGACCCCTACTTCACACCATGTTCAAAACTTAGCTCAAAGTGGATCAGCTTTTTGGGATCCAGGTCACGGGCCTAAATGTAAGCGCTCAAACTTTAAAACCCTTGGAAGAAAATAGGGGTGTGACTGTGTCACCACAAGTTAAGGAATGGCTTGTTACAGATGACATCACAGTACAAATGACAACAGAAAAAGATAAATGAAATTTTGTCAAAATTTAAAACACACATCAGAGGACACCATCAAGAGAATAAAAAGGCAAACCACAGAATGGGAGAAAATATTTTCGAACCAAGTGTCCCATAAGGTACTCACATCCAGAATACACTGAGAGCTCTTACATCTCAGCAGTGAGACGCCAACGCCGTGTCCGCGGCGGCCATTCAGAGCAGAGCCGGTGCCTGATTCCACTTCTGCCTGATGCCCAAACGCGGCCTCTCGGTTCCTTATGCTGTGCTGCCTCTGGAGGGACCGGTCTGTTTGGACTGTAAGATTTGACACACACCTGGCAATACCTTGGGAAGGGCCAGAAAAGAGACACGGGCACAGAGAGCCTGCCTTGTCAGTGAAAGGAGGGGTCAGTGTGGACTGCAGTGAAATGGGGGCCCCAAATGGGGACAGGGAGGTTTTGACAGGCTCTCGAACAGTGGTTGGCTTTGTATGGGTGTTAAGGCAGGAATAACCTAAGCGTTTTGGAGAGAAGTATGGAGTTAGTAAGTCTATCAGACTTACCCCAGTATTTCATGCTGGAAACTGGTGTGAAGTTGGTTTAGAAAAGTAAATGGGAGTCAAACTGGAAAGCCTTGGCTATGAGGATAAGATATAGCTGTGTGTGTGTGTGTGTGTGTGTGTGTGATATCAGCAGCACTTTCCAAAACCTGAGACATCTCACTGACTATAGCCCTCTGTCCATCCACCTCCTGAAACACAATTGCACTTGCCTGGCTCTCACCGCTTGCTGGCTTTTCAGTCCCTGGCAACATGGACTTTGTCTTCATTATTGCTGGCAAAGGAGTCATACTGAAGTCTCCAGTGATTTCTCAAGTTTCCAATCCCCAGTGCTTATCTTACTGACTTCCACAGTCATTAACATTCCCAACCACTCCTGTGTGAAGCTGAGACGTTTATTGTCGGATCTCTCTGCCTTGGCCTGTCCCATGTTCTCTTCTCCCTTCTCTCTGCCCCTCTCTCCCTCTCTGTCTGTCTCTCTCCCAATAGTCAGCATTCTTCAGGGTTCTCTTTCTCCTCTCTCTCAGCAGGACCACTCTGCCAACCTTAGGTAATCTCGCCAGCCCCCATGACCACAGCGCCCCCTCTGCCCTGGTGAGACCGTGGTCCAGGCCCCAGATCCGGGTCTCTAACCACCTCTGCACTGCTCTGTTCAGGCTGTAAAGAATCTGAGGTTTTATCTGCTTCCAAGTTATCCAGTTAGCCTGCCAGGGTTTCAAGGGTGCTGGTAAAAGACGCAAGCCTCCCGAGCCAGAGGCAAGGGGCAGTGTGTTACTCACAGCAGTAACAAACAGCACACGGAACCTTGGTTCCCACAAGGGGCCGAGCAGATCAGGGGAAGCTCGCACGCGCAGCCGTTGCCCTGCAGGAGGAGAGCCCTGAGCTTCCCTTGGCGACCGTGACTGTTTCATAGTGTGCCGAAACCTGCTCTTTGCTCCTTATGTCTACACCAAAGTATAGGCTAAAAGCTGGAAAAGATGCTTGCAAAATAAATTCAGAAACCTCAACAGCTTAAAGACAGTGGAACTCTGTGTCACCCTTACGCAAACACAGCTCAGATGCTCCTGGGAGGGCCACTCTCCTGAGTGGCTCTTTTCCAACAAGCAGTCAAGCACCCACGCTACTTCTGTCTTGTGGAGCCACCATCTTGTGGCTTTGAGGTCTGCGTGTCACAATCCCACGGGCGGTCACTCAACTCAACAGGGTCCCCACCCATCATTTTCCTCTGGGCCACCACCACTGTCTGCCTCACTTCTGCCACAGCAGCCCACCCACACTTCCAACCTGACTGTGACACTTTCCCCCAGGGACCCCCTGGAAAACACTGCCTTACCCCTGTGTACAAAGCAGCCAGGCCAGACTCCTGAACAGAACTTGAACACTCCTGGGATCGGGTCCCTTCCTGCCCAGCTCATTTCCCGGCGCTCTCCCATGCGGCACCTTCTGATCACACCGAGTCGAATCACAAGTCTCCTGGTCTTTGTTTCTGCCTTTGCCCCTGTTCTTCCTCTGGCCCATGTCTCGCAGTGTCTCTTTAGAGTTGCAAACACTGGCCTCTCAGTCCCTGTGGTTGAAATGGTGGGAAAGGCTGGTGGGACAGGGAATAAGGCACCCTCTGAACTTAGGGAGGTGACCTGAGGGGTGAGGAGCAACTCATCCAGGGCTCCTCCATGCAGATTCGCCTTTCAGAGGTGGAGCTGGCCCCCGGGGAACAGGACCCCCAGCGTCCGGACTCTGCTGTGCGGGAACTGCTGCAGCGGGCACATGAGGCGATGCGGTCAGCCCTGGCAGCGTGCTGAGTGGCAGTCAGGGCTGGGAGTCACTGCCCACCATGCGGTGAAGCTGCAGCTACTGCAGGAGGCCCTGACGGCACACCACAGCCCCAGGCCGGGTGACTCTCTCCCCCCCCCCCCCCCGACTGGGCTCCTGGTGGTCAGAACCAGGCAGGCACAGCAAGCTGGGGAGATAGATGGGGACAAAAGAGGAAGGACCCGCCACACCAGCCCCAGCCCTCTGCCACCCCCGGCAGGCACGGCACCCGAAACTGGCCGAGTCACTGAAGCGGGGCTTCCAGTCAGGTGAGAGTCTGGGTTTTGACTTGATTGGCCTCACTCAATTACCAGACAGGAGGTTCGAGGACCTTAAGAGTAACCAGAGAAGCTGTAGAATCTGCTCAAGATTTCATCCCAGAAGTAAGGAGCAACAAGTTCACAGCCCGGCCTCTCGAGCCAGTGGGGCAAGAGCAGAGCTGAGTTCTGCCCGGCCCTCTCCAGCCCAGCGGGGCCATAGCCTGCGTACACTGTCAGAGCAAAACATGTGCCTTACACGTTAGGAAGGCAAACTTCGGACAGACATCACCACCCTGTACAGCTTCTTTTGTGTTGCTCCACAGTCGTTTATCTTTCTCTAAACATANGACCTGCCACACCAGCCCCAGCCCTCTGCCACCCCCAGCAGGCACCGCACCTGAAACTGGCCGAGTCACTGAAGCGGGGCTTCCAGTCAGGTGAGAGTCTGGGTTTTGACTTGATTGGCCTCACTCAATTACCAGACAGGAAGTTCGAGGACCTTAAGAGTAACCAGAGAAGCTGTAGAATCTGCTCAAGATTTCATCCCAGAAGTAAGGAGCAACAAGTTCACAGCCTGGCCTCTCGAGCCAGTGGGGCAAGAGCAGAGCTGAGTTCTGCCCGGCCCTCTCCAGCCCAGCGGGGCCATAGCCTGCGTACACTGTCAGAGCAAAACATGTGCCTTACACGTTAGGAAGGCAAACTTCGGACAGACATCACCACCCTGTACAGCTTCTTTTGTGTTGCTCCACAGTCGTTTATCTTTCTCTAAACATAGCACAAAGGGAATGCCAACATGCATGTTTGTAGGACATGGAGTTTCTGACAGACCTACCACCAGGTTGCCATGTTGCCTTGGCAAACGTTAGTGCTTTGCAGGCAGCCGGGGCTCGGCAGGTCCTTGAATTGTCAGCGAAGCTGCTGTCATCAGTAGGAAATATGGAGTAGTGACTCCACATCGTTTAGTCTGTATTATTGTATCAGGGCAAGGATGAACTCAAGAGAGCGGTGGAGTTTTTAAGAAAGGAATGACATCCGATTTGTATTTTTTTAGAGATAATTCTTTATCTTTAAAGAATTTTCAAGTAGAATTTGGATCAGCTGGGAAACAGGGCAGGGCAATTCCAGTGGTCTATACCAGAGACAGCAAGGCATGGAGAGGGTGGCAGTTGGAAGTATGGGACAGTCATGAGTGCCAGAACTGCGAGAGTATAGAAGAAGCCAAGCCTGTAACTTAAGAGTAAATTGTGAAAACTTCTCAAACATCAGGGATGACTTGCATGGACTAACTGAGATAAAAAACAAATGTACTCAAGAGCACACTGCTGCTAACATGCCTACTGTCATGTCGCGACTGACAGTGCGGTAATCGCCGCTGTCCAGTCCGTGCCACAAGGATGTCGTGCACCTGTGGCCTTAGAGACTCCATGTCGGCACTTGTTTTCCTTGCCTCTTTGTTCAGATGCATTTGATGCCTTTTCTGAGTTCAAGTATCATGCAGGAACTTGACCCATTGTCAGGGAGAAAACACCGATATGAGCACCATGGCAGGGATTGCCCCAACTTGTCAGCACAGCCCTGCACACGGTGGGTGCCCAATAAATGTCTTTTGAACAAATGAGCAGCGTTAGGCCCAGCCAGGAGCGCTGGGCTCTTGTCCCAGCCCTTGCTCGGCAGCTGTGGAAGGGGAGAGTTTTCAGTTCTTGTTTTCCTTCCTTCATTTGTCCCGTGAGGGTCTCGATTTGATGATCTATTTCAAGTGTCTCCCAAATTTCTGATTACAGTATCGTGTTTACTCCTCACTGCTTACAGTCAGTGACGGATGTGAAAGTCAGTGTCAGAAACCTCCACTATTTTCAGCTGGGACCCTGCCTCAAATGCCCACTTTTTTTTTTTTTATCAATGTACGGTTGCCTTTCGTGCATCCCCTGCTGGGAGTTGGCCTGCAGGGAACTGGCCTGCAACCCAGGCATGTGCCCTGACTGGGAATCGAACTGCGATCGTCTGGTTCGCAGGCCTGTGCTCAATCCACTGAGCTACACCAGCCAGGGCCCAAATGCCCACTTTTTAAGTCACTGCAAATGTCACCTGCCTTGAAGCTTCCCGAATGTCCTCCGAGGAGCCTTCATTGCAGGGCTTGGAGGGGCAGCACAGTGGGGCTCGAATTGTAGCCCTGAACGTGACAGGATCCTGCTGTCCCAGACATCTGCAACCAACATTTAAAGGTACCACCTGCCAGAAAAACAGCCACAAGCATGGGAAGCTTTGTCAAGTGTGGGCAGTGACTGCTGAGTGGGTAAGACCTAGTGCCAGGCGAGGTGCCCTGCCCTCACCCTCCCTGGGGCATGGCCACCTCCCCAAAGCCCCACAAGTGGCGTGCACCATCGTCACCCCCCTTGATACACGGGGAGCCGGGACCATGACACCATGTGATTTGTCCCTGGGTCACACAGCTAATCCAGAGGTAGGCCGGATTCCCAACCCTTGGGCCGGCCCCAGACGCCCCTCCCCAGACTGCCCCCACCAGCGCTGAGCAATGACAGTCAGCTTCACAGTTCCCATCTACTCAGGAAATTAGGAGCTTCGCTCCAGAAACGATGTTCACGTGCCAGTGTCAAAGACCTGACACTGCACCAGAGATGTGTCAGTGGGTGGCTTCGCAGGTCAGCACGGGTGCTGCCTGTCTGCTCTGCGCAGAAGGTCTGAGAGTGGGCTTTGTTCATTGTAGAGCAAGTTCCATATGGACAAGACATGACAATGGAGTATTGTAACCTTCCCAGAATGTTAACAGAGAACAGTTTGGTTTATATGTGTATAATGCATGTTCCTTTTTTTTTTTTGTAGTATCTGATAAGTTGCTATGCTTGGATGTTTTCCTAGAGGTATTCATAAACTAACAAAGATGTCCCTAATTCCAGTGAAATTTTATCATCTAAAATGTGTTGAAGATTCGGGTTCCCATTCTTTAGTTGAAATAGGCAACAGGAACTCCCTCAAATGACTCCTCAATTTCTGGTTACTTTTTAAAAATCTTATATCCTCCATTTAGGAAAATTGGAATATTTGAATTTAAAAAAAAGTTTAAAGCTATGGATAGCACCTTAAGAACAAACCATGTGAGGAACACGTAAATAAACTGATTTGTCATTTCTAATAGCTCTCCTTCTTGTTTAGTATCTGCTAAAACTGTTACTAACAGAGTCACACATAAGGGAAATATGTTTACAGTGGCACACCTATTATAAAATTATAAAATAATTTAAGAGATCTAGAGATTACAGTATTTTCATTGCTTTAATATCATCCACATCTGAAATGTTAGTCATGATGTCAGTAACGCTCCTGTGAGCCCGTGAAGAAAGGCATGCCTTCTTTCCCTCTGGGCGTGGCGGCCGCCATATTTCCACCGACTCCTTGGGCTCGCCCCTTCTTCCTGTTCCTGAAAAGTGGGTCCCCTGGGAAGTGCCCCTGTTTGGTCTGTGCTCTAGATTTTTACAGTGAGATAACTGCCTTATGGTCAATGGTGTTTTTATATGTTTGTATATGTATCTTCATGGGGGACCTACCTGACCCAAGATCATTCTCTGTCCTTTGTCTGCAGAAGATTTTGACCACAACATTTGGAATTACCTGTTTATTTGGGGGATAGGGAAAAAGGTGTAAACGAAAATGTGAAGATTTCTGTTTTGGGGGTTGACTTCTCAATTCAATTTATAGATCACTCCTAACACCCTTTTTCATTTGAATCAGAAAACTCACAAACCACTATCTACTCCTCCCAGAATAAAGAGAAACCAACCTAAAAAGATATCATTCAATAAGAAAAGGCTCAAGGTCTCTGCTGTCAGACGTGGCCATTTCTTAGAGGAATGGTTAGGGAGGGGCCTGCCGCTCCTTTGAAGGCGGTAGCTGGAGAGCACGCGTGTGCCTCGGAGGAAACAGTTTGTTCTTTATTTTTTGTCACTGACTTATTCAACAGATATTTATTTAGTGCCTACTGCGTATCAGACTCTGTGTGTGATTAGGACACAGTGGAGGACAGACAGATAAAGTTACTGCCCTGCGTCTCCTAGGAACAAGAAATAAAACCCCGCCCGCCCTCAGCTTGCAAACTGTCAGCCCCGTGGTGACCATGATGAGCTACACCTGAAAGAACTTTTTAAAAACACTTCTTTCTTTCTTTTTGTTTGTTTATTGATTTTAGAGGGAGAAACATCGATTTGTTGTTCCGCTTATTTACTGCATTCACGGGTCGAGTCTTGTATGTGCTCTGACTGGGGGTCGAACCCACAATGAACTTGTGTAAGGGGCAGTGCTGCAACCAACTGAGCCACCTGACCAGGAAAAAATGTTCTGTTTTAACTGATCTTTTTTTAATTGGTGAGATAAATATACATATATTATTTTTACAATACTCTTTATGTCCCATAACTTGCTTTGGTTGAAAATGTAATTTTAATAAAAGGTAGTTTATGAGCTTCTAAGTTGCTAATGCACCATAAATTGTAATGAATCCGACAGGGTGGAGAGTCTCACAACTCGGATAGTGTGGTCCGACCAACCCTGACCCTTAAGCTTCCCGCCGTGCTCTGTCAAACCCACCCCATGAGTACTCGCACACCCCGGCTGCAGGGTACACTTGTGCCACTTCTGAAGGCAGGGTCTCTACCCTTCTGAATCGAGGGAGACAGAGGGTATTTTCACTGCTGTCTGGGAGAGCAAAAGGGGAGGATATAAGTCCTCATAAAAACCATTCGGAATTCGCCGGAACCACTAATAAATTCCTTTTCTCCACTCACTCATTCTTTCAGCAAACATTTATCCAGCTCCCAAGCTTTTGAGATACAGGGACAAACTAGACAGGCCGGTCCCTGCAATGGGAACGGAAAGTTGTGCCTCAAACTTCTGTTTGTTTTCCCGCAGAACAAGTCACATCCACAGTGTGCACACATACCATGAACGGGCGGGCTCAGGCTGGGACTCAGCCGCCGTCCGGCCTTGTGCACTGAGTGAGCCATGGCAGAGAGAGAACGTGGCAGTGACCTCACGCCATGTCCCTCTCAAGGCCGAGCAATGGCCTCTGTAAACTTCCAACTACACTGTGTAGGTGCCCGACACTGGCACGGACACATGCCTGCCCCCGGAAGGATGCTCAGTGGTCTGCAGTGTCATGGGCGCCCCAGCTGTTTGTTGATAGTGTCGCCCATGAGCCTGTCCCTGCCCAGGGCCCAAGTAAAGGGGCCTGGTGTTTCACACGTTCTTTGCTGCTGGGTTGCCAAGCGGAGAATCGATGTTCAGGGACAACGTAAACCACCTGCGGAAACACTCTGGCGCCTCCGTTTGTCTCGCCACCCACTCCCTGGGACAGGGCCCTTCAGACCGAAGGGGCCACGTCAGGCCTGGAGGCAGAGCAGTTCAGCCAACACTGGAAGGCTACTCAACCCTGAACCCCTTTCCGAGGCTCTGAGGGCCTGGGAAAGACGCCGCAGACAGTTTTCTCGATTGGACTCCATTTCGCCTACAGAGCAAGGTTAGCAAAAGCACGAGCGGGCATTGCCTGCTGCGCCACAGGGAGCACAGAGGGTGCCAGTGGGGCCCAGGGCACGACACGGAGCACCTGCGACAGTCATTTCAGTCTTCGGGACCAAGGACTCTGAAAGGGTGAGGTGGTGCTCTGATGAGTACTTGAGTCTCTTCAGATTTAAAAATAATGGAGTCACATTCATCGACTTACCAACAAGACAGGTCTGATCCATAGTTTTGTTTTACAGCAATTTTGTGCATGCACCTTTTTTTTTTAAAGTGACTTCTTAGTGTTTCTAGTAGATTTTGGTAAAGTGGTCAGTAGATTTTGGTAAAGAAGGTTGTTGGTCTAGAATTCTTAACTGAAACCAAAAGGGAATTGCAAACGTAGAAACGAGGTCTTAGTTCGTTCTGGTTTGAAGACGGCCAGCATCCTGTCCCTCGCTGTTTTAGTGCGTTCTTGGACACTGACCTTGACGTGCTGGAGCGCCCTGCATACTTAACAGGAAGCCTCATTGTGTCGTCCTGAATTGTTAATGTGAGATGTTGTGGACTACAATGAGCTGTTACAGATGCAGAAAGCTTAAAACAGGATTACGTACATCCCGAGATTACGTTCTCTGCCTTGTGATCAGACAGTAGGACAGTATTTTGAACCAGGGTTTTCTGGAAAGTCCAGCAGCTTTACTGCATATACACAATCAAACTTTTGTACATTTTATATTGGAGACATTGTACTTCTAAAAGGACAAAGCTATGAGTATTTTTTTCCCTTCTGGCTTACAATTAATCGAATGTTGCTAAAGTTCTAATAGAAGAAAATACTCTCATCTGACAACAAAGTCTTTGTGGGTTTTCTACTTTTGAGAAAAGGAGAACAGTCCACACTTGTGAAAAGCAACTCTAGTATGCAGACAAAACCACTCATTTTTTGAAAGATTTTATTTATTCTTTTTAATGATAGAGAAAGGGAGGGAGAAAGAGAGGGAGAGAAACATTGGTGTGTGAGAGAAACAAACACCAATCAGCTGTTACAAGCCAGCCTCCACCCAGGGACCTGGCCCACAACCCAGGCCTGTGCCCTGACTGGGAATCGAACTGGTGACCTCTTGGTTTGCAGTCTGTCATTCAGTCCACTGAGCCACACCAGCCAGGGCCAACACCACTAATTTACATATACTGATCAACTAGGTGGTAGTAGTCAAATAAAACAAACTCACTTCCCCCAAAAATATTTCACTTGAGTTTTAAGTTTCAGTATCCCAGTTTTCACATATCTGAACCAGTGGTCATTGTTTTTATACGTACTGTTACTTTTCTGATTGCTTTGTGTGTTAGGTGAACTTAGTTTGGATTTTCCATGCTGCCTAAGCAGTCTAGGCGAGATCGAAAATCATTAAAAAATGGTGGTAGAGCCCTGGTCCGCAGGTGGTTCAGGTGGTTGGAGCATCATCCCACACACCAGAAGGTTGCTGGTTCGATCCCCAGTTGGGGCATGTATAGGAACCAACCAATTGATGCTAATTCTCTCTCTCTCTCTGCCTCTCAAAAAAGTAAACATATCCTCAGGTGAGGATTAAAACATTTTTTAATGATGATAAAGTTTCCACTTCTGACAAAACTGTGTTAATTTTTTGAACCAATACGCCTACCAAGAACAATTAGCAAATCTGGACAGAATGTCACAAACATGGGTTTAAAGGTATCAGAGATCTGAGGGAGTGCTAACTTCTGAGCTAAGACATGAAAGAAGTGGGAAGCAAGAGAAGTTAAGCCCAACATCGGGGTCCCTTCGCCCTGGCGGCAATTGTCAATTCTGAGAGCAGGAGCAGCGGCAGACCAGGTGAGAAGTGAGCAGAGTTTTGGGGCGCTTCAGGAGCTGGGGGCTTGGACTTCTCTGTCTATTCAGGAGGAGGAGCCCCTGTAAACAGCCTGGGCTTTTGGTTGGGACCCCTAAGTGCTAAATCCTTAGAATAAGAGTGAACCATGAAAAGACGAGGTCCAGCTGCAAATCTATCTCAATCTCAGACAAAAATCGGTGGTCTGTCCCTGGTCCAGCTGTCTGCCCAGTGCAAAGGCTGTGCCTCTCTGGAGAAAGACCATATCACGCGAAGCCTCAAATTACCACTAAGGATTTTGTACGTGATGTCTGGCACTCATTCAAAAATAACCACGGCATTAATAAGCATAACTTGCTCCTAATCAATCAAACCCAAACGGAGAACACTTCTATAAAACAACTGACCTGTATTCACCAAAATTGGCCATACTTTGAAAACAAAGAAAGACTGAAGGAATGTTTCACATAAAAGCCAAAGAGACAGGACAACTCAATGCAAGATGTGACTACGGATGGAGCTGGGATAAGGAAAAAATACGAAAGACTGCAACAAAGGACATCAGTGGGGAAATTGGTGAAGTTTGAATATAGATTGTTTTAGATAAAGGCATTGTAGCATATTAAATTTTTTAAGTTGAGGTATAATTGGTATGCAACATTATGTTGATTTCAGGTGTACAGTATGATGATTCAATATTTGTATACATTACAAAATGATTACTACAATAGGTCTAGTTACGAGAACTTCTAAGATTTATTCTCTTAGCAACTTTCAAATATGCAAGACAATATTATTAACTGGAAGTTCGTACCTTTTGGCTCCCTTCAGCAACTTGACGCCCCCTGCCTGCCCCCCGGCTGCCTCTGGCAGCGCCAATCTGCTCTCTGTGTCTATGAGGTTTNTGCCTTTCGTGCATTCCCTGCTGGGAGTTGGCCTGCAGGGAACCAGCCTGCAACCCAGGAATGTGCCCTGACTGGGAATCGAACCGCGATCGTGTGGTTCGCAGGCCCGCGCTCAATCCACTGAGCTACACCAGCCAGGGCTTTAGTTACGAGAACTTCTAAGATTTATTCTCTTAGCAACTTTCAAATATGCAAGACAATATTATTAACTGGAAGTTCGTACCTTTTGGCTCCCTTCAGCAACTTGACGCCCCCTGCCTGCCCCCCGGCTGCCTCTGGCAGCGCCAATCTGCTCTCTGTGTCTATGAGGTTTTTGTTCATTTGTTTTTAGATTTCACACATAAGTGACAACGTATGGTATTTGTCTTTCTTTCTCTAACTTCACTTAGTATAATACCCCTAAGGTTCATCCATGTTGTCAACAAGTGGCAAGATTTTGTTCTTTTTCGGGCTGACTAATATTCCATATCTGTAATGCCGCATTTTCTTCATTCATCTGTTGATGGGCACCTAGGTTGTGTTTACATCTTAGCCGTTGTACGTAATGCTGCGGTGAACCTGGAGTGCATAGATCTTTTTAAGTTAGTGTTTTGGTTTTCTTTAGATAAATACCCAGAAGTGGAATTGCAGGATCGTTGGGTAGTTCTGTTTTTAATTTTTAAAGGATCCTTCATCCTGTTTTCCACAGTGGCTGCACCAATTTACATTCCCACCAACAGTGTGCAAGGGGTCCCTTTCTCCACATCCTCGCCGGTGCTTGTTACTTCATCTTTTTATAATGGCCATTTTAACAGGTGTGAAGTGACATCTCCCTCTGGTTTTGATTTGCATTTATTTGATGATTGATGATACTGAGCATTTCTTCATGTTCTTGTTGGCCACCTGTATGTCTTCTTTGGAAAAATGACTATTCAGATCCTCTACCTGTTACTCAATTGGATTGTTTGTTGCTCTGCCATTGAGTTGTATGAGTTCTTTATATGTTTATTGGATATTGATTGTGTATCAGATATATGATGTGCAAATATTTTCTCCTATCCAGTGGAGTGCCTTTTCATTTGTGGACAGTTTCCTTTGCTGTGCAGAAGCTATTTGGTGTGATATAGTCCTGTTGGGTTTTTTTTTTTTTTTTTGCTTTTTTTTTTGCCTTTGCTTTTGGTGTCAAATCCAAAACATCATCACTGAGACCTGTGTCAAGAAGCTTACTACTCATATTTTATTCTAGGAGTTTTATGGGTTTATGTCTTACATTCGAGTCTGTAATCCATGTTGAGTTGTTTCTTGTATGTGGTATCAGTTAGAAGTCTCCTTTTATTCTTTTTCATGTGGCTGTCCAGTTTTCCCAACACCACTTGTATAAGTGACTGTCCTTTCCCCATTGTGTGTTCTTGGACTCTTTGTCATAAATTAATTGACCATATATGTGTGGCTCTGTTTCTGGGGTCTCTAATCTGTTCCATTGATCTCTGTGTCTGTTTTCATGTCAGTGTCATAGTGTTTTAATTACTACACTACGTTGTAATGTAGTTTGAAATCAGGAAGCGTGATGCCCCCAACTTCGTTTTTCTTTCTCAAGATTTCTTTAGCTATTCAGGGTCTTTTATGGTTTCATACAAGTTTTAAGATTGTTTTTCTATTTCTGTGAAAAATACCATTGCAATTTTGATAGGAGTTGCACTGAATCTATAGATTGCTTTGGATAGTATGGACATTTTAACACTATTAATTCTTCCAAATCCACAAGCATGGAATTTTTTTAATGTTTTTTTCATTTTCTTTCATCGATGTCTTAATGCTTTCAGAGTATATGTTTTGCATTTCCTTAGTTAAATTTATTCCTAGAAATTTTATCCTTTTTAATGCAGTTGTAAATGGGATTGTCTTCTTCTTTTCTCTTCCTGATAGTTTGTTATCAGCATATAGGAATGCAGCAGATTTTTGTCTATTGACTTTGTATCATAAGACTTTACTGAGTTTACTTATTAATACTAACAGCTATTTGGTGGGGTCTTTGGGATTTGCAAGGAAGGACTCGGTTGGCTTTCCTCTTGGTGAAATGCAGTTGTTGCAAGATTCCGAGAAAAGGAATGACCTAATATTTGTTCATTTTGGTTGAATGTCAGCATTACCAACTTCTTAATAAAGAGCATTGTCCATAGGACAAAATTCCGACCAGGTGTTAATACAGAGAAGAATGTGTAAAAATCAACAAAACAGAAACAGACTCATAAGACATAGAGAATAAGCCAATGGGGGGAAGGGTATGGGTAAAAAAAGGAAGGGGAATAGGAGGTACAAACGTCCAGTTATAAAATAAATAAGTTGCCGGGATGTAATATACAGCATAGAGAATTTAGCCAATAGTATTGTAGTAACTCTGTGTGGGGACAGACGGTTACTAGATTTACTGTGATGATAACCTTCTAGATATATAAATGTTGAATAACTGTGTTGTACACCTGAAACTCATCATTTGTATGTCCACTATACTTTAATAAAAACTTTAATTTAAATAAGTTAAAATTAAAGGAACCAAAAATAAGAACGAGAACCGTTGGTACATTGAGAGCTCCCGTCAATGTGCCCCTCTGGCTGCCACAGGGGCCTCTTGGGGGCTTGGGCAGGAAGCAGGAAGAGTGCGTCCTCGATAGCCATGTTGTAACCCTCTGTGTGACCCCATGCCGGCCTCCCTTGTTGACTGGCCCCTAAGAGGACAAGTGACCCAAGGTAAACAAGTCACATTCTCTCTCAGAGAAAGCTGGAGTTTTGAAGATGTGGAAAAAGATATTAGTCACATAATGGCAGTGCCTTTTACAAAGTACAGTTGTTCAAACTCCCTGAAATACCCTGGCCTCCTTCCAATAAATTTCCTTTTCATTAAAAAAAAAAATGACAGGGTTGTTTTCTGATACTTAAAACCCAGACTATGGCAATAACAAGCATATTACTCCGGAGGAGTAAAAACCATGGCACGCAATGAACTCAGAGGTCAGTGGGGGTGATGTCATGGCTGGTTGTAATAATAGTGTAACAGTCATTCAGTGACCATCTCTCCACCTCCTGCCATTATCTCGTCAAACAGAAATGCTCCACTAATCCCCGCTGGGAGAGCCCCCGAGACCCACATCACATGTACTCTCCTTTACTGCTCCGACTTTCACTGTTTGTGTGTAAACACAGTCTGATTATACTTTTATAGGAGTTGTTTCTTAGTGATGATAGTCTGGCTTCTATTGTTCACATAAAAAACAGCAGGAAGATATCATCCTTGTTAGGTTGCTCGGCCGGTCACGTAGTCATAATGCTCTGTGCCTCATTCTACTTCTGACAGAAGGAAGTGTGCACTATCAAAATTTCTGGCTATATTTACTGGATAAGAAGCATGAATTAGAACATTCCATCCAAAGTATATTAGTTTAGCGTATTCGGTCCTCATAAACTGTGCAGTGCGGGACGGAGCCCTGGCTCCACCCTCAGCAGTTGTTATCCTCAGAAAAGCTGAGTTTAACCAAAGCTGTGTTCTTTCTTCTCGTTGCTGAAGCTGCTAATGTTGGCGGTTGTGACTCTGCACCAGCCGGGTGTTGTCTTCCATAAATGCCAGTTTATGAAAGTGTGGGTCGTATTTCTACAACCTCCTGATGGGGTGTCCAATCTGCGGCCCAGGATGGCTATGAGCGCGGCCCAATACAAAAATCATAAATTTACTGAAAACTTTTTTTTGCTGATCAGTTTTTGTTAGTGTCCATGTATTGAATGTGTGGCCCAAGACAACTCTTCTCCCAGTGCGGCCCAGAGGTGCCAAAGGGTTGGGCGCCCACGGTTCTCTCAACTACTATGAGAAGGCTGTTAGAAATCTCCAGTCGTAACTGTGGATTTTAATATTTCTCTCTTTAGTCTTGTCACTTTTTGCTTTAGCATTTTAAAACTTCTTTTTTTTTTTAAAGATTTTATTTTATTTATCTTCAGAGAGGAAGGAGAGAGGGAGAGAAATATCAATGTATGGTTGCCTTTCATGTGTCCCCTGCTGGGAGTTGGCCTGCAGGGAACCAGCCTGCAACCCAGGCATGTGCCCTGGCTGGGAATCGAACCGCGATCCTCTGGTTCGCAGGCCCGCGCTCAATCCACTGAGCTACACCAGCCAGGGCTAAAACTTTTCATTAGGCAAACATACTTAGGATTCTTAGGTCTCCTTTAAGTAACTGATCCTCTATCATAAATTTCCATCTTCTTTCTTTACTAATACCCCTTATAGTCTTCTTTGTGGGATATTGATATAATCGTACCGCCTTTTTTAAAGTTTTATTTATTTATCTATAGAGGGGAAGAGAAGGAGAGAGGGAGAGAAATATCAGTGTATGGTTGCCTCTCGTGAGTCCCCTGCTGGGAACCGGCCTGCAACCCAGGCAAGTGCCCTGACTGGGAATCGAACCGTGATCGTGAGGTTCGCAGGCCCGCGCTCAATCCACTGAGCTACACCGGCCAGGGCGCGTACCGCCTTTCTTACACTGACTGATTATATAGTGTCACTTTTTCGTCCTTTTACTTTCAGCCTGTCTCTGTATGTAAAGAGTGTCTCTTATGACAGCATGTGGTGAATCTTCCTCTTTCCCAATCTGGCGATCTGTAGATTCTCATTGGTTTTTGATCCATTTGTATTAATGTGGTTATTGTGTAGTTGGGTACAAGTCTGGGTAGTTATTGCTGTGGTTGGATTTCAGTCTACTGCCTTCCTATCTGTTTTTGAGTCGTGCCATCTGTATTTGTTTTGTTTTGGCTACTCGGTTCCTCCTTCCCAAACTTCTTTGATTTACTTCAATCAAATCTTTTTTTAGTATTACATTTTGTCTTTTTAACAATACCTCTTTATTTATTTGATGGTTACTCTGAGATTACAATATTATCCTTGACTCATCACAGTCCATGTATAGTTAATATAGTCCCTTCTCACAGAGTCTTGTAAGAGTTAAATCCCAACCATTGCTGGTGTGGCTCAGTGGACTGAGTGCCAGCCTGCACACCAAAGGGTTGGATTCCCAGTCAGGGCACAGGCCTGGGTTCCGGGCCAGGTCCCCAGTGGGGGGCTTGAGAGAGGCAGCCACACATTGGTGGCAGCCACACTCTCTCCCTCTCTGTCTCCCTTCCCGTCTAGATAAATAGAGTCTTTTTTTAAAAAGGATTAAAATTCCATTTTCTTCCCCACTTTTGTGCTATTGTTGTCATATTTTCATCTATCTATGTACAGTTCACAGAACATCGTTACTGTTTTGCCTTTAACCAAAAGTCGAGCCCACAACCCAGCACTCAGCTTTGCAGATGAAGTTCCACTGCCGCACCGCTGTGCCCGTCTGTCTGCCGATTACCTGAGGCTGCTTTGCTGCTGCAGCGGCAGCGGTGAGTTGTTTTCCAGAGACTCTGTGGCCCGCAAGCTTGGGATATTTACTCTCTTGCCCTTCGAGGAAGTTTGCTGACTGCTGCTTGATGTAGTCAGGTGCTTCTCAGTGATTAAGGGGAGTAAATAAATACTATTTTATATTGACCTACATAGTTACTATTTCCAGAGCTTTTATTTTTTTCCCTATAGACCTGAGTTTTCATCTGATAACTTTTCATCCTTCCCTTTAATGTAAAGAACAGCCTCTAGAATTTCTCATAGTCCAGGTCTGCTGGCGAGAAATTCTCTCATCTTCCATTTATCTGAAAATGCCTTTTCCCCCACAACATTCATTTCTGAAGAGTATTTTTTACTGGATATGGGATTCTGAGTTAACAGTTTTTTTCTTTCATGTAAATCCATTATTTTTTGGCCTCTATTGTTTCTCAGGAAGAGTCAGCCATCACCAAATTGTTATTTCCCCGTGTGTAACACATAGTTGTCCTCTGGCTGCTTTAGATTATTCTTTTTATTTGTGGTTTTCAACAGTTTGACAGGTATGGTTCTCTCTCTTCTTTATCTGCGTCCCTGAGCGTCTTGGATCTGTGGATAAGTGTTTACCGTCAGATTCGAAGGGTTGGGGCTGTGATTTCTTTGAGCGACTTTGGTGCCATTTTCTTCATCTTCACCCACTCGGTACCTGGTTACGTGTGTTTTAGGCTGGTTGGGTATGACTGACAAAGCACTAAGTCTCTTTAGTGTTCGGATTTGATCATCTTTATTGATCTATTTTCAGATTTTCACTAACCCTTTCTTCTGTGGTGTCTATTAAGTAGTGAACTTTTTATTTTCTGTAATGTACCTTTTGGTTCTAAGATTTCCACTTGGTTCTTTCCTATAGTCCCATTTCTCTGCTGGGATTTCTTTTATGTTTATTTGCCAGGACCGTCTTTTCCTTGAAGCCTTTGGGTGTTTTTATGTCGGCTGCTCAAAGCCCTTGTCCGAAAAGTCAGAGAGCCACGTCCAGTGTCAACATCTGCATCAGTTTGAGGTCTGTCTTTACTGACCTTTTTAAAATTATTTTAATTGTTGTTCAAGCATGGTTTTCTGCCCCTTACCCCCATCCCAGCCCCCCGCCCAGCCCTCCCCACTTCCTTCCTGTCTCTACCCCCAATCTTTTTTTCAAAGCATGGATTATGTCTTCCTGTTTCTTTGCATGTCTACAACTTTTTTTTAATTGTAAGGTGGACATTGAAAATAATATATCATAGAGCTTGGATTATGTCACTTCCCTTTATAGGATATTGGGTTTTGTTCTAGCAGGCATTTAAGTTGCTGTTGTGTGCTTTTGATCAGAATAGGCTGGTATTATTCTTTGTTGGGGAGGGATCTGTTCTGGTTTTGAACTGAGCCCTGAGGTATCACCCTTACTCTATGGCATTGTCCTCACTCCTTGGGCACAGCCTTTCAAGGTCCCAGTGGCAGAGCCCACGTGTTCGGCGAGGTGTCTCTGTTCAGGCCAGGCCAGAACTCCGACATCCTCCGTGATGTACAGCTCCCCGACGAGCGCTCTGCTCTCAGCTCCACGGCAGGCTCTCTCCCCTGGGCCCGTAGGGCACGTCTTGGAGGAGCACAGCTGAATCCTTAGTTGAAGACTCACACAATTAAGCCCCACGCAAATTTCTATCTCGGGATCCTGCACAGCCGCCTCTCCTTGGCTCCTCCTCCTGTTCTCGTCCCCGCTGAGTCCCCACTCAGCTGGATTCCGCCTCCTGTGCAGCAGCCACCGAAGGCCAGGGTCAGAGTGGGACTCACGTTGTGTGTTTCCCAAACCTAAGATCACAGTTACGCAAATGCCTCAAAATGGTTGACTCATATCTTCTGTCCCTTTTTCTAGTGGTTTTCAGCAGGAGGACAAGTCTAATGCCCGTTTTTATTTAATGTCCGGAAGTAAATGCCAAGCAGACGCGACGATGCTGACGGTTTTAGAGCAGTGGTTCTCATCCAGAACCACGCACTGGCGTGCCCGGGGACTGTTTCTCACGACCAGCGCCCCACAGTGCGCTTCACTAGCTCTCCAGGTAACCTGAAGGCGCAGCCAGGGTTGAGGGCGGCCTAAAGCGCCTCACAGCCCGTAACTGTCACAGCCTTTCTACTCTGGCTTCCCGCTTTCATCAGTGTTAGGCTTCGTGTTCTTACGTGGGGCGAGGAAGTCCTTGAACCAGCCCATGAAGAGGTTTAGACAGCTTCTTTATGGCCAAGGACAGCGAGGGTACTGTCCTCTGTGATAAGCCTTGCTTGGTCAGCTGCTTCTGGAAGCTGCGCTTCCCAGTCCTCCCTGACTTGTTTAATCATTTACAGTCATCCTGAGAGTTGCTGGTTTCCAAGGTCATTTGTTAAACTATACCATAATCACGTGTTCTATCACAACATCCACATGTGATCAGTGAGTGCTCTGGAGATTCTTGGACCTGGGACTGGTCCAGCAGAACCGGGACAGTGCACTGGATTTGTGTGTCAGAACGCCAGTAACTGTCTTAGGACAAAAGCGTGCTCAGGCAGTACACCGAGCCGTAGCACAGCCCAAGTCCCCAATCACGGGGGGAGGGTGGCACCGAGGGGGAGGGAGAAAGTACCCGGAGGTGCAAGTGTCTTCAGAAACCTCCCTGAGTCTCATCACCACTTTTTTATTTTGCATCCCTGTGGGCGGGTTTCCTAAAATAATGTTTCCTTTTCATTTGGTAGTGGCACCCACAATGTTCTGTCTTCATTCAGAATTATAAATTAGAATGAATATTATACCTATATATCAATACTGTATGTCATAATAAGAATTAATACTATGTATAATACTAATATCGTGCAGAGCGCAGTGTGATTTAAAATGGGTAATTTTTACATCAGTTTAGAACTCTATGGCGCAGTGAGCTGAAGGACCGGTGCCCTTGTCATTTCATTGCTGGTCCTGATGGGCACCTTCAGCCACAGAAAGTGTCTCTGGGAAAGATGAGCAGAGCCAGACAGAAGAAGGTCATTAACCGTGTCTGTCAAATTACAGCATTCATAGATCAACCTCGTTCACCAATGGCACCAAGTTTTTCATCGGAAATTAGCAAATTTAAATCCTCCCTGACAACCAGTTTGTTGTTCTTGCAAACTAATCAGTGTTCCATTGTTATAATTTTAGTAAGTGGTTTAAAGGCCTAAGATTTTAATTTAGAACATTTAAAGCAGATTAGAAAATTCTGTATCCAATTTTTGAAGTGGGAAAATATTTTTTAAAAAACGATACGCATCATTCTCAGTAACAAAATCATGTAATAATAGAACTAGTTCCAAACATCTGTTTTAAAATGCTCTACCTAAAGTTCCTTTTATAAAGCAATTACTGACCTATTCAATGTTAAAGTATCTCTTGACCGTGAAGGATCAGATCGTGCATATATATTGAGCTATGTGTATTTATATTTGGTTTTCAAGAAAAGCCACCAAGAATTCTTTTTGATGGAAGGAGGGTAGCACCCAGGGGGGTGAGGAAGTGTCCAAAAAATGAGAGCATCTTCCAAATGGCAGAAAACATACGCCAATTCGGAACACTGTGTTTTTACGTAAGAAACTAATATAACGTATCTTCAAGTCAATAACTTGTTAAAGGCTTCTCTACAAGAACTAGGGAGCATTTCGTAGCCATTTACTATCTCACTAAAATCATTGCAAATGACCCTAGTTTAGATATTTTTGCTCATGTATCTTTATTGAGGCATAATTGACATAAAACAACTGCACACAATGAAGTTGTGCAATTTGGCCAGTTTGGGACACATTGACGCCGACGTGGTCATCACCTCAGTCAAAGGAACGAGCACGCCTATTGCCCTCGGCAGTTTCTTCACGCCTGTTGGTGATCCACATGCATCCGCACAGCCAGGCAACGCTCTGCTTCCTGCCACCGAAGATGTGTTTGCACGGTCTCACGTTTCATGGAACTCGGATCACAGAGCACACAGCCGTCCCTTGGTGCCTGCAAAGTTTCGGTTCCAGGACTCCCTGCCGGTACTGAAGTCTGCAGATGCTCGAGTCCCTTCTACACATCGTTTTTTGCATACAACCTACATTAGCTTATCAGCTACAGCCAGGTATGGCTACCCATCACCTCATTTGAGTGGATTCAGCACTGTGCTGAGCACTGGCAAGTTCAAGTTTTGCTTTTTGAAACTTTCTGGGATTTCCTCTCCCTAAATATTTTTGATCCCCAGTTGGTCGTACCCATGGATATGACAGACACAGGCAGCCGGTTGTATACTCTTTTTGTCTGGCTTCTTTTACTTGGCATGATTATTTTGGGACACAGCGTGCTGTTGTGCGTTCAGTAGGTGATTCTTTCCTGGGCGAGTGATGTTCCATTACCCTGCTACTGTCCATTTATTTGTGTGTCTGCCTTCCACGATGGACCATGGGCTCACGGTCCCATCCTTCCCTGAGCTTCCTATTCCTGTTAGATGAGTGCATCAAGATGGGAACGACAGTTTATTTTTTCTAAGGTGGGGGCATGCTCGCATGTGGAACGGGGAACCTGCTGATACTTAGGGCTGATGTCGAGTGTGGCATGATATTCCTGCCGACTCTCCCCCTCTGCAAGGTCAGGACCAAGCAGCCAGGAGGTTCCTGGGGGTAGGAGAACATCTCCTGGGAAGGGCTGAACTATCTTTGTGTCTGTTAATGATCCCCACGCTCAGATGTGACTGTCTCTGGTCCTCTGTGAAGCTGAGCTATTTATTATTTCTTCTAGAACATCTTTTTATCCTGAAGGGATATATCCTTTATATCCTGAGGGGGCGGGGAGTGTGCATGTGCGTTTAGGCGAGAGAAAGACATGTAGTCTCTCAAAAATGCAAGATCCTGCTTTACGAGGTCCTTATCACAGAATAACTACCTGACTTTGCACTGACCTATCACACACTCATCAGTAGGCCCCACACGATGAGCCTGGGATGAGTTCATAACTCCAGGGGGTAATTTGATGCCTCTGTTTAATGGTCCACCGCCATAAAAAAGGCATCCCAACAGTTCTGAGGCTGGCGCTGGCACTGGTCCTTACCCCAGCTGCCCGGCAGATCCTCACCCTCAGCACCGTGCTCACACACCCACCGCTCCCGAAGGCAAAGGCAAAGTGGGAAGGGGTACTCCCCGCACTTGTTTTAACCTCTCCCGTCCAGATGAACAGTACACGGTAGCTGTTTAACAAATACAAAGATTCCTGCCCCCGTGGAGCTTATCTCCTGCAGGACAAGTTCCCCAGGAGCTGAGAGAGGGCGGCACAGAAGAAAGCACATAGACTAGCAGACACCGGCCACTGCAGAGGAAACCACTTCAGAGGGGGCCCTACCCACCCGGGCAGACCCCGCGAGACTGCCGTGGAGACGCTGCGTTTCAGTCCCTCTGACAGGCGCTCCATGATTTTTCATCGATCCTGGCAGTCAGTGTTTTCCTACCTTGCTACGGGCCAGGCCGTCCTCCAGCTGCCTCATCTCCTGTCCTAGCACCAGACACTGTCCATCCATCCATCCTTCCGTCGCTCATTCCATACCCTTGGATTGACTTCCTGCTCAGTGCCAGGGGCCGCCCTGGGTTCTAGAGGCGCACGGGTGAGACCGGGCGGTGAGACCTGTCTCTATGAGGCAGCCCGTGGCCCGCGGTGAGCCTGCTGCAGGACCTTCAGGTGGTAGCGCCAGAACAAACAGTGAGAAACACCTTTAAAAAAGCACATCCTTGCGGAATTGTTTCTGGTTCCTCCTGGTCTCTTCCCATTGCACGCAGCCCAGGGGCTGGTTAGAGAACAGAAGGTTAGAACGGAAGATGTACTTGGGTGTAAATATCTAAATATTAATTCTAGGTGTGCAGTACTTTATTATTTTAGGACCAGTTCCTCTGTGCCAGGAACTCCAGGTGAGCCCCGGGAATCCTCACGGCCTTCGGGGAACGGTCCTACCCCTAGTACTTTAGTGATTTGTTGCCTCTATGAATTTTTAATTTTTTTGCAATGAGTATGTAACAGTTTTAAAGAAAAAAAATGTTACACACACATGAGACTGACAGAGAGAAAGCCCAACCAAAGGAATCTGTTTTCAACCGGGAAATTTCAAAACAACACGTCTTCTCGGGGGCGGGGAGCTGTCCTCTCAGTCTCCCGCCATATCCCGTCACGCCTCCCTCCCATACACCACACACACACACACACACACACACACACACACACACACACACGGCCAGGTTAGAGCACCAGGTGGCACTTCGGTGAGACACGTGGCTGCCATGTCCCAGCCTGGAGTCCGGGGTCCCCCTGTGGTCTGTGCCAGGGAGCTGGGCCGTTGGCCCACCCCCTCCATATCCAGCAGCCAGCCTGAGGTTTGGACTGCTAAGAGGTGACACCCTGTAAAAAATAAACACGGAGGAGAAAGAAGGGACTCCCTCCTACAACACTGGGCCCAGGAGAGGAGGCCAGGCCATTCCCCAGAGGCAGTGAGGGTGCCCGGGGCTCACCTGGAGTTCCCGGCACAGAGGAGCAGAGCTCAAACACACGCACCAGCCTCGGGGAAGAGCTAGCGGTGCATGTAGGTATGGTGTCACCTCTCTAGTGGCATTTTCCATTAGACTCGCTGACAACATTTTATGTCAGACACGTTACCAGCTGAGCTGAAAAGACTGCAAGGAGGCGACCCAGAAGGGAGGAGCATCCGAATGCGGAGGGCCGGGGTTAACACAACATTGCACCCGGGCCTGATCGCTACCAACTAGGGACGCCTTTGAAAGCCTGCATTCGGGAGGGGTGGGGCATTCCGCCCTCGTGTAACCAGCACGCCCGAGGGAAAGCCACAGGCCAAGAGGCACCGCCCAAACGGCCTTTTGATGAACCTTCCGGGCCCTGATTCAAACAGCTGGACGGACCCTTCAGGAGCCATCCACTCACTCGGCCTTTGGAAACGCGAGCTCCACCTCCTGGCCCCCTGACTGGAACGGTAAGTGGCTGGTCTGGGACTGCAGTGTCCTGGGCCTGCTCTTTCTCCATGGAAACAGCCTATTTTGAGAGCCATGTGTTGGCCTTTACTAGTGGCACAGGTGACAGCAAGGTCATTTTCACCCTGAAAGGTCCCAAGTGTGCAGTTACTCAAGATCCCTAAGACCCCCTTTAAACATCCAGAGCCTGTACGGAGAGGCTCCAGCAGGGGAAGGGAAGTATTAAAATAAATGGCAGAGCAGTGAAACCTCATGGCTCAGATACAGAGAGTAAGTCAAGTCTGCTCGGGGAAACGAAGCATCTGCCCCGTTTCCTAAGTTCTGCCTTAAGTGGAGAAAGTGACGCAGGACTCGGATCCTCAGAACTCATAATGACGAATGGCATTTGAAGGACACAAGGGGAATATTTTGCCTAGTAACACCCCGACTCTCAGAACTTTCCGGCCTTCACCCTGGGTCCCGAGCAGGAGAGATTAACCACACTAGGGACACACACAGACGCCAGGACATATTTGCATCTCTTTGTTCTTAAGTCAATTAAATAAGGCTTGGCCCAGAGGAAGATCCAGCCTGAGCAGGGGTAGGGGTTGTCCCTGTCTGGGGTCTGGGAGCACGCAGGGACTCGGAGAACAGGAGAACTGGAGAAAGGGCCTGTGAGCCACACCCCACTGGGTCCTGCTGAATCGGGGTGCACACTTCTTCCTGGCTGAGCCTCAGCATGAAGCCTGGAGCTGAGGTGTCCAGGCCAGGCTGGCTACTCTGTGAGCACACACAACTCAGATGCCCCCTCCAAACATTGCAGGTACGCAGGGCACAGTTCTGGCCCCAGCTGCCACTGCCCAGCACTAGATACCCCCAAAGTGCTAAACTCAAGCCATCCACTCCCCGTCAGTCCCTGTGTCACTGTCTCAGCAGGAGCCTCCTTCCTCTGCTGGTGTTGGGGGATGAGGGGGTGGCAATTCCAGCCTCATAACACCCTCCCCCAGCTAGAAGGGCAATAAGACTGTAGCCCAGAAGTTACAAACTGGATGCCTGGAAGCAGGATTCTAAGTTGTTTTGGACCCCACTGAGTTTGTTTGCTTTTAGTACTTGCCAACACATTAAAAAGTCCAGAATGTTTACATTAAAAACCTCTCTTTCTATCTTCTATTTAAAAAGCAGATGTCCTGACAATACCAGGCCCCCAGTCCCCCAGGCCCCAACTGGCTGGGGCTGGCTGCAGGGGAACGGTGTTGTCTGCTTGGCCACAGTCTCTGCTGTCCCCTGTCACCCAGCTGGGGCCACCTCTCAAACCCACATGGTTACCTGCTTCGAGAACTGGATTTTGCAATCCCTGGTCCAGGCTTTAGGGCAGAGAGGGTTGCTGCCTTTCTGGGAATAAGAAAAGGAACAATTACCTTTTCATTCTTTCAGATTCCACAAAGAACAAGGGAAAACAACGTTTCAGTACTTCCTCTGTCCTTGCCCTCCATTCATAACAGCTCTGATGGCAATGACCTGGAGAAGCTGACCATGTGCAACCTCAGACTCCCTGCCCACGCTTGGCAGGCAGACCGGTGCGCCCGCGTGGGAAGAAACAGTTGTTGTGGTGCTTGTGAAACTGGCAAAGCCGATTGCCTTTGGGACTGCCACGACAGGTGGGGACCAGTGCACTGGGGGTTTGCAGCAGGGGAGAGGGGTCCCGTTCCCTCCAGAAACTACAAGGGCAAGTGGGACTTTACGGCCAAGTTGTAGAGCTGGGTGGGGTCAGTGGCTAGGAAATGACTCAGGAAACACCAGGCATCTGAGGGGTTCTGGATGCACCGACCTAAGAAAATCCTTGCTGAAGGCAGGTGCAGGTGGTCAGCTATCAGTCCCTGGGGGCTGGGGAGGAGGGATTTGGTCAGATAGGAGGTGATGGATGTGGATGGTGGGGAGGATTCTAGCTACACTGATGTAAGGTCACTTGCAAGGAAAGGCCTCAGAGAGAAAGGCTCAGAGGAGCCTGGCAAGAGGTGGGGCACAGAGAGACCCCGGTCATACACCTCCCTCCTCACAGACACCCCCTCTCTGAAAGAACAGAAGGCTGGTCTCTGGCTGGCAAAGTCTCCCAAACCCCTGCCTGTGCTCCCGAAGTTCAGGAGCTGTGACTGCAGACAGGGAGCGCGCAGAAAGCGGGGCCAGTCCCAGGGACAGCAGGAGTGGGGTTGGGGAAAGGCAGCACCAGAAGTGACCTAGGACATTGACGATCTATCCCCACAGCCTGACAGGGAACAGGAGATCCCACCACAGTGGTCCACCAAGGGCCGCAGTCCGCACCAGAGTTAGATCACGGTGCAGCAAGAGAAGGGAGGCTTGCATCACATGTTCCAGAAGCACATCGAATGCATGAAATCTGAAGTTTTCTGGGAGCCCTCCTACCATCCATCGCGTTCCCTTAACCAGAATGACGCTATCCCAGAAGGCAGCAGGGGGTAGATTATCAGGTGTATATGAATCTCAAGGAAAAGCCCCCTTCCCCGGCACCAGATTCGTTCCCAGCAAGAGAGCACTCCCATCGCCTTTGCACAGCGAGCAAAGGATGTGATCAGAACCAGCGCTGCCCCTTTTACTGAACAGTGTGCAACCTTCCCCGTGATCACAAACTAGCCCTTGACCACGAACGGTGCAGAGACTGGGGTGGGAGTCAGGAGGAAGGGCGGAGTTGGAGGTCGACCTTCAGGGCCCAGGAGGGGCTAAGGCACTGACTGTAGTCAGTGGAGGAGCAGATAAAATGAGGGGAAAATCTCCATGACATTAGCTAGCATTTGTGAAGAGCTTACTCTGTAAAAGACCCTGCGTAAGGCACTTACAAGTATTGTCTTATTTAATCTTCTCCCAAATGAAGGAGACGCTGGACAGCCCCATTTCACAGGAAGGGACCTGTGGTATGAGCGAGTTCTATGACCTGTCCCAGGTCCAATGGCAGTGAACAGAGTGCTGGGATCTGAGCCCAGGTCACGTGACTCCGAAGCCAAGAGTCTGGGCCTGCCAACCCAGGAGAAAAGGACAAAGAGCCAGAAAAACTAGAAGCCAGAGAGATCAAAGGGAAAACCCAGACGGGGAGCAGAGTTTGAAGAAAGGAGTGAGCCAAGCACAGCAGCAGAGCTGCCGAGAGGCCTGGCTGGAGAGGCCTTTGATTCGCCACTGGGACCAGCAGAGGGGAGACACTCCAATGGAGCGCCAGGCAGAGGCCCCACTGCCGCTGATACATGGATGGCCAGGTGGAGCCCTGTCCAAAGGTCACCTGCCCACCAGGTGTAGCAGCTTCCTAGGCAGGAACCACCCCATCCCACCTCTGCCCCACTCTCCGGAGCAGCCCCCAGGACTGTAGAGCGCACACCTGCCTGACCACGGGTTTGCCCTCCTCCCTGTGTGCTGGGGTGTGTGACGTGGCCAGCCGTGTGTGGCAACTCTGTAAACCGATGAACATCGTCCCTTGCCATCATCACTCAGGTTTGCTGAGGTGCCGTGACCCCCGTGACCTACCTGAGTCTCTGAGGGCAGAGGCAGACTCAACGAGTCCCTGAGGGGTTAGAGACCAAGGAACTCAATGACCAGAAGTCAGGATAAAGCGACTGGAGAGCAGACTCACAGCCCTCTTTTAAAGAAGTCCAGGGCTGGAAAGACAGAGGAGACAAACGAGGGGAGGAAGAATCCAGGGCGATTTTCATTAAAAAGAAAGTGTCGACGCTCTAACCTGTCGTAGAACAAGGGTGAAAGAGAATTGAACATGGAAATTCAAAAACAGCGTCCCTAACGGAAGTAATCAGAACCCCAGAGACGTGAAGGGAACTGAAATAGGTTTCCCTCGTTCTTTTTTTTTTTAAAGATTTTATTTATTTATTTATCTTTAGAGGGGAAGGAGAGAGGGAGAGAAACATCAATGTATGGTTGCCTTTCGTGCGTCCCCTGCTGGGAGTTGGCCTGCAAGGAACCAGCCTGCAACCCAGGCATGTGCCCTGACTGGGAATCGAACCGCGATCGTCTGGTTCGCAGGCCCGCACTCAATCCACTGAGCTACGCCAGCCAGGACCCTCGTTCTTTTTTAAAGCATGTGCTGACGTCTCCCTCAAACGGGGCTGGGGAAAGGATTAAACCTGAAGGAGGAGGGAGGGCTGCCCTCTGAACAGTGGTCCGTGAGGCTGAGGCTGCCCCCACCCCGATGGGGACCTCCAGGTCTCAGCAGCCCCAGGGTTCCCACCTGCAGAGCCCATTGCCAAGTCCAAGTGCCCTCAGGAAGGTCAGTTAAGGTGGGGGGAGGTTCAAACTCCCCCAGCATTCCTGGGTTCAATGGCTGCTAAGTCTTTTTAGATGTTAATTTTATGATTCACCCACAGGCTTTCAAAAGAAAGAGGCTTTTAAGTAATGAAAGAATCGAATGGGTTTTAAGCCCTGGCAAGCTGATTCGGAGCAGCCTCTGGAAGGCACAAAGGCATGCTGCGGAACTGGTTTGGCCGTGAACGGAAACCGCTCAGAGGAGAAACTGTTTGCAATACAGGGAGGCGTCCCTTCCAGAGGGGACTCGGCGAGGGGCCGTTTCCCAGCGAGGCTGATTTATTTAGCTCGAGAGATCTCTTCCCGGTTCGAGGATCGGTATCAGCAGCAGCTGGGAAGAATCACGCGTGAAAACTCCTACATTTAAACATTGGAGATTCACATCAAAGCAGCAGAAACAGAGACAATTTAAAAGATTAAGTTTCAGTGTAGAACTATTTTTAACCAGTCTTGTCCAAGACTCAGAGTTTTGGATGACTTATACTTAACGTTACCGTGGAATTTTCATTTGCAAGGTTGAAGTGTGTAGGAAGTATTTGGTGGCAAAGGGACTAACAAAAGCCCGGATGAGTCACTGAACTCCACAAGAATCACTGAACTGCTCAGATGGAGGGCAAGTGCACAGTAGGGGGTTTCAGGGCGAGGGGTAAAGGTTAGGATTCGAGATAGGTCTTGGCAACAATGTCCCCCACTCCCACTCCCACTCCCACTCCCACTCCCCCTCACCCCCCAGACCGCCCTAAAGCCCAACCACCCCACCCCACACAGGCAGAGTGACTTCTTTTTTTTCTTTCGTCCTTTTCAGTGTTAATGAAATATTTCCAGCCTATGCAAGGGAATATAAAGTAATCCCATCAACACCTTTCCTTCCTTCCCCACCTTCCAGGTTAGGATCTGAAGCGTCACAGAAATAGCTCCCAGCGCAGCCCTACCCCAACCTCCTCCCCTCCTCGCCCCCCCCTAACTTCCANAAAGGTTAGGATGCGAGATAGGTCTTGGCAACAATGTCCCCCACTCCCACTCCCCCTCACCCCCCAGACCGCCCTAAAGCCCAACCACCCCACCCCACACAGGCAGAGTGAATTCTTTTTTTTCTTTCGTCCTTTTCAGTGTTAATGAAATATTTCCAGCCTATGCAAGGGAATATAAAGTAATCCCATCAACACCTTTCCTTCCTTCCCCACCTTCCAGGTTAGGATCTGAAGCGTCACAGAAATAGCTCCCAGCGCAGCCCTACCCCAACCTCCTCCCCTCCTCGCCCCCCCCTCTAACTTCCATAGGCTTCTTTTACTAACTGTGTATATATTTCTAAACACCATTTAGGCAATTATTTCGTACATTTTAAAGTTCATATGAATGTCAAAAAAACAATTCAGCTGGGTGAATTTGAAGCTCTAATTGGCTTTATTAAGTAACTCATGAATCAGACAGTTCACCACCTACAACTAAAGCAGGAGGGGGCGGGGGGGTTGTGCAAAACAGGAGGACTTTATAGG
The DNA here is from genome assembly GCF_014824575.4 of Sturnira hondurensis. Lineage (NCBI taxonomy): Eukaryota > Metazoa > Chordata > Mammalia > Chiroptera > Phyllostomidae > Sturnira > Sturnira hondurensis. The sequence goes on along the minus strand of NW_028072798.1, from coordinate 6,246,079 downwards.
AGGGAGGGTGGGGCAAGGGAGCTATCAGCAAAAGAAAAGAAGGGATTATTTCTGGGCCCAGGCTCCTTTTCTTCAGGGGAAGAGAAGGGGGAGGGCTTTGATCCTGCCCATTGCCTCTTGTTTCCATGGGGGAGGGGAGGGGGAGGAGGACCAGAGAATTCCAGAGGGTTGGTTATCTTCCTGGGAGAGCCTGAAGCTGCAGTCAGACCAAAGTATTAAATCCAGGTCTGTTATCGTGGGCTTTTAGCTTTAGTGATGCCGTTTTGGGCCTGTGGTTATTTTTCTTTAATAAGTCCTACCTTTTGATCATATTCTCAGTTTAACTGAGAGTTGTGATTTAAAAAAAAAAAAAGCAGGGCATTACCCCTGGTCGGTGTGGCTGAGCTGGTTGGAGCGTCATCCCACACACCAAAAGGCTGGGGGTTCCATTCCCAGTCAGGGCACATGCCTGGGTTGCAGGTTTGATCTCCAGGAGGGATGCTTACGGGAGGCAGCCAACTGATGTTTCTCTCTCTCTCTCTCCCTTTCAATCAATAAACATATTTTAACTAATTTTTTAATTAAGGCATCAGTGTCACTCTCAGCACCTGCTCTACAGCTATGTCAGTCCTTTGTGTGGCCAGACAGTTTTGCTTAGTCTGCGACATTTACAGGTCCCCGTTCCAGGTTCATAATCCTTAAATCGGTCATTCTCTTCATTCCCTTTGTGACATTCCAGTCTAGGGAGATGATTTACCAGGCACTTAGCAGCTAAGAACCTGCACCGAAACGCTTTCAGTGGAAAACAGCACCCGGGAGGTTTTGGTGAGAACTGTAAGCAGGACCACTTCCGGTGTTGGCAGCGTGCTTCGGAGCCACAGACCCCGAGACCCAAACCAGTCAAAGAAAGAACCCGTGGGAGGCGTCATCCTTCTGTGCACAGAAAGCGGCCACCCCATACTAAACCGAACTAGCTGTGGAGAGGCCCACAGGGCGGGCCCTGCTTACTCAGAGACAGAAATTAACCGCATAGGATGGACTGAACATAAAAATTCTTCACTAGAAGTGAGTCATGGCAAGTAGTCATGTCCTAAACCGGTATCTTCCCTGACAAAGGTCGGTCTTTGCCTTAAGTGAGCCTGTCTGTTGTGTTTTGCGTCTGTGATAACACACCTTTGGAATGTTGGGGTAATTTCCTTTTTCCAGAACCCTGGGGCAAAATCTCCCACCTGAGCAGGAGGCCACAGGGCCCCTCCTTGTGGTTGTCATCCGGTTACTTGTGAACGGTCTTGTGAACTGTCGTGTAACCGAGTTTCATCCTGCCCAGAAGCCCTGCCGCGGTCACGGTGGGCAGGCCGTCTGGCCACCGCACTGACCCCTCCTTGCTCAGCTAAAGAATCGAGAGCTAGTCCGTTACCAAGAACCACTCTGATCAGAGAGTCTAGGGATCTTTCCTGGGCAGCTGATGCCTTGGCAATGGAACCCGCAGTGTCTCCAAAACCGAAGGAGGGATTCCTGATCGTATTCCCACTCATGTTTATTCCTACCCAGGAAAATGTGGCGCTGCCAAGGTTAGCAAAGCCTGGGTCACAGAAAGCCTGGTAGATCTTTTCTAGAACAGTCAGGGGCACAGTTAAATCCTCCAAGAGGCATTGCCCAGCTGTGCACCGAGGCATTGATAAGCCCAAGGCAAAGGATGACCGCTGCAGACAGGGACAGACAGGCACAACTGCCCGCTCAAGCCAGAGGGGAGTTAGGTTTTCTCCAACCTGAAATAAAAATTTTAAGTTCCAGAGGTCACCCCTCAGCCTGAGGGATGTGGATGATGGAGCTGTCCTTCCAGGGTAAGGCCAGAGTGAGGGGAAGGCAGAGAAGAAAGGGTTTCCTGTTTAGCTGACTGAGGGAAGTCTTGCCCTAGCAACCTAGGCAGACACAGTCCACACAGGCGTTGGCCACTTCCCTCCTGGCCATCTGATGTGCAGGTCTCCAGCTGGGGTGAAGAGTCGAAGGTGAACCTTCTTGATGTGACATGTGCACCCAAGGTTCGATGCCTTTTGGTTCTACAACAGTCTCCATGGTCACAGGTCCTTGGTAAGGTCCTTTTCAATGGGGCTCGAAGGCTGTCATCCTCTGAGGAAACTTCCAGAATACTGGCCACTAGGCTGCAGACTATAACCGGCAGGATCACTTGAACTGGAGCCTGGGAAACTTTCCTTAACCTGTGAATAATCAGCTTGAGCATAAGACATGAAAGGGTGACGGTGGCTGGCCATACTGGTATAAGACAACGGGGGAGATCACAGTTACATGCCAACAGGCGCTGGCCCACCGGCGATGATCCTCTGATCCTGTGCAAACACATCTGCTAACAGCTCCTTTGCCTCTGGGAGTGTACGAGCCTGACAGCTCCAACCCACCTGGGAAACATCCACACTACCAGGACATGTTGATCACCCTCAGTAAGTGCCAGCTGAATGCAGTCCAGCCTCAGCGCACTGGAGTGGATGAAGGAATACAGAAACAAAACAAAAAAAAAAAGAATATTTGCCAGGGAGCCTTGAGACCAGGCAGCCACCTGGGATTCCCTATAACCCCCATTGTTTGTTCCCATTACAGCCACCGTCTACCCCTCTCTGTGGCTCAGGCTGGAGAGCAGCCTGCTGCCCCACCTGTCACAGTGCAACCCAAAGCCCAGCAGCGAGGGGCCGTCTTGTGCAGAACGGATTTCATCCGCATGTCCCACAATCTGACACTCAGCCTCGGTGCCGTTAGGGTGCGCCTCAGTTTTGATGACGGAGATCTTATGCTGGGCTATCTCGGACTTCCTGGGATTGTCCATAATTTCTGGGACATGTACAACATACACTTGTACAAATGCAAGGTACAGAAGGCTCAGCGCTACTTCCTGATTGACAGTGCTTCCCATGGAATTTACGGTATCAAGTCCACCAAGTTCAACATCTCCCTCTTCAGAAGGAGAGAGCCACACTCTGATGTTTTCCAGGGTCCTCTCAGGATTCTCGAGGAGGGTGCCGGGAGCATGGCTACGGCCCGAGAGGGGCTGAAGGGAAGCCCTGGGGCCCAGAACATTTTCTCTCTTGAGCAGGGAAGCACACATGTGCCCACACATGTGCAACTTGTTTGAGTTGTGCACTTAAGATGAATTCCCTGTGTGCACTTTATGACGTGTATGTTAAACCTCAATAAAAAACATAAAACCTTTCTACTAAGGTGTCCCACTCGCTGCCCCCAAATGCCACCACTGTCATACTGGAGCAGGCATGTGGCCCTTGTCTGCAGACGGGGTGGGAAAGCCTCACTCTGAACCTGCACGGGGCTCCCGCCTCCCTGAGCAGAGCCCAGGGCTGTGCCGCCAGCCTTCCGTCAGACTCCAGGGGGGCCTTCCTCAGGCCCCTGGCTCCGTCTGGGCTTGGACTCCAGGAGACTGGAGGCTTGGACTCTGTCCTTGCCCATGGGGATGACCCCATCTGAAATCATCCTGGGGCGTGACAAAGGCAGCGAGGAGAAGCAGTACCTGGAGAGGGGTGGGGTGGAAGGGAGAGGCAGGAGCACAGACACTGAAAGATCTAGTTCAAGGACTTCCCAAGCAGGGACAGTGGTTACAGACCTCCCAGTGGGAAGGTGTAAAGGAGGGGAGGGGGGGGCGGTGCTGGCAGGAGAGGGAGGGTGAGAGATGAAGATGTACACTGAAGTATGATAGGGTTATGGGTGATTTTTATTTTTTGCTTGTCTGTATTTTCTAAATTTTTTACAACAAATGTGTATCAGTTTTTGCCACACAAAGAGGTATTTTGTTTGCACTTTATAGGATTTCAACTACACGCCGTAGTAGGAAGGGCACAGTATCAGCAGTCCCCACAGACCCTGTTCAGTTTTGATGGCAAGTGAACCCGCCCATGTCTTTTAGGTGATCTTGGGTCGACCCACCCTGGTCTGAAATCATCTTGGGTGATCTATCATCTTCAGGATTGAGCAAGCAACATGATTTTGTTGGGAGTTTCTTTCCTTGATAATGAATTACTAGAGCCCTGGCATACAGAGGAGCGGTGGGCTGGGTCCTCTCCAGCCCCACACAAGGGTGGGGCCAGGGCCCAGCGCTGTGCAGGCTACCTCGGCTCACCCTGCACCTCCTGACTTTCAACAGGGGCCCAGAAAAGCTTTGCGGGCTCTCTCACATTGTGTTTCTAAGCCCTTAGAGAGAGCTCAGAGCCCTCGGGGGCTCAGGATCAAAGGAGGAGCTCTCTGGCTGTAGGTTTCTGCAGAAAGAAGCTCCTGCTGCCCAGGTTTTCCCACCCCAGTCACTTCCCTGCTCTTGCTTGGGACGCCCTGTGTTATTGCCACAATTTGAAATCATGTCGACATTGATTCAACCCCATTCTACACTTACTTTGGTGACTAAGTGCTACTGAAGGGTAAGCTGGAGGTGGCCCAGGATGCTCTGGGGTGGGTGGGCTTCCCAGGTCCTGGAAAGATGCAAGTTGTTGGGACAGGCAGGGAGATAGTTCGCGAGGGCTCAGAAGCAATGAGAAACCCATCTGACTGCAGCAGAGGGTGTGGGTGGAGCTCCCTCTCTCCAGAGGCTTGATAAAACTCAAGACACGTTTATCGATAGTAGAATAGGGAGGGCGATAGTAGAATATGGGAAGGTGAGCCAATTAATTTGGAGTTTAAGTTGTATGGGATGATGAATCAGCTACGTGCGCTGAGCAGCCCTGTGATAAGGTGAGGATGTACTTTAGAAAGACGGGTTTGTATAGGAAGGCTGAGGAAGGGAGAACTGCTGATTGGGAAACTAGACAGTAGGCTACTTACTCCCCAGGAGAGAAAGGACTTGGCCAGGCAGCCACACTAACAGACACTGTGAAATAGAAACCATTGGATTTTAGCTCCTAATTGGATGTGGAGTCTCAACTGGGGAAAGAACCAAGTCATTGCTGATTTAGAGACCTGAGGAAATTTGGTTCACTCTCCTCTTCCCTTCCTGTTCATTCGCTCACTGAACATCAACTGGGCACTTCTCATGTGCAGAGATGGAGATGAACAGACAACTAAGAGAGACAGTGTCTGCTCCAGAAGCTCATTGCAAGGGAAGATAGAATCAACAGTTACAAAAATGACGTGGAGATGCAGGACCTGCCGCTGGCTCAGGGTATTGCAGAGTCTGGAGGAGGTTCGTGGCAGGTACTGTCACCACTGTTAACGTCTCTTCCTGACACCGGCTCACTCTGCCATGGCTTTACATGGATGCAAAAACCGACATGTCCCACAGGGCTGGATGCTGAGTCTCCAGAATCTGTGGGAAGGACAGCACTGTAGACGGAGACCCCACGAAAGCTGTGTCCCTTTCCTGAGCACAAGCTGGGGTGGGGTGGACCCCAACAGCACCAGGTAGCCATGCATTTGGTTAGATGCCCACTTAGTTTCTCACTCCGCCTCCTCCCAGCTGTTCTGGAGATAACACTGAGAGTCCTGGATGTTGGAGTTGGAAAAGAAAAATTAGTGTACACAACCTTACTTTGTAGCTGAAGAAATCCCCCTGGCAGTGTTCCTTGTTCTTCCTACTGCGCCACTTGCTCTCACTAACAAAACTGAAGTATGCGGGGTCATTAGAAAGGTAAGTGAGAAAACACAGTAACATGTTAATGAAGTCTTGGGATGGCGTTAAGAGCTGGTAACCACAATGCTGCATCTGGGGTCATTTACATTCTGTAACAGGAAAGACTTAAACACCCTTAACAACAACAACAAAAACCCCATGAGGAATGCGTGCCCCCCAGTGGGCTCTGTCACATGCTGAGGACTATCTTCAGAGGGGAGCCAGGGCTTCTCCAGTTTCACCCCCCACACCCAGCTTGCTGCCTCCTTGGCCTCCTGTGAATGCAGCTGACCCTGTACATCCACATTCCTCTTACTCGGGCCAAGCTGATGTGCGTATGTACCATCCTATCAGGAAAAGGGGCGGGTGGGAGATAACAGTGAGGAAGACAAGAGGACACCAAAGAAACACAAGACCTACTGACAATAACCCACTTCTTCCTAACACTGGGATTTGAATCCACTTCTAAAGCAATGTAAGGTATGTAATGTCAGTTGCATATCAGAGATTTAAATCAGTGATTTGGGGTCAAAAACCCTGGGGGACATCAAAAGATGGACCTTTCTTCCCAGTACTGACACTGATGGGCTGGGACCCACCTCCTCAGAACAGGGAGGCCGTGTTCCCCAGCCCCCCCACCTGACTTCTCCACACTGTGTAGAGGGGCCCACCCAGGAAGACAGAGGTGCTGAGATCTGGCTCACGGCCCGTTCCCCAAGCCCTGGGTCAGAGCCAGGCCTGTACCAGTCAAGAGAGGAGAGCGCCATCCTTTTCAGTGGTCTGACCTAGGAAGTGTCCGTTCCTAATTTGAACCAGGGCATGAAGAGGAGAGTCCACTGTAACCCCTTCCATTCACTACTGTGCCGCAGGTCTTGCACAATGCAATAAGGTGAGAAAAAGAAATAAAAGGCATACAAATTGCATAGAGAGAAGTAAAACTGTATTTGAAGATGACATTATTATAGACATAAAAATTAAAAAGTATTAAAATTAGTAAGTAATTTCATCAAAGTCACTGCCTTTTAAGGTTGACATAGAAGAATCAATCAGATTTCCATATATTGACAACAAAAATTTGAAAATGCAAAAACTTTAAATGCCAGTTATAATAGCATTTATTCTTAAAGTAATTAGTCAACAGCACTGGACATAGAAACGGTGCTTCCCACCCAAGGGAAGGGCCTGGTTTGTTTTACGTCCAGTGTAATAACGATAATTATTATCATTATTACCTTCCTCTGGAGCAAAGGTCAGGAAGGCTCGCTGCCGATTATTGAGGATTTGGGTCCCTCGACCTCAGGGATCCTGTACTGTGATGCCACCCCCTTCATGTGCAGGTGCCATCTGGTCTCTGTTGCATGGTTTGGTAGGAAATGGGGCTCCAGGAACCGGTAAGGGTGCGGCTATGGTTCTTAGGGCTCACGCAGCCCTGTGTCGCTGACCCGGGGGCCAGTGTCGTCTCTCAGCATCTATGAAACTATAACAGACCAACTTGTTGGCCTGTGAGTAGGGTCATACCTCAGACCTTTCCCTGCCCTGGCCGTGTCATCAACGTGGTAGCGCAGACATTCTAAGTGTGTATGCACCCAACAGCATGGCATCAAAGTCCCTGAGAACAACGTGATGAACCCGAATGGAGGAACGGACAAATCCACAGTGACAGGTGGAGAGTCCGACGCTCCTCTCTCGGCATCAACGGAACAAAAGGAAATCGGCAAGCACGCAGAACTTACCACCACCACCAACCAACCAGCTGCATTGGCATTCGCCTGCCACATTCCTCTTGAGGAGCACTCACCAAAACAGGCCATATCCAGGGTCATAACACAAACTCTGATCCACTTTTAGAACATTGAAATAATTCAAAATATGTTCTAGGACCACAATGGAAATCAGAAGTCAGTAAGAGAAGAGATAGCTGGAAAGTCTTGAAACTTAAAAATTAACAGAACTTCTGGTTTCGGCTCCCTTGGAGCTGGGGGGAAGTCTTAGAGGGGCCCCATGCCTCCATGGGTTTTATCTCCAGGCGACCCCCCGTAGTTGCGGGCAGGGAAGGGGAGGAGCACCCATTTTGAAAAACACCCAGTGAGGTTGCCATAACAAAGGCCTACCCTGTACAGGAAACTACTAAGGTTTATCTGGTTTGGAGGAACGGAATTTAGCCAACTCCAGCCCCCTTGCACCTTCTTGTCTCTTGTAAGGGGATCAAAAAAATGGCTCAGAACTGCTTCTGAAGGTCACAGCACGAGGACGCAGGCGCACCGAAAATCCGCGGTTTGATCGTACAATCGGAGATCTCCTGCCTCTTCCCCACGCCTCACCGCCGGCCGCATCGCCTGCCTCCAGGACAGGACAACAGAGGACTCCAGCTGAGAGATAGCTGCCAAACATTCTATTTAAGGAGTTCCTAGGAAAATCTGAAGACAACAGGGAAGCACCAATAAACAAGGAAACCAGAAGAAACCTCTCGCTATAGCAAACAATAATCACAGGCCAACTCCTGGTCAGACTAACATAAAACTTCCACTCAAAGCCCAATCATGCCCGTTCCTACTGCCTGATCCATCCAGCTCGGTGTGCAACAACAAAAATTACAATGCGTGTTTAAAGGCCAGAAAAAAATACAGCCCCAAAAGACAAGGCAAGCATCAGAACCTGACTCACATATGATGCAGTTTGGAATTACCAGAGAAGGGATTAAAAATAACTACAATACATTAAAGGTTACGATGAAAAAGTAGACACACAAGATAGGTAATAAGCACACAATATAGCCAACTGATTTTTCACAAAGGTCAATTTAATGGAAGAAAAGATAGTCATTTTAAAGGACTTATATTCAGAATACGTGAACTCTCAAAATTCACCAGTTAAGAAAACAACCTGATTGAAAAGCAGCAGGGGAGGCAAAAGGCTTGAACGGACCTTACCAGTGAGAATAAAGGTACTGCGGGTAACCCCACAGAACAATGCTCGCCAACTTAGCCTTCTGGGAATGCAGAGGAGAAGGTGATGAGACACCTCCAACGCCTGTTAGAGCCCCAGAGGTGAGACAGTGATGGTAACAGCACTGGCCAGGGTGCGGGCTACTGGAGCGCCTGCACACTGCTGAGGGGAACGCAAGCGGTCCTCTCTGGGGAACAGCTTGGCATATTTGCACAGTTACACACGCACAAACGACCCAGCTATCCTCTCCCGGGCACTCAGTCTGGAAACGTGAAAGCGTCTGTTTACACAAAAACCTGTACACAGATGTTCACAGCAGTGCAAGTTATGATTGTCAAAAAGTGCAGACAACCCAAATTCCCTTCAACAAGTGGACGAACAATGGTACGTCCACAGGGTAGACTCCCGCTGAGTGGGAAAACGGAATGGCTGTTGATACATGGCCACAGCGTGGGCGAGTCTCACGGGGAAAGAAGCCGAGGGAGAGAAGCCCCACTCAAAAGCCTATCCACTCCACAATTCCATGTCTATACATTCTGGAAAAGGCAAAACCAGAGCAACAAAAAGCAGTTAGTGCTTCCCCAGGTTACAGATGGGGGAGGATGGGACTACACAGGGGATACACAGGGGATTTGGGGAAGTGACAGTGCGGTTCCGGGTCCCCATCACAGTGGCGGGCACACTGTTTATACATGTGCCAAATCTCACAGAACTGTAATGTCAATACCCTCAATGTTAATACAGGCTGATTTGTGTTTACTTTTAAATATTTTATTTATTTACTTACTTATAGAGGGAAAAAGAGGGAGAAAGAAAAGGAGACTGCGAACCACACGATCGCGGTTCGATTCCCAGTCAGGACACATGCTTGGGTTGCAGGCCGGTTCCCTGCAGGCTAGTTCGCAGCAGGGGATGCACAAGAGGCAACCATACATTGATATTTCTCTCCTTCTCTCCTTCCCTTCCCCTCTAAAGATAAATAAATAAATAAATAAAATCTTTTTTAAAAATGTAATGAATAAAAAAACAAACAAAAATTATTTAAAAAAAAGAAAAGGAGAGAAATGTTGATGTGAGAGAGAAACACAGATTGGTTGGTTGCCTTTCACACCCACCCTAATCAGGAGTGAACTGGAAACCCAGGCGTGTGCCCTGACTGGGAGTCAAACTGACAACCTTTTGCTTTGCAGGACGACACCTAACCCACTAAGCCACACTGGACAGGGTGTATGTTGATTTTTTAAAAAAATGAAATAAAGATATCATAAGAAATTGAATAGGCAAGACACAGATTGGGGGAATAATTCATGATGCCAACCAAAGACTCAGATCCAGCAAAAAATAAAGCATTCCTAGAAATCATAGGGAAAAGATGGATGAGCCCAATAAAAACCAGAAGACTCGAACAACTGTTTCACAAAAAGTTAACCAAATGGCCAATTGGTTATTGAAGGGGTTCAACATCATTATTCATTAGGGAAACACAAACAAAAAACACACGGAAATGCTGCTACATACTTACCAAGAATTAAAGACTGTTAATGCCAACTGTTGGCAAGGATGGAAAGAAACTAACTTTCACAAACTGATTCAACCTTTTATGGGAACTGCTAGACAGTGTCTATTAAAACAAAACATACATCTATCCTTTAACACAAAAATTCTGCTCATAGGTCTATACCCAACAGAATTGAGTCCATTTATTCACCAAAAGACGGTGTGAATTTGCAGCAGTTTCATTCACACTAGCCAAAGACTAAAAACAACCAAAATGCCCATCAGTGATAGAATAGATAGATCAACTTGTAATGTATTCATATGATAGAATATTACCCAGCGATAAACAGCCTACCGATAGATGCAGTGCTGTGGATGACTCTTACAAGTATTATTTGGGTGAAAGAAACCACAGAGAAAAGCAACTGCATGATGGCGAACAGGCAAACCAGTATTTATTATCAGAAGTCGGAGTAGTGGTTACCTGTGGTGGTAAGCGTTGACTGGGGAAGAGCAGGTGGAAGCCTAGGGCTATAGAAATGTCTTACAACTTGGTCTGGGAGCTGATGACATGTGTGTACACCCATAAACGTCCACCTCCCCATCCTCTTATGATCTGTGCAGTTTAATTATGTCTAAGTTACATCTCAATTAGAAAATAGTAAGAGGTAGGAGTGACAGAGAACAGAAACTGGAGAGAATGTGGAGAGGTAGTAAGGGAAAGAAGGGGGAAGGCAAATAAAAAAAATGAACCTTATCACAGTAGGCGGTGGAGGGGGGGGAGGGTGCTCAAAAATTCATCATTGGGCATGTACTGTTATCCGCATCTTAAAGATGGGGGCACTCCAAGCTTGCTGATGTGTTCAGGGTCACAGAGCGAGTGCGTGATCCGACCAGAAGCCAGCACCCACGTGTGTCCCGTCTGCTAGCTCAAAAGTCACCTCCTAGAAAGGTGACCCGAAAGACTTTCCGCCCTGAACTGATTCCGCCTGCTGGGGAGGGCGTCCATCTCATCACCAGGGGATGGGTTGGGGATGGCCCCTCCCGTCTCCCACCCGGGGCTGTGGCGGGGGCGCCGGGGGAGAGGGGAGAGACCGGCCCGTTCGGCTCAGACTTTCCTCCAGGGCTTAGGGCCGGCTGCGTTAACGTTTGTCCTCGCGGGACTGGGGACGCGGTGTGTCTGCTCTTTGAACGTGCCCTTTGATTAGGCAAACCACAGGCTGCGGGCGGCGCTTCCTTCCGAGGGGGAAGCCAGCGGACGAGCCAGAGCCCGGCCGCGTCAGTATTATTCACACGGAAACTCCAGTTTCCGCGAGTGTTTTGAAGAAGCCGCTGACAACCACCCCCATGCACGCCGGGCGAAAACAGGTGCGCAAGGCCCGCCCCGCCCTGCTGGTAGTGCCGGCCCCGCCCTCCCCACCTGCGCGCGCAAACCCACCCCAGCGCGGCTCTGCGCTGGCGGGGAGGCCGGCACGAATTTATATGGTGCTATTTTGGTCGCGCGTCCCGATTGGTCGACCGCGAGTGACGAAACGCTCGCGCGCCGCGGGGCGGGGCGACATCCGGGGGAGGAGTGCGTCCGCGGCGGCGCCGCGGGCTGAATGACAGCTGTCCAGGAGGCGTTGCTGTGTTGGCCCGAGGCACCCCCAGACGTTAGGCGGCCTTGGGGGTCGCCATTCCCGGTTTTCAGTCTGTCGGCTGGGCTTTAAATGAAAGAGCCTGTGTGACCGAGAAGCGTTGCTAGGAACCGAACACACAAATCTGGGATTGAGTTGCTGGATGGTGTTACACTTCTAGCCAGCCACGTGGCGGAAACTCACGGCCTCGCCGGACCAGATGCCAGCCCAAAGCAGCATTTCCTACCCAGAAGCGCTGTCAGCTACCTCTACAGACCGGTCTTTCTGCCATTCTTACCTCGCCCTTAGCTAAATGAGACCTCTGTGGCCTACGTATTTCTCCTCCAAATTGCTGCCAGGCCTCCCTCCCTCCCTCTCTTCCAACGGTGCTGTTATCCACCCTTCTCGGAAGCCAGAGAGACAAAACGCTCTTTAGGCATCGCAGAAGGATCTCATTTCCACCGCATTCCCCTACGGTGATCCGAGCCAGGTCTGGCTTTCCCTGGATTCTGGCTGTCCATCAGTCAGGTGGCTTTACTTCTGAATCTCAGGGTTCTTCAGTTTCTTTTGGTGACAAACTGGTTTTGAGCTCCTTTGGTAAAAGTTACTGAATTAATATCAAAGGTGATTCCGAAATATCTAAAATTCTGATCCTAACTAAACAGATAGGCAAAAAGGACCTTTCAAAGCCATCACTCCCTACGGGATGCGAATTAAGCTTGAAAGGAGTCCTGTTAATGAGTTCTATTTCCTCCTTAGAATCACAAATACCACCTCTGGTTGCAAAGGAGGCCCAAGAAGGCCTGCTGGATCTTCCGAGCTCACAGCCTTGAAGATCATTTGCAGGTGGATGTGGAAAAAACTATTGAACATGAACAGCATCGATAAAAATTGTCTTTACAATGTACCAAGCCTTTTTGTAAATGATTAACAGGTGTTTCATTTAATCCTTACAAAATCTCCATTATTGGATACCATTATTATATGCATTTTACAGAAAAGGAAACTAAGGCCCAGAGTGATGGAATAGCTTGACTATATGTATGATGACGGTGTCAGGATTCATAAGCCAAGGTTGTCTGACTCTGACATTTGTGCCCTTAACCGCTAAGCTTTGGATAGTTTCTTTTCTTCTGTCCTGTCTTACCTAATTGGCAATTCAGCCTTAGACTGGCACAAAAGGGGATGAGGTCAGTCAGTGCTGCAAATCCTCAGGAAGATGTCTGTCCTGCTGCTGTCTTTAAGAAAAAAAAAAAGGATTGCTACTAAGCGAAAGTAATGGTGCCAGCATTCTTAACAATCTCCACTCTTCCCGGATAACAGACCATATTAAACCTATGGTACAAAGTTTTTGAAAAGATTTTTGATTCTGCTGTGTTCATTGGTATGGAGACTGGACCCTTGACAAAGTGGCGGCACGTAGATCGTTGGTTAGGAGCCAGGAAGCAAACTCGTCATAAGAATGACTTTCAAACTTTTTGCTATCCTTTCTGCCAGGAGCTACCAGAACCATCTGGTGATTGTTCCAAATACATGTATGATAGGCACTGCAGGGGGGATTGCCTGCCACCCAGGCAGGCCTGGGCACCACCCTCAGCCTACCTGTTTAGTGCTGCGTGAGTTTCCACACTTTTCTGAACCTCATTTTCTTGATATGTAACCTACTTTGCTACAAGGATTGAGTGAGGTATGTGAAGTTCCTGGATTAGTTTGTGGTATACATACATATTCAAAAAGAGTAGCTCTTTTTCTTGCCCCTTCGCCTGAATGTTTAAGAAAAAGCGCATCACTGTGATGACCACATCTTTATTGTTTCTTTCATGGAGCTACGTGATGGCACTGAATTTCAGTCAGGCAGTAATTTAAGACTGTTCATTCTAGTTTCAAATGTCCTTCCTGAAACTTTAGCAACATCATTTTCAAATACCAGCTTCCATTTTAGTTGTGTTTGTCAATCATTTCATAAATGGTTACTGGAAACCTATTAGGTATGAGACATAAGTTATTCTTTCACAGAGCTTTCTGAAGACATTTCAGTAAAATAGTCTGGCCCACAAACGGGCATTAGGGAAATAGACTGTACTTTTGTGATAGTAATAAGCTGTTCTTTCTCATGGGTCCCAAACTCAACTTTGGCCATAATTCTTTTTTTTAAAGATTTTATTTATTTCTTTTTAGAGAGAGGAGAAGAGTTGGAGAAGGAGAGGGAGAGAAACATCAATGTGTGATTGCCTCTTGCACGTCCCCTACTGGGAACCTAGCCCATAACCCAGGCATATGTCCTGACTTGGAATTGAGCCTACGATCCTTGGTGTGAAGGCCAGCACTCAATCCACTGAGCCACACCAGCCAGGGCTTTAATTCTTAATGAAAATTATTTAGTGTGTCAAGACACACACATGCACACAAAAAGAAAACAAACACAAAATACTAAGAATGGCATTAACAAAAAGGCATACTATTCTTAGTATTCTATTCTTAGTTAATGCCTAATACTAATGCCTAGGCATTAACAAAAAGTGAATGTGTTTCTTTAAAATATAATTTAGGGGATGATGTTCACCCTAAAAGTCACCTCCTTGTTCATTGATCTTGCATAACCAATGAACAGATTGTTTTCATCACTGCTGGTCAAGGGGAGACTTTCTAGTCCTCTCTGTACCAGTATAAAGTTATAAAATGTGCTATGTGTGTTAACAGTGAATATTACTACAGAAATGAAAACTTTGCAAATCGTTACACATCCAAATGCATTTTAAGTGAAATGAGTTTCCAGAAACTTGCAAAGCAAGGAGGTGAACGACGTAGTTTGAATTTAGCTGCAGCTATTTTTCCCTAGTTCAGAAGTGTCAGACTTGGGCGACAGATGCTTGACACCCCAACACTTGTTTGGATTATTTGAGTCAGTCAAGTGAACAGCCAATTCAATAGTGAGAAGTTAGACAAACCCACTTTTTTAGACCACGTTAACGTCTACTCTAGCGATCTTTAGTAGAACTTATATCTTAGGGATGGGAAATTATCATGTAATATATCACACTATATAATACAGTGTGAAAAATTACTATATAGCCTATAATATGTAAGTTTAGTTATTCCAAATAACGTAAGTTACTAGCTACAAAGAGAGTAGCATAAGTTGAGCATGTAACTAGATGCTGGATGCCATTGTGGTTCATTTTAATGGGTTTGATTAATGTAACTTCTTTCCTGCCGGGAAGAGTGATTTAGAGTGTGATTGATTCAGATTTTTTTTTTGTCCTCCAGTGAAGGGCTGCTTTTGAAAACTGTCCTGCACCCCAACTCTCTGCTCTTCCCCAGGACATCTACTGTCCACAAAACTGAGGAACCAAACTGTAGCAGGAGTGAAAATGCCTCGTAATTAGTGCCGAGCAAGTGATCACAACCTCCACCCTAGAACCTGAACCAACGAGAACCTATGTTTTAAATGGCCCCTTTGAAGCATTCATTCGCTCAACAAATAATTCTTTATCTCTCGCTATGACCCAAGCAGACAAGTAATATGAATAGGGCATGGAACTTGCTATGACTAGCTCACGGTCTAGAGAGGGTGAGAGATGAATTAGCAAATAATGCAGCAGAGAACTAATTACTACAATGGAGGCATTTAGCTGTGTGTGCAAGGGCACAGAGAAAACCTGGAGATTGTAGGCAGCGCCAAGCACAAGGGGCCAGGAGGGGGTGTGCTGGGAGGGGGATGCAGTCAGAACACGAGGGAGCCGCACTAACGTATCTGACCGCCATTCTGCAAGTAGGGTGGCGCTGAAGAGAAGTTGAGAGGATATCAGAAAGCTGCTTGCGGGAGTCTGCTCACCGGCTTTCCATGCTGCGCCCAGGGAGAAAAATGGAAGACTCGGATCCACTGTGTGGTCTTCTGACTGATGTCATTTTCCCTGTACTTGACCTGGTAAGGAATTTATTTTATTGTCTCTGCTTTATCCAGAGTAGAACTTCGTGTGAATTTGTAGGTTTTTAGGGAAATTGTTTTGCCCAGCGTCGTCAGTCATTGTTCTCTGATAGTAAGCAAATAGTTCCAGCAACCTGGAAGATATTTACCACATTGAACATATGTAGTATTACAGTATTATATTTATCTTTAATTATGTTTTATTATGCTATTACAGCTGTCCTATTTTTTTCTCTCTTTGCCCTCCTCCACCCAGCACCCTTTACCCCACCATAGTTCATGTCCATGGGTCATGCATGTAAGTTCTTTGACTATTCCATTTCCTATATTGTACTTTACATCCACATGGCTATTCTGTAACTACCAATTTGTACTTGTTAATGCCCTTACCTACTCACCCATTCTCCCATAGCCCTCTCCCATCTGGCACCAATCAAAATGCTCTCTGTATCCATGATTCTCTCTCTGTTCTTGTTTGTTTAGTTTAGTTTTTATATTTAATTGTTGGTTGATATGTATTTTTTGCCATTTTTTTGTTCATAGTTTTGATCTTCTGTTTTCTTATATAGATCCCTTTAACATTTCACATAATAATGGTTTGGCGATGGTGATTTCCTTTATTTTTTTCTTGTCTGGGAAGCTCTTTATCTGCCCTTTAATTCCAAATGATAGGTTTTCTGGGTAGAGCAATTTTGGGTGTAGGTCCCTGCCTTTCATGACTTTGAATATTTTTTTGACAATCCCTTCTAGCTTGCAAAGTTTCTTTTGAGAAATCAGCTGACAGTCTTATGGGAACTCCCCTGGAGGTAATTAATTGCTTTTCTCTTGCTTCTATTAAGAGTCTCTCCTTATCTTTAACCTTTGGCATTTTAATTATGATATGTCATAGAATGGGCGTCTTTGCGTCCATCTTGTTTGGGACTCTCTGCGCTTCCTGGACTGGCGTGTCTATTTCCTTCACCAAATTAGGGAAGTTTTCTTTCATTAATTTTCCAAATAAATTTCTAATTTCTTGCCCTTTCTCTTCTCCTGCACTCCTATGATGTGAATGTGGTGTTGGACCTCATGAAGTTGTCCCAGAGGCTGCTTGCACTATCCTTGGTTTTTTTTGGATTCTTTTTTCTTCTTATTATTCTGTGTGGTTGTTTTTTGCTCCCCTATGTTCCAAATCATTGATGTGATTCTCAGCTTCATCCACTCTACTGTTATTTCCCTGTAAATTGCTCTTTATTTCAATTAGTGTATCTTTCATTTCTGTCGGGGTCTTTTTATGCTGCTGAGGTCCTTATTATGTTCCTGGAGCATCCTTATAACCAGTGTTTTGAACTCTGTGTCTGATAGATTGCTTATCTCCATTTCATTTAGCTCTTTTTCTGGAGTTTTGGTCTGTTCTTTCATTTGGGCCATGTGTATTTGTCTCCTCATTTTGGCAGCCTCCCTGTGTTTGTTTCTATGTATTAGGTAGAGCTGCTTTGACTCTGTGTCTTGGTAGTGTGGCTTAATGTAGTAGGTGTCCTGTGGGATCCAGTGGCACAGCCTCCCCTATTACCCACGCTGGGTGCTCTAGGTGCATCCTTGGTATGAGTACACCCTTCCCTTGTAGTGGAACCTTGGTTGCTGTTGGCAGATCAATGAGAGGGACTTACCCAGGCCAGTCAGCTGTAAGGACTGGCTGTGATCACTGACCACCAACTTCTACCCTTCATGGAGAATCAGCTGTGTAGGGGCAAGGTGGGGATGCTCCAACATGGTCTGTAGCTGTCCACTGGGTATGCCAGCCTTGGGGATTTCCAGGTGGTACGGGCCAAGGTCAGCCCCCACCTGTGTTTTTCCTGGGGCCATCCTGCCTGAGTTTATAAAGCAATCTGAGATGGCTGCTACTTGTGCTGGGCTTGGAGATTCCCATGGAAAGTCAAACTGTAATTCTAATCTGGCTGCTGCTGGTGCTGGGCCTGGGGCTCACTGAGGCCAGTTGTTCCTTGTTTGATAGGATTCAGGAAGTTGTGAAGCATGAGTGAAGGGCAGCCATTTATATAAAAAAACAGCTTGGGTGGGCCGGTAAGTTGGGTGGGACAGAGTCTGTGGAGACCTCCAGAGCAGGCCAGACAGTGTTAGCCAGGTTGATGGAGTCTCAGATATGGCACCAGCTTGCTGGCTCTGTGGGGAGCGGGTTTAGAAAAGGGACAATGGCCTCTGCTTGCCTTGATGACAGACACTTTATTTTCTCCGTGTGTACCACCGGTGCCTTTCAAGCTGCCACCCCAGTGCTGGAGCTCACAGGGAGTGAGTCTGAGTAGGTGAGTCTGCGTGTAGGTTCTTTAAGAGGAACTACTTGGGGATCTAGCAGTTTCTCCCATTAACTCAATCATGGTTGGCTTTTGCAGCCAGAAGTTCTGGGGAATTATCTTCCTGGCACTGGAATCCTGTGCTGGGGGGTCTGGTGTGGGGCTGGGACTCCTTGCTCCCAAATTTTCATCCACCGCACGTGGGTGTGGGACCAGCCTATTCCACATCTGCACCCCTCCCAGCAGTCTGGGCGGGTGTGGTTTCTTTAATTTCATGGTTGTCAAACTTCCGTTCAACCTGATTTCTGATGGTTCTGATGGTCATCCTATAGTTTAGTTGTAATTTTGATGTGGTTACGCAAAGAGGTGAGCCTTGTCTGCCTGTGCTGCCATCTTGACCGGGAGTCCACTATTGTGATACATTTAGACTTGGCCTTCTGTTGGGGGATTTCTTACTGGCATTGCTCACTTTACTGTGAGATACATGGCGAGGCTCTCTGCTGGCAACTACTTGGGAGTTTATAATGGCTCGTTCAAGGCCCTAGACAGTGAGTCTGCATTCCAGAATGCCATAGTCACTAAAGGGGCACATTCTACCATTAAAATTCTCAGCAAGACGAAGGCTGAGTGCCGCAGCCAAAAGAATCAGCAGAGCACAAGAAATGCACACCGTGCAGCAAATACCTGACGATCAGTTCAGAGGTACACGTGAGCTACAAACGGTGCTGAATAATAATTCTACAAGAATGGCTGTGTCCAAAGACTATGTAACTCAAAATCCTTCAGCATGAAATATGGAAATATTCCTGACCATTCGCTGTGCCTCGCATTGTGGAATCTTAATTATTCCCTCCATGGTAAAACTAGAGAATTATACCACACTGGGTAGACCTAAACAGGATGATCCCTGACAGTAGAAATTTACAGCAGGAATCCTAGAAATGCCAGGAATGCAAGATAAATCAGCAATTATTAGTGACATTCACATAGTTTTGGGTCCCAGGGCCGTCTCCAAACTCACTTCAAATGGCTGAAATATTGTGGCAATTGTCATGGGACTCTTGGCTAGAGGGAGATAGGTAGGTAGATGGACAGATGCATACATACATACGTGATAGATGGGGCAGCTTCCCCAAGAGTATGAAAAGCCTGTTAGGAAGGAGCTGGTTCACACAACTAGGAATAGGTTGTCAAGCCAGGCAGACCTTAATAGCCTGATGTCTAGCTCTTGTCTAGAGGTTTCCCAGGCATTCTCCAAGGACTGGAAGCTTCCAAGGGGGAGCCGGTGGCATTCATCCTAGACCTGGCCACATAACAACTCACCTGCCTGTAGAAGTGTACCTTTCAGAGTAATTACTCAACTAAGGTATTTCAAACTAGGTGTCTAGGACTGGAGTTGCTGATAATAAGGTGGACAATCTAAATTGAAAAATTTAGATCTAAATTTTGTTTCACTGCAAAACACCTAAAAATACCGGTTAAAATATAACAAGCATGTCTTTAAATGCATATATAAACTAGCAAGACCTGATAGTCTCAGTAACCTTGCATTGGAGAATATTGATTATTGGGGCTTTTTAGGAAGTCCCACTTTATTCTTATGGATAAAGTTTGTCACAAAGTAAGTGAGTGAAAAATAAAACAAATAAATCAGAATTTCTGGAGTCAGCTTCTTTAGCTGATCCTTGTTGCTAATGTTGCCAAACCACAAATATAAGGTATATACAGTCCATCATGTTCCCATTCTCACGACAAAGCAAGGCCTTCCTTCCTTAATAATTTGGTTCCAAAGCCCGCGGGATCGGTGCCCCACACAAAGGTGTGCTGAACAGAGCAGTGGCCTGGGAGAGTCGGGGGAGGGGTTTCGTACAAAGAGAATGAATAAATATTGAGGACTGGACATATATATTGAGGATGATAGGAGTCAAGTTTCTGAAAGAGGAGCTACAAATATGGGAAGGGAAGGAACTAGAATGGACCAGGTGGTACTGCACTGGAATTGGAGTTATTGAGATGTGCTAATGGTTTACAACATGTGTGTGTGTGTGCACATATGTTTTCTACTTCTGACTACTCAGAGAGACTAGAACAGTGCTACCCCCAAAACAAGGGACACACCTAGCACTGAAATCTTCCCATTCTCTACTAAAAGCAACCGGGGCTCCCTGGTCCCAGAGCTGAGTCAGGGAGACAGAAGATGAACATCTTGGTGGCCTGGAAAGTGAGGAAGCTCTCAAAGTGCAATGGAGATGAACCAAAAGGACTCAGAAGCTAACCTGAAGGGTTCCCTTCAAGTACCTGCCAAATCTGGGACGACTCAAGCATCAAAGTATATAATGATAGTAAAAGATTATTAAACCACTGAATAAAACAGAAAACCATGAGTCCATACTGAAATAGATAGACATATAGAAGAGACAGCTTAGTTTCTAGTAGCATGCCAACCAGTAAATGTAGATGGAATGATAAAATTAAAAAATCACCTTTTGGCCCTGGCTGGTGTAGCTCAGTGGATTGAGCACAGGCCTGCGAACCAGAGGATTGCGGTTCGATTCCCAGTCAGGGCACATGCCTGGGTTGCAGGCCAGTTCCCTGCAGGCCAACTCCCAGCAGGGGACGCACGAAAGGCAACTATACATTGATGTTTCTCTCCCTCTCTCCTTCCCTTCTAAAGGTAAATAAATAAATAAATAAAATCTTAAAAAAAAATCACCTTTTGGTAACCATCAAAGTAATAACTTAAGGAAGAAACTTCAGTGATGCTACACCAAGTGAATGAAAATTTGGTGAGGAATGAGGTGTTTGCATAGTCTCAAATAAGACCTTACGTAAAACAAAGAGCAAATAAGTAAGGTTGTTGGTGGAAAAACCTGACAAATACATAGGAATCAAGTGTCAAAGTTCACATCCTTGTGAGCTACAGTGCTGATACGCCAAGTCCAAAGACTGCGTTATGCACAACCATTTCCCAAAATGGCCCAATGGTGGCATCAAGAATTGATGAAGATACGAGTCTTTCAATGACAAAGACCCCAAATTCATGAAGAACCCCTGCTTTGCCAAGAAGCACAAGAAGGGCTTAAAGGAGATGTGGGCAGACAATGCCAAGGCCAGGAGGGGGCATGCCGAGGCTTTCGAGGCCCTGGCAAAGCCCAAGGAGGTCAAGCCCAAGATCCCCAAGGGCATCAGCCACAAGCTTAGTTGACTGGCCTGCATGGCCCATCCCAAGCTCAGGAGGCTTGCTGGTGCCTACAGTGCCAATGGTCTCAGGCTCTGCCGGCCAAAGGCCAAGGCTCAAACCAGGCTCTAGCTCCAGCTCCAGTCTGCTTCTAGGTCAGGTTCCCTAGAGGAGCTTAGGCCCCACAAAAGCCTCGGGGTAGAGAGACCTTCACATGCCAATGCGAGCGCAGGAGGATTGGTGTCTTCCTGGGCTGCTGTCTACGTGGGGCTGGTGTACCCCTGGGCTATTTGTACATATAAACCTGAGGCCAGAGGTGGCCAAAAAGTTAATGTCATTGATAGCGGGCCAAATAAAATCAGGTGCCATCTGATAGGATGCAATAACAAAATGAAATTCCTACTAGAAATGCCTAACCTGAATTTAAGTATGAAAAAACATCAGGCACACCCAAACTGAAAATATTCTACAAATTAGCTGACTCTGTAACCTTTAAAATGTCAGTGTTTTGGAAGACATGGAAAGATTGAAGATTAAAGAGGTTTAACAGCAAAAGGAGGCCCTAATACTGGATCGGATCATTTGGCTACAAAGAACGTTATTCGGACAACTTGCGAGCCTCGGGTGGGGTTGGTGGTGGCTGTACCGTGCCACTGTGGACACCCTGTTCCGGACGGTTAAACTGCAGTTACGTAGGAAACTGTCCCTGCTTAAAGTCCATTCATGTGCACTAAAGAAAGTTTTAGGGGAAAGGGGGAGTCACACCTATAACTTCCTCTCAAATTGTTCAAAAGTTCTTTGGATTATTCTTGCAACATTTTGGAGGGGTTGAAATTATTTAAAAAAATTCAAAAACCCAAGGACTTAGGGCATGCTGGGGCCGATAGGCTTCTACCACAGTGCTGGGAGGGTTAATTAAGCAGGCACCTACTGGGTGCGGCGTGTCCAGCGCCCTTACCGGGCCCCTCGTGGCCCCCCCGGGGAAGTGGGCTCTAGGGAGTTTGGTCTGGCAGCAGAAACTCACTTTCGAAATCAAGTGTCTGTATCCACAGCCAGGGTCAGTGGCACAGCGAACACAAACCTCTCATTCTTTCCATGGGAGCACCTTTACTGGGAGGAGCCATGACGACTCATGAAACGCCTGTTGCCAAAGGCCTTCTTGCTCACTGCTCAAGATTATGTCATTTTCAAATATGCCCGGGGCAGATCCAGGTTTTAGTGATGCCCCCCAAGAAAAATAATAAAAAATTATTAATTTAAAAATTGGCACAAGACCTTGGAAGGTGGCTGTGCAAGTGAGGGGCCCTGAAACTCAAGCCCCAGTTTCTTGTGGGTGAATCCGTGTCTGACTGCACAAAGCAGACAGGCCTGCCTTGCTCTTGAGAATCAGGAAGTCCAGTCACTTCCTGGGTGGCAGTGTCTTTTAAAGCTGCGTGAATCAAGTTTCTTTGGGGACATTCGTCTCAAGGTAAACCTAAGCCTTTATCTGGGATACCCCCACAGGCAGCCTCTGGTATCAGCAGAGGGATGGTACCCACTTTTGAAGGACAGCGTGTTCCATGGACACCCAGAGTTCTAGTAGCTTGGTAAGCAGGCAAACCCATTTACTTGGGGCCGCATTTCCTACGCAGACATCGTAAGAAGCCACAGAGCACCGCTGTGGACTTCTGCTCTGATTTGCGCAGTCTGGAGAATGTTACAGGGACTTAAGCCCACTAACCACTTACTGTGATCCTTTCCTCACCCACACCACGTAGGGATCATCACTCGCCCAAAAATTCACCCATTGTCTGGGGGTGAGTGGTACTGCACTAGATTCGCCAGGCCTCCCCCCACGGGGACCCCCTGCGCCCCCACCTCCCACCACCTCCTGTCAAGACTCAGGGCCCCGTCGTTGGGACCCCATCGTTGGAGCCCCATTGTTGGAGCCCTGTGGTCCTCGGAAGATTGCCCTCCCTCTTAGCTCCTCACCTCCCACAGGACCAGGTTCCGTGGTGGTAAGGGTGGCACACAGGGGCCTGTCCCCTCCCCGAGCCCTGGGCCCTCCTGCATTCTAGCCCGGCCGGACCACTCCCCCCGGCCCCCATGCCCTTTCACGCTCACCTCTCTGCCTTCACCACCTTCTCTCTCCACCGCCACCGATGTGTTTTCCCCTCCTCTCCCCCTGGTCTTAGTCTGCTGGGGCTGTGCCAACCGAAGTCCGCAGACCCAGTGGCTCTCAACAACGTTCACCTCTCCCAGTTCTGGGGGCAGGGATTCGAGGTCAAGGCGCCAGCGTGGCTGCGGGGCAAGAGCTGTCCTCCAGGCTCAGGGCTGGTGCCTTCTCTCTGTGCCCTCCCATGGGGGCAGGGGGCAGGGACCATCATCTTCGGGGGTTTTATTTCAACATGAATTTGCAGGGAGGGGGACTTGTTCAGACGGTAGCACAGCCCAGATGTCCCTCCTCTGTGAGGTCTTCCTCACCTCTTGGAGGCAGACTCCACGGGGCTCACGGGCTTCTGGGGCATGGAGCCCGCTGTTCCCGCTCGGCCTCCATCACACTCAGTTTGATGACACCTTCCCTGTCAGTCGTCCTCGCAGCCTGCAAGCAGCCAGAGGCAGGACTACGTCTTGCTCATCGCAGCAGACCCAGCACCCATGCACTGTGCCTGCCACGTGGCTGCCTCTCAGTCGTTTCCACTCCAGTTAGTAATAACACCAACAAGCATTCTGTTTGCCCACTGCTTGTCCTCTGACAGGTTCTTTGCCGAGAGATCTAATGAGCCCAGTTGCTAAAATGCATCTATAACCTGAGGAGAGGGTGGGACCTGCGGGGGCCTCCTTCCTCCAGTAAAGGAGAGTGTGATGACTCAGTTGTCACCTTGGACTGAGATTTGGGGTGAGGAAATCCAGGCTGGCACACTGGTCAGCCAGAGGTCACAGTGGGCGCCTCCCCAGGCAGGTGCCGGCGGGGGAGGGGTGGGTGGGGCTCCTCCCCTCAGGAAGTCGGGGCAATCTGGGTGTGCCAAGGGGGCAGAGGGGACCACACAGCCTAGTGAGGATGGGCAGGCTTGCATCTCTTCATCTCTAAAACTAGGAAACGTCTGTGCGTGTTGGTTGCATCCTTGAAAGAGCCGCACGATGAGCTAAAAATGGCCATGTAGAAACATTAGCATTTCACAGAAAATCCATGTGAGGAGGACAGAGAGCATGGCCAGCTGGCCTTGCCCTGTTTGACCTTCCTTCTTCAGAGAAGGGGAAGAGAGGAAAACAGGATTAAGAATGCCAGAGGCTTTGGAAAACAAATCATTGCTGTTTAGATTCTGCCCATTCCACCAACGCTCACAGTTGCTTTACTGGAGGTCTGGCCATGCTGGAGCTTGGCAGTGCCTGGTACCTGCTGTTTAGCTCTGGGTTTGCTCTGCAAGGGAGCTGTTTGGGAACGCGAGTGCCCCCCTGCTGCAGGTGCCTCGGTGACCACACTCCGCACAGCTCCTGGCCGCCGTGGAGGTGGTTGGGGCGTGTGGCTCAGCGGCCTCACTGAGACACCAGAGTCAGGAAAGCCTGGCACCAGTAATCCCACCTCAAATCTGGTGGCACCTCGCATTGGAACATGCTCTGTGTCCTGTGACTGAAATAGAGTCTGCCATACGGTGACACTTAACGGTCATGACAGGTCATTCAGAATAACTTTTCCACCTGTAAGTTCGCCCTGAGCAGGGACAGTAAATTATGCCCAGGAACAGGGGCAGACTCTCGTCAGCCCTGGGAATGAGACCTTCTGTCCTCTTGTCAAGGTCCTCAGCTCTCCTGCCCACCCCCCGGGGGCCACACCTGGGGAGGACAGAGCTCCTGCCTCGACCAGGAGCCACAGGCTTTGAGAGACACTGGTGCAGGACTCGGAAACAAGCAGGAGACACACCTCTCCTTCACTTCAGCTATTTATAACCACAACAATAGTACGGACAGGTATTCTATTCACTGCCTGCTTGTGCAGCGCCAGGCCCAGTACTAAGCCCTGTATGTATCATCTCATTCAATCCTCACCCCACATCTACGGGATTGGCGTTGCTATCCCCATTTCCAGGCCTGCCTAGCGTCCTAGCTACTAAATGGCAGGTTCCAGCTTCCAGGTCCCTAACCTCTCAGTCCCTGCCGCTCCCCCAAGAGTACCTGGTCCTCAAGATGGGGGCAGCTGCCATCACCATGGACATTTATCTGGTCACCCACCGCCTTACAGGGTGGGTCTGGGGTGTCTTTACTCCTCCCGTCACCCATCTCGCCACCAGGACCCATCTCCACCCCTCACGCCCCAGCAGGCACACGGACCAACCCCTCCTTCATGCTCTGTGGTGCCCCTGGTACTAGGTACCCGAAGCGTGATCCACGGACCCACAGCCCTGGCACTGACTGGGGGAAGTACAGAATCTCAGGCCCTACCCCACACCCACACTTTCACAAGACCCCAGGGGACTCGGGTGCACTTGGCTGCTCTGTAAGCTACGCTTCATCGCTTAGCCAGTTTCATGTGGTTCTAGGGCTGTTTTCATGTGGTCCTTCATCTTTCTGGAGAGGTTGCAAGTGAAATGTGCGTGGCCTCGATAGCCGGAGAAGGTCCAAAGTGCATCTGGGAATAGATCTGATAATTTGGGGTGCGTGCCCCAGAATGATCATGTGGTAAGCCCTGTTGAATGGTGGCCTGACCCTCATAGGAGCCCAAGGGCTCAGTGGCCTCAAAGGCACCGCCCCCCTTGGCCTTCGCTCGGGTCCTGGAGGACATTTAGGGCCTTGCAGGGAGGTTCCTGAAAGAAGTGACACTTTGATTTTTTTAAAGCAGCAAGAATCCAGCCCTGCTCTGGCATTCTCCCCCAGGGCTGTCCCTTCTGACCCCACCTCTCAGGTGTCCCACGTGCACACATTCCTGGCAGCACAGCAGCGGGAATCAAAGAGGGGCCGCCACCCGCTCTGGGCCCTGCCATTCCAGAGCCCTGCATCTGAACGACGTTAGGCCACCTCCCCGAGTCACTGCACTTCTCTGGGGCTGTCACTGCTCTCAAGCAGCGCCTGCTCGCTTTTGTCACTTTTCTAACAAGTGCCCCGGCCCCGAGAGAGAGGCTGTACATTTGCTCTCTCCCGATTCCTGTGGGCAGGGCGGGGCGCACCGTGGGCTGCTGCGCATAGCTGTCTGATTCACTCTGGGAGTCAGGGCCCCTCCATGGGGTGGGGGGGACCTGGGTGGTCCTGGAATCCAGGTGTGGGCTGTTCCCTCAGGAGTGTTTGCCAGGCCGGCCAGGGAGAGCTGCGGGGAGACAAGCCTGTTACATAAAGCACGTGGAGTGTGTGTGGTGTGGGCTCTTGGTCTAGTGTGTGTGCGATGTGTGTGGGGTGTGTGTATGTGTCTAGTGTGTGTGGTGTGTATGTATGTTACGTGGCCGTGTGTGTGTGCCCCTGGGACACAGCTCTGCCCATCAGCCACCGGAGGAGCGGGCAGTCTGTCCAGTGGTCTGTCCCTGCAGCCTGTCCTGGTGTTCGTCTCTCCTGGCGTCCATCTGTCCTGGCAGTCGTCTGTCCCCGCAGCCTGTGGCAGGCCTGCAGTGCAGACAGTTCTCTCTGTGAGGAGAGTCAGCATTTCCTAGGGCGCAGCCCCAGGCTTGCCCTTGAAGGAGCATACCTCCCCCGGGCAGAGCGGTGGGTGCGCAGTGCCTCCTCGCCTGCCTCCCCTCAAGGGGCTAGTTCCAGGCTTTCAGGGCACAGGGCTGTGAAGGGGTGACCCTCCAGTCAAGTCCAGGGAGGCCAGGCTCCGCCAGCCCAAGCCCAGCTCAAGGACAAGGGAGCTCAGGGGGGCTGAGCTGTGCTCAAGCTTTGATGCGAGTGGGCCGTCCCCCCCAGCCCAGCCCACAACAAGGCCAAGAACAGGCAGACATGGGAGGGGCTGCTGGGCGGGGAGTCCCGACCTGGTGTGGCGACTCATGGCTAGGCTTTCTTCCCCTGCTCTGTCTCAGAGTGGTGTCATGGAAGGGTTGGGAGAGCAGCGTCTGGGGCCAGCCTGCCCAGTTTCCAGTGCAGCTCTGCCCAGGCGAGAGGCAGGTCCTGAGGCACGTTACTAACCTCCCTGTGCCACAGTCCCTTCCTCTGTGACACAGACAATGATGACACCCTCCTCATAGGGTTCTTGGGAGGGTTGAAGGGATGGGCACAGGTGAAGGGTTAAGAGCAGTAGCCGGCATGTCGTAGGCACTCAGTAATGACCGTTCTCCTTTGGGAACAAGAACGGGTGTCCTAAAGGGTGTCAGGGGTGGTGGGGTGGGGTGGGGAAGCACCTTGCTTGTGACACCCAGGAGAGCCCAAGAGACAAGGTTCGTCCAAAGGTTCTGCTGCACCATCTGAAGGAAAAGAAAGCCCAGCACACGCGTCACTTTCTGTTGTCAGACGTGATTTTTAGGTTGCGTTGTGGTGGCAGAGCCCTAACTCTGCTTCAGGAGAATAGCTCGGCTTAGGAAAAGTATTAAACCCAGGGGCTGGCTCTCGAGTCTCTGGACTTTTCCACTTTTGGACTTAACCTATGGTTTCTTACAATTAAACGAGTACTAGCGTTCTGAAACTACACCCAGGAGTTTTCGATCAGTGTTTCTGTGTAAAGCATGATTTTATACAGCAAGGGCAGATTTCTAAACTAAGCATATTTAGAGGTCTGTCTCTTTTAATGATGGCTGTGATACCAATCACTACCTCACTATTTTCAGAGCCTGACTTGAATCTACTGAAAATTCATGTGACTGGAAGGTGCAGCACCGTATTAATCTCTGTGCACCCATTCCCTCATCACCTCTGCAAGCATTTACCCAGCATCTGCTCCCAGCCAGGTCCTCTGTCAGATGTTGCTGAGGCTGTCGGGTGTAGGAGGCCAGGGCTCTGTCTCCGGGCCTCTCACCAGCACATGGCACGCACACGCTGCACACTAGGAGAGACTCAGTGAAAGGAAAACAAGTGCAGAAGATATCATGACACACTCACGTCAGGATTAGCTAACTAGTGTGAAATCGTAAAATCAACCCTGTAACGTTTCTGAATGTAGACGCGATGTTCTCTGCCGAGGAGCTCGGGGCACCTTCGGTCCTCGTCGGGGGGAGCTGGGAGGCTTGGGGAAATTCACTCACAGGCCAGCCAGAGGTAATCAGCCGAGTGAGGGAAAGCGCCCTGTCTCCTCGGGCTGATGATCTCTCAGTTGGCATCAGAGAGCAAACACAAGAATCCAAAAACGGGCTAGCATTCCCTTCCATAAACACTGTTAACTACTATATCCTGAATTAGTGTAAACTCCATGGGTACTGCTTGTTCCAAGAAAATGCACTGCTCTCACAAAGGACATTTTTATTTTATTTTATTTCTCTGAAGGACCCTAGTTGTCACAAGCGACCGGTTGCCTAGCAACAAAACAGCAAGGCCTCACACCTTTCTCCCAGTCTGAGAGCCCCACAACCTCACCCTCCTGACTTGAAACGCCGGCTTCTTTTAATAGAATCTGTGGTCGGGATAACTGTGCTTATGGTTCCAGTTTAAAACAGCCGTCACTGTGAAGTTCCATCCATTGCTAAGAATGTGATCACTTAGAGCCTGGGAAATAGCTAACACAAGAGAAACAGGAGGACCACTGGGTTGGTTCCTGTTTTTTTTTCAGCTATACTGGAAGTTTCTCAGGAGCGTTGCTCTTTTGCCCCTGAGCCAGGGGCCCCAGGGTAGTTCTGCTCCTCTGGCCTTCACGCCCAGGGTGAAAAGGGAATCACTCGGCCCAGCACTGTTTTTCAGAGCCCAAACCCAGGGCGAAACCTCGATCCCTTTCAGCTCTGCACTCGTCGCACTGCCTGATGCGGCGTCAGGACGAGCAGCCCCTCTCACTTTGCAGGTGTTGTACGCGGCCGCCATTGGACACATTGTTTGGAAGCGAGTTGCTAACCAACAAGCCAGAGAACAGAGTGTGTTCAGCGGTGTGACTCACAGATAAGCAACCCCTCCCAGTGGACCTCACACCGGGCGTGCCGCTCCTGCAGGTGACTCAGTGCTTAACCCTTCCGGGCATGAGAAGCTTCCTCTCGCTGCCCGGTCCACAACATGGCCCACGTTTCTGAGGGCGGCAAGGGCGTCCACAGGAGGGGGCCTGCTGGTTAGGGAAGATGGTGGGACACTGGCATGGCTCGTCTCAGAGCTGGACGCCCTGTTCTCCATACATATTTCCACCGCCTGGGGGGGGGAGGGGAGGCGGTGCTGATTATGGGGAAACGCAAATTTCAGCAATTCCAGGTAAAAACCTGAATAACATGGCTTTAGCAATGTAGGCTGTTTTAGATTCAAGAAAAAGGTCGGTATTCCACAAGGTTAAATATGTCTTTCCATCTCGTTTCTTACCCTTTTGGAACCGGCACTTAACGTCTTTTTCTTCTGAACAGTCAGGGTTTTCAGCTCCTCGTGCTGGTGAGCAGAGTTCTGTATGCCCGGGATAGTTCTGGTGTACTGTTCTGTACGCCAGACAGTGGGCAGAGTTCTGTACACAGGGGCTGTGGACTGCCTGTGTAGAGGCTGGTGGGCATTCTGCTGCCAATGACGGGGCCACGGGGCACCCACACAGACACATTCAGCCGCAGCCATGGCGGACACACTCCCTCCATTGCTTTGTGATGGGATGGTTTGTCATGGCCTTCCATCTTTGTTTTTTATTTTTATTTTTATTTAATCTTCACTGTATTTTTTTCCCATTACTATTCAGTCCCCATCTTTTCTCTGCTTAAGATCCATTTCGGCAGGAGTCCGATGACTTGTGGTCCTAGTGAAGGCAAAAATACTTAATTTGGGCTCCGAAAGGTGGGTATAATGTCAATATTGCTAACGGAGGGCGGATGATTTCTGTAAGAATTAAGAAGAAGCTGGAGGCATGAGCTGACCCAAGGTAAAGAGAAAGTAGGAGTTTTTGAAAGACATTATTATTAGAGTATTTTTAGGTTTGAAGAAAAATGGAAGGGACAGAACAGAGATTTCCCAGGGCCCTCTCTTCCCCACGTATGCACAGTCCCCCTCAGTACCAACACCCGCCCCTCCCACCCCACCCCACCCCACCCCCAGGGCACATTTGTCACAGTTGATGAACCCACGCTGACATCAAAGTCCAGAGTTTACATCAGGGGTCACCGTTGCTGTTGTACATTCTGTGGGTTTGGGACAAACTTGTAATGACATGTGTCTATCGGCACAGTATCATACGGAGTGGTCTCCCTGCACGCCCCTGTGCTCTGCCTGCTCGCGTGCCCTCCGCCTCACCAACCCCCTGGAAACCACCGGTCCTTTCACTGCCTGCAGTTTTGCCTTTCCTAGAATGTCATACAGTTGGACCCGTGTAGCGTGTAGCCTTTTCACACTGGCTGCTCTCACTTCATAATACGTATTTGAGTTTCCTCTGTGCCTCTCCCGAGCTAGGTAGCTCATTTCTGTCTTAGCAGTGAAGGGCATTCCATCGTCAAGGTCAGCAACTTTCGGCCAGTGGGCTGCAAGAAGTCTTAAAACACGCAACACCTAACCATTAGTCAGGGGCACTGACCTCTTTTCCCTTAGACTGTAAGAGAAAAGAATCACAATAGCCAATGCAACAATAGCTGTCCGATGTGAATGACTCAAAGCCATACCTATACTTTTCCATCAGATTGGCAGAAAACATATTTTTGGGTGTGCCTCGGAATTTTAGTAGTTGGCTTATGCGTGCCGTGAGATGGAAGGGGCTGACCACTGGTGGTGTGGACGCCCGCCGATTGTTCCACCCACTGCAGGACGTCACAGTGGCTGCGAAGTCTTGGCGGTAGTGAATAAAGCTGCTATAAATATCCACGCGCAGGGTTTTGTGTGGAAATGAGTTTTCAACTCCTTTAGGTACATGCCAAGGATCACAGTCACTGGATTGTGTGGTGAGAATGTTTAGTTTCGTAGGAAAGCGCCCAGCTGTCTTCCACAGTGGCTGCGCCATTTTGGGTTCCCACCACTGATGAGCGAGACTTCCCGTCCGGCATCCTCGCCAGCACTCAGTGTTGTCTGTGTTCTGGATGTGGGACATTCTAGTAGGTACTCACGTCAATTCGCCTTTCCCTGACGGCACATCGTGTGGGGCATCTCTTCACAGTCTTACTTGCTATGGGGTCTTACGGTTTGGCTCACTTTTTAACCAGGTTGTTCATTTTCACATTATTGAGGGGAAATGGTTGTAAAGGGAAGTTGATCTCTCCACCTAAACACCCAGATATGTCAGCTGTGCCTGTGGACCCCATGATGCGTTGAAGCTCCACCTCCTGGCATTGTCCTTGGCCAGTACAGAGGCTCGAGGGCGCAGCTGGCAGGCCAGGACCCCCCACCTCTGTACCCATCCTGCTGGGCGACTTCAGGGAAGTCCCTTCCCATCTCTTCTCGGGGTTCTTTCCCAGAAAAATTAAGAGCACAGCAGCCTTCCTGTCTGGACTAAGCCGTGTGGATGGAATAAAGTAGTGCTGGCGGTGCCCTCAGCACAGGGCCTGGTGCTCGCAGGCACCCGGGAGCCAGGGCCTTTCCCTCAGAAGGAGTGAGCCGCAGTGCGGGACTGCTGGGCGGCGCTGGGTGCTCAGAAGGGCTGCTGGCCAGTCTGGTTTGCGGATCGGTTTGCTAGGAGTGCCGTGACCAAATACCGTGGACTGGGGCTTAGACACCGGATTCGTTTTCTCTTCTCTGTGGAGAGTAACAGCTTGTGGTCACCGCGGCAGCAGGCCTGGTTTCTCCTGAGGCCTCTCTCCTTGGCTCGCAGGGGGCTGCCTTCTCTCTGTGTGTCTCCCTTCGAGATTTTATATATAGATACAAATTACACACACACGTACAGTGCTCTTATAAGGATCCCAGCCATGTTGAATGAGAGCCCACCATAACAACCTAATGTTAATTTATCACCTCTTTAAAGGCCCTGACTCCAAATAGAGTCACGTTCTGGGGGTTAGGACTCAACACATGAATTTGGGGGGGTGGTAAGGGGGGGGACACAGTTGAACCGGAACAGTCTGGAAACCTGTCTGCTTCCATTAGGCTTTTTAGGGAGACGAGGTGAGCTGTGCAGAGGCCAGGGGAGAGAGTGCTGCCTGCCCTGTAGCCCCACTCGGGACCCTGCTGCCTGGCCTGGCCCCGGAGGGCCGGCCTGCCAGCTGGAGCAGGCAGAAGCTGCCTTGTTAAATGGAACTCAGGCCACAGCCCCCTGGATTGTGGGTTGGATTGTGTCCCCCCAAATCCACATGTGCGAGTCCTAACCCTCAGTCCCCAGAATGTGACCACATGTGGAGATAAGGTCCCCACAGAGGTGGCCAAGGGTAAAGCGAGGTCCTGAGCAGGGCCTCAGGTCCAGTACGACCATTGACGTAAGGGGAGGCTCCGACCTGGAGACACACACACAGGAAGGAAGATGATGGAGACGCATCCACAGGCCAAGAGGGAGCCCTGGGGCAGACCTTTCCCTGGGTCTTGGGAGGAGCGGACCCTGACAGTGCCTTGGTCTGGGACTTCCAGCCCCCACGGCCGTGAGACAATGACAGTCTGTTGCCTGGGCGCGCAGGGGACAGTTCTTTGCCACGGCAGCGCGACAGACAGAGCGCACGGGGCTTCACGCGGCCACTGGACAAGTGTTTCACCAGTGTCCGCGGCACGCTGGCGATGCAGTGATGAGGAGGCTCGCTTCCATCCTGGACAGGTTTTTAGGGGGAACAGTTGCTTTAAAAACCCATTTGGGTACAGTGTGGCCAGACTCCATTTCCTTGTTTTCTGGAAACACATTTTTAGCTTTCATTTTAGTGTGTGGTACAACACTGACTTTCACTGAGAAGGAGTCATTCTGTGCAGGGTGGGGAAGGTTAGGCCTCCCTCACTCTCCTTTCCTGCTTCCCTCAGGGCCTCCAAGGAGGGTTTGGACAGGCAAAGCACCTCTTGCCACAGCCTGACCCACCCCACCCCTGTCTGGCTTAGCGCATCCGGTGGTTTCCCCTTCTCCAAAGACAGGCCCAGCTCCCTAGCATGGCACACACCCGCTGGCGTGCTCCGCCGTTGGCCTCGCTCCCGGACAAGGACCCCGGCTTACTGGTCCTTCTCCCCAAATCTGTCTTCCCTCCGTGCCTCCTCGTCAGTCTGCCTCCTTTCAGATCTTGCTTATTTGCCGTTTCTACTGGAGAGCTGCCCTTGAACCCTCAGATTAGGGCCAATCTCCCTAAATGTATAACCCTAACACCATGTACCTCTATCTTCTGCGAGTCAAAATGCACACTTCTTTGAGCCATTGTGTGATAATTCTAAGCTCTCTGAAGGCACGTCTGAACCTGTTCGCTATTACACCCTCAGCGCTTGGGCACATAATTGAGGCTCAATAACTATGGGTTGAATTAAATGAGTGAGCGGGTCAGTGCTGACCGTTAGCATTTCCAGTCTGGGGGGCAAGCTATGTTTTGAAAAATAGGAATGTACTAGTGAATATGGACCAAGTCAGTACGAATTTGAGGATTACCGTAGAAACAAACTTTGCAAAGTTGTTTATTGTTCAGAAACTCATTTTACCTGTGAAAATTAATTTCCTCCTCTCACACTTTGAACGTATTTCCTGAATATTTGCCTAATAGACTATTCACTATGTAATCTCTCATGCACTTGTAGAGAACTTTTAAGTACGTCTAACCTTCCCTTTTTTAAAAACAATCAGACACCTTCTGACTAGGACAAGTTACTAGATTTCATTGCTAGACTAGGGTTTTTCCAGGCCTTTTGAACATACTCTAAACTAATTGCATGGGTTTGAAGACGCTAGGACCGAGGCGTGTCTGCTCCGTAACTGATCTACCAGACGAATGTTCACTGGCTTGTGCCGTGTGAGCCCAGCCCTGGAGGGGCCGCAACCTCCCACGGGACACGGAAATGTAAACGAATATCATGCAGCAAGATAAGGGCTCCCAGAGGAATGTGAGAAATGCTGTCGACCTCACACCGCACGTAGAAGCCCCAAGACTTACACAGTGACCCCACCTCGCCCCATTCCAGTGAGGAGGGCAGGGCTGGGAGGGGACCCCACACTGAGGCTGCCAAGACTGCCCATTAGCAGAGCAGACCATCCGATAGTCACCCCTGGACCTTCGGAAATAGGTCGCTAACATGCGTCCTTCCCTTGTCCGCTTTCGGGAGGAAATCCCTTGCTGTCTTCTCGCCCTGTCTGTGTGCGCCTTCCCGTTCCTCCCTGGGCCGCACCTCTCCCCAGAGTCCTTAAGGCTTCGCTTCACAGCTGGTCTTTTGGCACTGAGCTCCCTAAGCGAGGCAAATTAATTCCTTAAATCACCTGGCTTTTCAGCGCTCCTCCTTGATTTCTGACTTTCTTGAAAATACAAAAGTAACTAACTTCCAGTTTGGATATTTAAGCATTTAGAGTGAACGGGGAAGTCAGAACCCTAAGATTCAGATCCAATCTTTCAGTTTGAAAAATAATATCATGCGTCTAAACAGCATGGAAATTGGGGTAGGAAATGCAGGTGTGAACCCATTCAACACCAGCGTTCTTCTGGCTCACAGGTGTAATGTTCTACTGGCTGCTTCTATTCCAACCCTATTAGGTAAAATTGCTCAGGTGAGTCAGAATGTTCTGTCAGAACCTGATACATTTTTTAATCTGTCAGGTCCAATTAAGTTCTGAGAGTTTTACCAAATAAAGCTATTACGAAGCGTCTGCATTCATGACTTGTAGAAAGCAGAGTTTCTAGTTACGTGATTATTTAACAAAGGACGCCCCTTGCTGAGGGTGGGGGCGCCGCACAGGTGCCTGTGAGCAGGCGTCTCGCTCACTAGGTCAGTTTCCGGGGAGCCCAGCGGTAACTCCTTAGCCAGGCGCAGATCGAGAGTTGTATGTTTCGTTCATTCATTCATTCCTTTAACTAATGGAGTGCGCTCTGTGTGCCGGGCACCCCTCTCCTGGGGCAGACACCAGAGAACGCAGTCAGCAAAGTGTGTGCCCTCCTGGAATTTACATTCTGGTGAGGAGAACAGACCCTGCGCACAAGAACCACCAACCCTGTGCTCTGCGGGTCGGCGGCTTGGAGTGCTCTCAGGAAATGAAAGCGGAGGAAGGAGTTGGAGCCGAGGAGCCATAGTGTGTTCAACAGGGTGAACGAGGAAGTGGCATCGAACTGGAGACCTGAGGGGAGCGAGGACCGAGAAAGCGAGAGTTGGGAAGAGCGTCCCACTCGGGGACAGAGCAAGTGCAAAGGCACAGGGCCCAGAGTGTGCCCGAGACCTGACACGTGGAAACGTTTTCCTTCCTCTTTAAAGGAAGACCGGGAGGAACACATTCCAAGCTCATCTCAAATGGCTCCCAACACTCCTCAGCTTGGGAGTTGCTCTGGATTCATCGCAGTTACGGGAGGAGCTTCATGTTCATCAGTCAACCTGGCGAGACGTAAAATGGTTGTTTTCAGCTAATTTATACATGCCAGCAGCTGGGCTGTTGTTTGAAGGAAACTGGGAGAAATTCAAGCCAATGAGAAGGAACAGAATTTTCTGGAGGGAGCTTCTGGGAAAACTCTTTGAAAAGGGACAGATTCCTTTAGCCCTTCTGCCTCCCCTGCTTCCTGTCCTGAACATCCAACATGACTCTAGAGGCTCAGCATTTATCTTGCAGTCACCCGGCAACCCTCATGGGGACAAAAGCCACCACAGCTGAGGGTCTGGACAGCCTGTCACAAACGGTCACCCTTGTCTTGCCCTATCTGTCCTGGGGAACTGTCAACAGTGCCGTAGGTGCCCCTCTCACCACCCTGCCCCGTGGGTGCAGCCGGTCTCCCATCTCCCTAGGGACCCGCCGTCATGTTTATAATCCTCGGGACTGACCACAGGGGATCTTGGCCGGGCCCCCCACCCCTGACAGCGCCTCGGTCACTGCCTGCTTTTGGTCAGGTTCAGCTCATCCAAGTTGGAACTTGTCTTGTTCACAGCAGTATCCCCGAACCTGCCTGGGGCCTGGGGCCTAGTCATTTTTGTTCAGTGAGTGAATGAATGAAAATAAAAGTCTGGCCAGCATATGACCCTCGGACAAGGACATATGGTCTCGTCGGCAGCTGACCTCAAAACGGCTACCTGGGCGGTGGTTGGATGAGAATTGGGTGGATTGGAATGAGAAGGCATATAGGCTTTGTAATGTCTAAAAAGCCGTATGTTAAATATATACACACATATCTAAACCTTTGGTTGAGGTGGACGCAGTGAAATGCATATTCTTTAAACCCAAAGAGGGTAAAAATATATACTTGTCACTTAAACACTTAGAGAATGAGCCTGCGTCAATGTGTCATGAAGGTTGATGACATGTGAGCTGTCAGACGCCCCCTCACAGGACGAAGGACCTGGTGCTGGTGGTTTGACACCGTTGAGTTTACCTTCAGGCCACAGAGCTTCCCTCCTTGCACAGCGTCCCTTTGTCTGAGAGGTGATGGCCCTCCAGCACTGGCTCCCCTGGGCGGCCTCACTCTGTGGGTCACCGTGCCCCTCTGAAGTGGGCTTGTCTAAGGACAAGGGTCACCCCTGGTAGCCGGAGTATGAAACAGAATAAGTGGGAACAGGGCATGGGTACATGTCATACATTGCTCTGCTTTCTGGTCGTCCCCTCCTGGCTTTGAGCTTCTGGACTCCAGGAAGGTAATTCTACACACCCGCCTGCTCGCCCAGACTAGGCTGTTGGTGCCCTTGAACTTTTGCCTGTGCTGTGCCTTCAGGCAGAAATGCCTCTCTACCCTTCAACTGCCCCACTCCTTCCCCACAATCACGTAAAGATCTTAACTATTAAATTTTGGGGCCCAGCATGGACATCACTTGGGAGAAGTGCAGGGTCTCGGACCCTCCAAAGACCTGATGAATCAGGCTGCTTTCTAACAAAATCTCCAAGTGATTCACATGCCCCTCCCAGTGTGAACAGCAATGTAGACAATTTCTACTCATCCTTCAGTATTCAGCTCAGGGGCTACCTCCTCCAGAGAGCCCTCCCAGACCTCCTACCCCACCCCAGGCTGCAGCAGGGACAGTCAGAGAGCCGG
Source organism: Sturnira hondurensis (assembly GCF_014824575.4). NCBI lineage: Eukaryota > Metazoa > Chordata > Mammalia > Chiroptera > Phyllostomidae > Sturnira > Sturnira hondurensis. Next base: position 6,208,954 of record NW_028072798.1, on the reverse strand, counting down.
GCACGGTGCCAGCAATGAGGGCACACACCCCTTTTGTGGGCGCCTCTGGTGCAAGACTTTTGCTCTTTCCCTGGCTCTGAGCTCTGCTGGAGTGAACGTGTCGCTCCTTCTGGCATCCCCACCAGTGGCATTGTGTAAGCTCAACTCAGGTAGGAAATGCCTCCACTTGGAGGTCCTCGCCCTGCACGGGAACCCCTCCTGAACCTGCCCTTGGAGGCCCTGTGGTGGGAGGCCCTGGAAGGTGGGATCGCCCAGCTCAGAGGGCCTTCAGGTGCTGGAGCAAGGACGTGGCAGTCCTAATGGATGCGCCTGAGTCCATGCCCTCTTTCTCCGGAACCTGGGGTTTCAGTGCAGGCAATATGTCTGGGTCAGGCACCGAAAAGGCCCCCTGCGGAGCTTTTGTTGAGGTTCACTTGGTGCCAAATGACAGGCAGGGTCATTGAAAACGTCTGAGATCCTTCATTCTTCTCTCTGACGCTCAGCCCCCCAGGCCCAGCTCCAGTGTCCTTCTCCGTCTCTGGGACGGCCACACTCCCTGAAACTGCCCCCCATGTGTCCCCACCTGGCCCTCCCCTCTGCTCTTTCCACAGCCGCAGAGACCTGGGCAGAATACACAGCCACCACGTCCCAGCCACCACCCCGCCCCTCCGTCTACACCTGCCCCGTGTCGGTGTCGGGACACTGCACCAAGGCGTCACCTACACAGGGGCCTGCTCCCCGTCCCTCCCTGGCCCCATCAGCTTGGCCCCATTTCCTGCCCCAGAGGCCAGGGCTCAGGCCTGCATCCTTCCTGTCCTCCCTGCCTGGATTATGTGGCCTCTCATGCCACCACAAATGTCACCTCTGGAGTGACACCCATCACCCTGTTGGAATGATCTGCAGAGGAGGTGGTGTCCCCCTTTGTTTCTTTGCCTTCAGTCCCGGACCTTGCCCCTCCGCGCACGCCGGCACGGGGCCCTGGGGGCCCTAGGCACTCTCTCCACCCCTGTGGCTAGATCCCTCAGAGCCCGGGGGTCAGCGCAGAAGCTCTGGGGGCAGAGAGAGAGACAGAGGAGGGTCTGAGCGAGGCCACAGAGCCCACACGCACTTGGATCAAGCTGAGTGTGGTGGTCCTTTTCCGAGGGCCTCCGGGCCCTCCCCGGGCCCTCCCCGGGCCCTCCCCGGCCCTGCCCTGCGCCCAAGGCTGCCCCAGCCCACTCTCCACAGGCCTCGGGGTGGGGGGCAGTGCCTGCCACTCAGCGGTGCCTGGTGGACAGGAGGACGGGGCAGGGCTCCCTGTTCCCAAGACAGCTCCCACCAGGCTCAGTGACACCACCAGCCCTCCTGCCCCCAGCCCTGAGCCCCGGCACGTTAAGAGAGGGCCTTCATCTCACGTCTCCTCCCGCTCATTCGGAAGCTGTTTCCGGTGGGGTCCTGGCGGACGCATTGGGCAGCTCTGCTCGGGGGCAGTGACTCAGGGACGGACAGTCTCTATGCACAGATGACAGGCACACCACAGGGTCTCTCCAGGGATTCATTTATTTAAATTACTTATTTAAGATTGCTACTACAATGTTTTCACGTTTCCTTTGAATTCAGAACAGCTAAGAGGACCCTGTGTGTTCATTGGGTGCATGTGTGTGAGAGAAATGCAGAGCCAGGGCGTGCACGCGTGTCAGAAGGAAGGCGGGCGGTGGGTGTATGTCTGCCACCGAGAGAAGCCTTCTGTGCTGCGCATGGACTTTAGAAACGCTAAACAATAAATGGAATATCTTAAACGAAAAGGAATAAGGCAAAACTATAAAGCAGGAAACACATCTAAAGATTTCTAATCTATACATTTAGGGCTAAACTGTTCTATGATTTGAGGGCTAAACTATGAATTCAAGACTAAACTAACCAAAAATATTATGTAGTCTGAATGGGGCAGCACCCGTTGGATTTTGTTCTTTCTTTTTGTAGGTTTTTAAAACCAACCCCAAACTTTTCAGACACTAAGTTACCACCACAGCTGCGTGATGACAGTCACAGCTTTGCCGAAATCTCTGCGTCAAACTGAGATGATGGTTTGGGGGATAGTGGTCATTTAAATCAGAATACTGTGCTTACATCAGGACATTCTAAAGGGTCTTGTGGGGGATTCTGTACTCGTGAGAATTACATTAATGAGTCGATATTTAAGCAATGTCAGCGTGAAGTCATAAAGCTGTGCACCACTAAGAACAACGGTGGCATTGATTTACGGAGAGTGGCCTCACTAACGAAGGTCGGTCAAAGTTACTGGAATAGAAACACCCGCAGATGTTGTGTCCTGGGTGTGGGGACTCGGGGCCCAGCCGCTGTGCGAGCCGAGTCAAACCTGGAAGGTGACCCTGAGTTTTTTAGCTCTTACTGTGCGACCTTGGTCCTTCCTGAGGATTGAGTGAACTGGGGGATGGACTGGCACTTCTGGGTCTCTGTGGGCTGCAGGTGGAGCAGTGGGAGCAGAAGGGCCACCTGGGAAAGGCTGGAAGGTGGACTTGGCCTTGGCCAGCATCTGCCTGTTGTGATCGTTTTCTCTCTGCAGCTCCTGGAGCTTTCCCTGCATGTGCTCGGCCGCCACCCGGGCTGCTTCAGCTCTTTCCCGATGGTATCGAATCTCCCTCTCGTAGAAGAAAGTGCTTCTTTGCAGATCCTGGTTCATGTCGTGGGTCATCTTCTTATAGTCGTTCAGCATCCAGTAGGTGGAGTTCATGTTTCTCCAGTTGTTGAGCAGTTTCTTCTCCATTTCTAAGCAGCGCCTTTCCGCCTCAAACAGCTGTTTCTGGAGTTGGGTTAAACGATCTTCGTATGTGCCAGGCACCATTTGAAGCTTCAGCTTCAGCTGCTCAATCTCGGCGTTCAGGTTTGAGTTTTCACGCTGCAGAGACGCTTTCTCAGTTCGCAGATTTGTTAGGTCTCCTGCAAGTGCTTCGTTGATCTGCTTCTGCTCCCACAGTTCTCGGTCGCCTCCTTGATCTTCCTCAGCAGCAGGTGGAAGGGACGTGTTGAGGTCAGCATCACCAGGGACACTCTTGAGACCATCTTCCGGCCCGTGGACTAACTGATCCCCATTCTCTGCTTCCCTCTGTGGTTCGGCCTGCATCGTGATGCGAGCCAAGCGACCTCCGAGGACCTCGGGCCTGGGGCTGGTCTGCAGTGGGTTTCTAGCCGTGGACATGGACTGGCTGACTCTGCCTTGTAGGACCTGCTCCACTGATGCCTTCGACTGCTGGAACCTTTGTTTCTCCTCCTCCTTCTCTTGGATGCTCTGCTTCTGTCCCACAATGTCGCCTCGGCGCAGTTCTGGACTCACCAGATAACGAATGACCTTGTTCAAATCGTCAGTGATGTTCTCCTGAAGTTGTTCTCCATCAGTTCCCGATGCTTTGGAGGTGGGCTCCTCATCGGTCACGTGGGGACATTTGGGAGGCTGGCTCTTGCGTGAGGCTTTCGCTAAGTCAGCCAGGTCATCAAGTGACAACATCCTGCTCAGGTGCCTATTCAGGGCCTCCAAGCACAAGGTCTGTAACCTGAGAGGACTGGCCTCTACCTCAGGGGGCTTGGGGGCATCATCAGCCTCTGTCACTGGTCCAGTATCCTCACTCCGTCCTGCAGAGACTTCATCGTGGGCAGGACAGTTTTTGCCCAGTGCCTTCACATTTCTGAAAGTATGCCGTCTCTTCGCCTTCAAAGACACCACCACCAGTGTGCCCACCAGGATCACCCAGAGGAAAGCAAGGAGAGCTGGGATGTGCCCTGAGCCCTCAGAAATCAGCAGCAGAATCGCACACAGATGCTCCAGGATCAGCTGGAAGACCGATGCGGTGGCAGTGGCTGGCACCAGGCCCTCCATGGCTGGCCCAGCTCACAGCTCTGCCACCGGCTGCCAGTGTCCGGTGGGCACAGATAAAGCACTCGGAACCCTGGGGAGTGTTCTGTTTCTATGGTAAACAGGTACCTAGCAACCAGGATGATCAGTTGGGCTGGGGGAGGGGTAGCCCTTGGGTCTAAAAAATAGTCCCCAAGAACTTCAACCATTAATATTAGGGAATACCTTTGTATATGAAATGTTATTTTTATTATATTTTCATTTCACCTTTTGAGGTTTTAAAGATTGTGGTTAAAAAATAAGGTCAAAATGACCATCTTCACCACATTAAGAGTACAGTACGGTCATGTTAACTGCACGTACATCGCCATGGACAGATCTCTAGAACTCCTTCTCCTGAGAAACTGACCCTCTGCACTCACCGAGCAGCAGTTCCCACCCCTCCCGCCAGCCCCAGGCAGCCACCCTCCTCCTCTCCGTTTCTGAGAGTGTGAGGACTTCAGGAACCTCATATAAGAGGGATCACTTGTATGCATTTCTTTTTGGGACTGGTTTACCTCACGTAGGTAAGATAACGAAGTTTGATGACTTCAAACTTCATCCCTGCAGGGGTGTCCAACCCCTCAGCGTCTCTGGGCCTCACCTGGAGAAGAGCGGTCTTGGGCCACACATTAAACACGAAAACACTAACAAAAACTGACGAGCCAAAAAAAAGTTTTAAGGAAATTTACGGTTTTGTGCTGGGCTGGATGTGGCCCGTGGGCCGTGGACTGGATACCCCAGATCCACGTTCACAAGTGAGAGGATTTTCTTTCTTTCTTTTTTCAAGGCTGGATAGCATTCCACTGTCCATGTGTGCCGCAGTGCTTCGCCCACTCACCTGCTGATGGACACCCATGTTGCTTTCCTCTCTTTCCTATCGTGGGTAACACTGCACGAAACGCCAGTGTGCAGATACCTCTTCGAGACCCTGGCTTTCATTCTGTCAGTGCATACAGTGTAGCGAAGTGGGATCGCTTTGTCACGGCTGTAATTTTTGAGGATCCGCCCTACTGTCTCCTCACATCCCCACCAGTGCGCACAAGGAGTCCCGTTCCTCCACACCCTCGCCGCACCTGTGACCTTCTGGTTTGGGGTTTGCTTTGTTTTCTGACAGAGGCCATCCTAACGGAGTGAGCGATTATCTCCTCATCGTGCTGATTTGCTGAAAAGGTGTCGATGTGGTGTTGTAAGGGGAGTGGCCCTGGGTAGTGTTACAAATGTAACAGGTTTTATGAACGCGGTAGTTGTGGGGACCCCCCATCACTCCTGTCGGTTTCCTGGCTGCCATGCAGTTCTAGGGAAGTGTCAGGGTCTTTTCGTGGCAAAGCAAACGCTCTCCAATAGTCTTCTGCATTTACCATACAGTTTATTGGTGAAACTATCGGGCAGCTCTTGCTAACAATTCTGGTGGCTTCCAAACTTGAGTTCGGCACTGGTACAATGTTCTGCCCAGATGGCAGAGACCCGGGCCGAGGTAACTGCGCACGCTGAGCTGCAGAGCTCCACCTACCTGGGTGCGTGCAGCTGCGGTCATCGAGCCGCAGTGGGAACCGGGCAGCCGTCGGCACCCAGCTCAGACCCGGGCTGTGCAAGTCAGGGCTTGTTCTCCTCAGCCAGGCACCTGCTTCCTGCGGTTCCTTCCTTCCTCTGCATCGGGCCCTGATGCTTCCATTAGAAAGAGGCCATCAGGTCCTCTTCTGATCGCCCCCAAAGGACGTGGGCTCTTTAGTGATCGGCCTCATCACGCTGTGTACTGCAGGCCCTCCAGCCCTGGATGGGGACTGTGGGCTGGCTATCTACGGGTGCCTTCTCCTTGCCCTCCTCGGCTCTGCTGAAGGAGGTACATTTAACGGCGAAGGCTCTCGTGGTTTGCAGCAAGCCTTAGTGTCGATCACCACATTTGTTGCCGGACGCAGTGGTGTCTGACTCTTAACCGTGTGGGTCCTGGATGAAATCACATCATGACTTTCTTTCCTAAAGTCTGCATATACTCTGGTGTATCTCTTTGAGACAGTTCCCCCATATACTCCCAGGAGTTCGTGGTGAGTTTCTCCTGGGGAAGTATTTGCCCGTTTAAAGTCTAAGGAGGCCATGTACCAGTCAGAGTTTGTTCTTAAGGAAGCAGGAGCACACACGTTTGGTTGTAGATGAAACTCGGAGAGGACAGTGATGCCAAGTTCGATCCTGGGGCAGACAAACACTGGGCTGTGGACATCTTCTCTTGCTCAGAGTCGGTTTGCAGTTCTTATTAAAATGAAAATCACAGGAAAGCACAGCTGTGAGCGGGCTCTGCAAATTGTTATGTGCTTTGGAGATGCGTCTTTGAGAATTAGCAACAACAGGATGTAAATATCAGCAGCTGGCATTTGAACCACATTCTCGGGGGATAAGGCGGTTCTATCCGCTCCACTTGATGGAAGGGAAAACTCTGGGCACTGGGCAGCCTGCTCCTCCCAGACTGAGGCCTCTTCTGGACTCAGGTCTCTTCTGGGTCCTTCTCCTTCGCTGAGCCCCTTCCTCGCCCTCTTTCCAGAGGAGAATCTGGGCCTCCCAGAAATCAGGAGGGTCCCTGAACTGGAAGTCCCACTCCGGTTGTTGTCTTTCCCTCCAGCCTGAATCTGTTCCATGGCACAGGTGCTTCCTCCCTCGGCTCTGGTCTCTGAGGCCTGCCCCTGTGTGTGTGTGCACAGACACACGGAGCCTGGAGAACAAAGGACAGGGTGTGGAGGGCCAGGCTGTGCCACCTCCACATTCCCACAGAGCTGGCCAGGACGCTGCGCTATGGGAAGGGGGGAGCCAGGATCTTCCCGCCACCCGAGCTGGGCCGGGCAGCTGCCACGTCTCACCTCAGCAGTTTGCACGATGCCAAGGGACGGATAGATTACCCAGGGCTTGCTGGCTGCCACTTCTTCCTGCCTCTGGGAAGCTCATCAGTTCAGGTGTTCTGAGGCCTGCCAATTAGTAAATATTTATTAGAGGAAGTGGTGACTACATGTGTTTATTGAGTAGCTGCCCTGTTCAACACACGACATTAATAATCATAATCATAATTTCCTGGGTGTTCACTTTGAGTGTGAAGTGACTCTAATAAATGCCACAATAAGCCTAGGTGTCATGGTTATTTTACCGATGAGGAAAGGCAGATGGCGGAAGGGCCTTGCTCTGGTTTATACAGGAGGCGAGTGGCAAACCCAGGTCTATTTCACTGCAAAGCCACCCAGCCGTAGGCAAGGAACTTGTGTCCATGCAACTCCCACACCAAGTGTGGGGGGTTGAATTGTGTCCACCCCAAAATGAAGGTCCAGTCCCCAGTAGCTGAGACTCTGGCCTGGGTTGGAAATGAGGTTATTGCAGATGTGATTCCTTAAGGTAAAGTGAGGTCAGATTGAACCCTTAACCCAATGTGACTGGTGTTCTTAAAAGAAGACAAGAGACAGAGCGAAGCGGCCACATGACGACAGGTCCCATACAAGAGATGTGGACACCAGCCCAGGGGCACCTGGAGCCACCAGAAGCGGGAAGAGACAGGGAGGGGCCTGACCCCACAGCTTTCCTGCAGGTTTCCAAGGAAGCGCGGCCTGGCAGATACCTTGGTTTCCGCCTCTGGCTTCCAGGACTGCATGACAATACATTTTTGTTGTCTTAAGCCACCAAGTTTTTGACACTTCGTGACTACGGCCCTGGACACTAATACATCAGGCAGAACAACGAGTGTCTTAACAAAGGTACGAAGCCAGTGTCACAGGCAACAGGCTGGGAAACCTGGGACAGGAAAAAGAAAAGCTTGCAGCCTTGGTACTCGGTCCTGCAGGACAAGTCAGCTGCGGAAGGGAGGAGGCGGGGTTGGGGGCAGAGCGCTGGAACCCAGCTGGGCGGTGGGCAGGCCCAGGCCCAGGCCCAGGGCCGGAGGGTCTGCCAGGGCCTGGAGAGGGGCACAGGGAGTGGAGAGAGACCGGCAGGTGACCCTGGGGGTGGGTAGCCCCTGGGGGAGCCAGGGTCAGGCTGTGTCTAGGCCTAGGAGCCGTCCTTCCCCGAAGCAGGCGTCCCTCTGCTGGACACAACGCCAGGCTGCTCTCCAGCCTGTTCCTGCCTGTTCTGTCCCATCACAGCCCTGCTCCCAGCCTTTCATGCTGCTGAGTCCAGTGGTGGGCTCTTCCGAGGCAGGGCCCTGCGCTGATCTGCCAGGCCCCTCACAGGGACTCACGTCTCTCCTCCAACCTGGTGTCCGGGCCTGGGCCTTCCTCGGTCCTGCACCCTGCCACCTGGGGTCCCCCTGCCAAGCCTGCTGCCTGCCGGCCCCCTGGCTGTGCCCTCTGTCCTGCTGGCCCTGAGGATGGCCTGGTGGCAGGTCCCATGTCTCCCTGGCCACTCCATCAGGGGCATGACGTGGTCCAGGCTGTAGCTCCAGCTGCTGCATCAGTGCGAACAGAAAAACCAATCACACAGAAGGAGCGGGTGCATAAGGATTGTCTGCTGGTCAGATGAACAAACGAAGGGGCGGCAACGTGCCGATTGTTGTGATCGTCCCGGACAGAGGCAGGAGTGTGTCAGCGTGGCCTTGTCCCATTTCACAAATGGATGGCGGCAGGACAGGGGAGAGAGGTGGGGCCTGGGCATCACGGGCTCAGTGGTGTATGGGAGAGAGCGAGGGCTTTGCCACCCTGCAGCCCGGCCTTGTGCCTCGGGCAATGCCTACACCAGGAGCCCTGGCATCCTGCGCCCCCGCGCGGAGGTGCTGAAGTGTCCCTGTCAGAGTCGGAGGGAAGGGTGCATGTGGGACAGGTGACTTTCAGTCTGTGGGGAGCTGCACCCAGGAAGCGGTCAATGGGTGGTAGTGCCCTCATCCCAGACTCTAACTCCTCGGGGGAGGAATCAAAAGAAGAAGGCGTCACCCAGGGTCCCCTCTATCTCCATCAGGGGATAAAGCAGGGCTGCAGTCCCCGGGCCCAGCGCAGCTCCCTGCGTGAGACTGGCGCTCCCTCAGAGCAGGTGGCTGAGAAAACAAGCAGCATAGTGACAGCAATGACCAGACCGGGTGCAACATGCAAACGAGAGGGAGAAACCCAGAGCCGGCTGGGCTGCCCGACCCGTCGTGGTGCCAGATCCCATGGCATTGCGTCCACACTGGCCCTGGGGCCAGCAGATGTCTGGGGTGGACGGCATGGCTCTAGCTGGGGGAGGGAAGGGCTGTGGAGGCTGGAAACAGGCTGATAAGGAAGAGATGGGTCCAAGTGGAGGCGTCAGGGATTAATTAGACCCGAGGACGTGGGCGGGAGGGAGGAATGGAGCTGAGTGTGACGCAGACAGGTGGCCAGTCTGCGTGCGAGCGCACGCCAAGGGCCTTCAGGGTAATCTGACCCATGGCCTGCGGGGCAGAGGCCTTGGCATGGGAACGAGGATTCTTGGCCGACTCGAGAGTGCCTGGGCACAGAGAGAGTGAGGCTGCTCACCAAGTCACCTCCATGCTGCGTGCCCAGCACAGTCCTGACCGTGCGCGCCAGGGCCCTCAGCAGCAAAGGGGCCGTTCTCAGGCGACACAGTGTACTGCAGTCACTCTTCATGGGTTCATGCCAAAAACGTTTGCCGTAGTGACAGCTGCGTAGAAATGGAATGCCGCTCTGCATTCTGTAACAGACATTTTGACTTTGCGAAGGGCCCTGCACGTGGGATGGTCAGTCCGTGAGCCTGATGTCAGGAGACCATGTGGGGCAGCTCAGCCTTCCCTGGGCGGGTCCCAGCAGAGAGCTCCGTGGGAGTCATTGTTTGTTACGAGGCTCCGCGAAGAACCTTTGAGTAGATCCTTCAAGTGGAGAACAGGAGCAGCGAGGGGGTGGGCTGTCCTGGGTACTAACACATGCGCACAAAAAAGCCACAGCACAGTGAGATGCAGGAAGGCACAGACAGGGCAGAGCAGAGAACAGGCTGGCACACGCAGATCCATGTGGAACATCACATGCGACAAAGGGACACCGCAAGTCCGTGGGAAAGGACAGGCCACAGAGTGAGTGTGGAAATGGCCTCTCTGTGCAGAGAGACAGAAAACCGCCTCCTTCCTGCAATCCATGTTGGGGGGGCCCTCTGCAGGGGGCTAAAGAGCCGTGTGTGGAAGGGGGAGCTAAGCAGTCAATGGAAGAAAAGGAAGGAGAATGTGTTTCTGAAGTAGGGGAAAGAAAATGCTCCTGGAATTGAATGTCCAGAACACAAAACGATAAGGCAGAAAAGAACACGGATAACTTTGAGCAGACAGATCAAATCCAACCACATGGACAAAATCCATTCAGCTGGCAGAGAACATATTTGCGGTGTCTAAAACTGGCGGGATTAATAGCTAGGAAACAGAAGAAACTCTTGCAAACAACAATAACACCCCAACAAAGCAAGGCAAAGTAAAGGAATGATTTCCAAATAAGGAAATCTGAGAGGCCAGCAAGCTTTGCAGAGACACTCGGACGTGCGAGTGGTGGGAGAAAAGCAGACGGCAGCAGTGGGGTGGGACTGTGTCATCACGGTCGCAGCTCTGAATAAGCCTGGTGGGAGGTGGAGGTGGGGACCCCCATGCCGCTGCATCTCAGTCGATTTCGACATGGTCAAACTTTCACCGAGGCTAACCCTGTATCTTGGTTGGCCTGGGAGAGTCACCGTTTATCTCTCTTGTCCTGGCGTCATTATTAGTCGTGTCCCCTTTCATGCTCTGACTTGTCCTTGCCTGGGTGACATTATATGGCAAACTTCCGAGGACCCAACTCCTTCCCTTGTGGTTATTCGTCCCAGTGAAATTCTCAGGTCATGGGGACGTGCATGCAATACTTGTGGCATCTGTGAAGGCACCTGAGTGTCCAGCCAGGAGGGAGGACAGGTGGACACAGACAAGTGGGACTTCGCAGGTGCAAGGGGCAGGTGTCAGGTGACCCCGCAGCAGCGTGGCGGATAATAAAGCAGAGCTGCTGGGCTGGCGGAGAATCCGAAGGAAGTACACAACCTTAGCTCACTCACACAAATGGGATGTGTGTGTAGACAAAACCATGCACGTTTTGCAGAAAATAACACATGACAGAGGCATCCGTATTCAACACAGGATGACGAGGAAACAGAAAATGGAAAGAAAAAGGACTGATTACAAAAAAGAGCTGGATTTCTTTTAACGGGAGAACATCCTGAGAGTTCTCTGAGGATGAAGGGTCAGTGAGCAGCCCGTTGCTGCCCCTCAGCTGTTACAGCTTCCCGAGACTCCTGGTGCCGTGGGGAGCGGCGGGGAAAGTGCCCGGTCCCGGCACTCGGACAGGATGACCACGCTGCGGAGCGCTGCCCCGGGTCAGACACTGGATAGACCGGGGAGGAGGGACATACCCAAGGCCCTGCCTCCCATTAAAATGCTCTCACTGATGAAAAATTCTCTGTGACGTGATGAATCCTAAACATAAATACCCAGACCGAGTACATCCAGTCATAAAGGTCTTAGCGTCGGTTGGTACAGGACCTGAGAGAAGGGAGCCCAGTTCGTCATTTAGGGGAAGTTGCTTCCCGAGCAGCGTCTGCAAAGAGGGACAAGGCATAGTTGCTGTGATGGGGGTCCCAGTGGGGAAAGTGAGAGAGGCCAGGTGGGCCAGCGGGTGGCGCTCCGAGGGGCCTGGGAGTGTAGGGCGCCCTGGGGCAGTGCAGACAGCAGGCGCTCAGACTCTGCAGGGGTCAAACCATGGAGACAAGACGCCTCACCGGGTGAGAGCACCTCAAAGTCTCCGGTGAAAGGAGTCTTCCTTTGTTCCAGTTCACAGAGAGTGTGCGCAGGACATTCGTGGCACTGAAATGATGCTTGGGGGGGGGGGCATTCTTGTCACCTGGCCTGGAGTGGCAGGGAGAGCAATGAGAAGCCCCTGTGGCAGTTGGAAGGCACCTAATAAATGACATTCCTCTCCTCCACCCCGGCACTGAGAGCCGATCTGTGGATACAGCCACATGCAGCTTGGACCTGTGCACAGGCAGACCCCTGTGACGGCGCTGCAGCAGCAGACAAATGTCCCCCCTCGTGGGAGGCCACCTGCCCTTCACGGGCTCCCTAACAGCGTGTGGATCACACGAGAGCCTCTTCACTGAGGGGACACGGAGGGGTGGTGTGTCCTCTCACCCCTCCGAGGCCGGGACACAGCCAGTCATCCACGTGGCAGCAGGGTCTTTCTCCGGGGTGGGATCTTCTCAGCGGTGCCTCCCAGAAGGCCAGGGCCAGGCGTTGGGGTGAAGGGAAGGGAACAGGAGACACCGAACTTCTGAGCCTCCGGAAGTTCACGAAACCGTTTCACCCCACCAGCCAGCTAGCACACACCCTAACGTCGAGGAGACAGAGGGTGACAAACCTCGCTCTAGACTTAAAATAGCTTTCGGATTGTGGGTGGATAGTTTCACTTTTCTTTCATCAAAATAGTCTCAAAGTGAAAGCAAGTCTTAGGAAAGCTCGTCTAATGTCCCGCGTTCTAAGACGGCCAGGTGTCCTCAGACGGGAAAGCTGCCTGGCAGCACCGCGGGTCTGCATCCAGCACCTGCACGGCGCTCACGGTCACCTCCGTGGGCTCTCGGAGCGGGCTGCAGTGGCAGCGACGGGCCATCACAGGCCCGTGACGAGGCTGCGGGTCCTTGCTAGCCTAGATGCAAAACGCATCTGTGCTGGAGTCATGCAGGAAGCTGGAGGCCGCTCTGCCCTGTGGAGTGAGGGCAGAAAGGGCAGAGTGGGGGTGGGGCTGTCGGCCCAGAGAGGACCTGCCAGGGAGGGCGGGTCTCAGCCAGTCTATCAGCATACAGAGTCTGCCACAAATGAGGGGGCCTTTCCCTTCCCTTAAGTGCAAGAGTGACAATTCTCAGAATAGAGAGCATGACCCCCAGAACTGACTTCATGTGTGTGCAGAATGGAAAATTGTGGCCTGGGCCGGCGGGGCATTTCCTACCACGTGCAGACACACAGAGAGAAGCCCCCACCAGCAATGTCACCTTTAGGGCGAGAACTTGCCTGCTATGACTGCGCTTGGCAGCGAAGCAGTTGTCAGGTGGCGCTGGGATGAGCCCAGGGGTCAGACAGACGGCCCAGCAAGTCCATCCATGGAGCACGAGGCCGCCAGTGCACTCAGTGGAGTCTGGCCTGCAGAGTGTTTCAAAACACATTCTAAATCATTGCCAACATTTAAGAATGGGGGGATTTCATGTTAAAATCAGGATTTCAAGCTTGTCTTGAAAGCTATACATGTGGTAGGACAGGGCCCACATGCTAGTGCAGCAACAGCCGGCCGTAGAGGCTGGGGGTGGCTGGGCGTCCTGCCTCCCCACTGACCACTTGCCTCCCCACTGACCACTCGCCTCCCCACTGACCACTCGCCTCCCCACTGACCACTCGCCTCCCCACTGACCACTCGCCTCCCCAGTGACCACTCGCCTCCAGTCGGCAGCATCCTTCTCCAACTGCCTGGGGCCGCCGCTGGCTTTGTCTGGGGCGACGCGCCCGCATTCCCTGTTTGTGGGGGAGTTGGGGCCAGCTCCAGATGCATGGGGCCGTTCACGCGTTCCTGAATCAAGTTGCCAGGGGGTCACTTGAGGACCCAGTCTGAGGAGGTTGGCCCAGTGACATGGCTGATTTTATGGAAATTCATGGGAATCTGACCCCAGACAGCCAAAGGCCAACCTTTAATGAAGTGTCATTTAAGGGGTTTCATCTGTCTGGCCCCCCCCGTAGCTCAGTGCCTGACAAGGGGTAGGAGCTCAATAAATATTTGTCCAGTGAACTATGTGGCCATGTTTCAGCCTACAGCTTTGCTTAGGATGAGACCGAGATGATTTCATTCTGCAACGGCTCCTTTCATGATCCACTAAGGCCCACGTGGGTTGGATAACACTCATCACCAGCTACAGAAATCCGTTTGCGCCATCATCAAATGCCTTTACATTTTTTTAATTGTCAATTCTCCAGTTCACATGTCAGATCTCTAGGACCCCGAGGACAAATACATAGTAAGAGACTGTCGCTACAGAAACTACGCAGGGCTCCGGGTTGGTTCAGTTCGGTGAAGACTGACTGAGCTCCTACCAAGCGAAGGCGCTGCTCCAGGCGCTCGGCCACCAGACGCCGACACCGGCCTTGCCTTCCTTGAGCCCACGGTTTGAATAGAGGGCAGGCCAAACGGAGGCCAGACTTGTCTGCGCCATGCTGGGCTCTGGCTGCTTTATCGACTTAGCTTTCACAGTCTAAAGAAAGAGAAGAAAGATGAGGATTGAAAAATGTTTCCTGTTTGTATTTTGCAGCCAAACAGCCAATTAATAAGTCTAATGTATTTGAGAGACAGTTTGTTTCACAAAAGTGGATTTTATTCTTCATGTGAAACTTAAATCCTGCTTAGAAAAGACACAGCAACTTGAGGACTTTAAAGGAAGGGCTTGCTTTGCAGGGATAAGGCAGACCGGAGTGCTTTCTTTTTTTCTTTTTTCTTATTAAAAAATTCTAAAAATAATATGACGACATAATACTTTATTAAATCTGAATAGTAGTGGGCATGTAGTTGTCTTTTGAATTATTTTCTGAAAACATTTTATAATTTTTTAAAGTATACAATATCACATTTGCTGATAGTACAGAGCAGACATACCTCCCTCATTTCCTGAGAAAACTACCGCGTGAATGCGTTGCTGCTCTGGGCTCACCTTTGTCCCAGGGCTTCAGAGGCACGCAGACCAGGCCCCTCTGGGCTATGGCCTGTCACCTGGGCTTTGAGCTTTGCTCTGCTCTTCGCTGTCAAAGAGACTGCGGCGTGGGTGTGAGCTTGTGCCTCCCACCCCCTCCTAGCCTGCCGTGCCTGAGAAGAGCTAAAAGGTGGACCTGTGGGAGCCCCACCTGATACCGGAATCAATAAACTTTCGGAGACACCCAGAAAGATTCTAAATAGACGCATTCCTTTTTCTTCAATGTGTTGTTTACTGTCTCTGGTTTTGAGGGTGGTTCGCACAGCTGGGAGGCAGGCAAGCGAAGTGGACCCTGGTTGGCCGTCCAGCAGACAGCAGGCGGTGTGCAGAGAGAAAGCTAACCTGAGAAACCGGCATGGTGCTAGCTAGCACGGCTCATGCTTTTGTTTATTCGACACCTACTTACTGGACACCTACTAGGCACCAGGCCCTTTAGTGCTGAGGACATAGCAGTGGACAAGACAGACAGGAGCTGCTGTGCCTATGAGCCAGGGCAGGAGGGAGGGGGACAGAAAATAAGAACATACACAAGCAAGAGCGTAGTGGAGACCACTGAGTGCTCTCCACACAGCAGGGCAGGCGGTGGCACTCCCCGTGGGAAGGTGGGAAGTGCTCTTAGAGAAGGTGGCATTTAGGCAAAGCCCTGGGAGGCCAGGCTGGCGGAGGTGGGAGAGTGCCTTCCAGGCAGAGGGACCATTGAGTACGAGACCCCTGAGGCCCAGAACAAAACCCCAGGTGGCTAGGGCAGAGGCAGCGAGGAGGGCGCAGCTGGAGAAGCAGGCAGGAGCGCCATCCCGCACGGCCAAGGAAGGGGCTCGAATCTTACTCTAAAACCCACGGTAGGGGCAGGGGAGACCCCACCTGATCTATTCCAAAACAGGCTGTTAGGTTGTTGGGGTGGATGAATGGGGTCAAGGGAGAGAGAGGGATTCAGGCTGACTTCCAGGGGCAGGGCAGGGCCGAGCGCCGGGGCCAACGGCTATGCTGTTCGTTGACTGAGATGGGGAGGGTGGCGCTTTTAGAAAAATCAAGAACACAGAAGACACACCACGTCCACAGTTGTTGCCAGAGGGAGAAGTTGGGGCTGCGCATGTGATCTCCCCCTTGGGATCAGATCGAGGAGCTCGGAAGAGAGAGCGCACAGGTGAGCACCCTGAAGTGGGAGCCATATGGGAGAGCCAGCCTTGAGGGAGGGACGAGGAGAGGGGGAGGGGAGAGAACAGAAACCCTAGAAGCAGAGCCTCCCTGGGGAGCATCCCGCAAGTCCAAGGCGGCTTAGGAGGACTGTAAGATGAGGCAGAGAAGTGCGGTGTCTGGACGGGGCAAGATGGAAGTCACTGGCAACCTTGACAAGAGAGGTTCGGGTGCGGGAGGGTGGACAATTCATTTAACCTCCACAAGGCTGTTTCTCCTCTCAGTGGAGGAAGGCATCGAAATAGACGGTGCATGAGGTCCCAGCCACTATCTCTCCACGCCACATGCTTTCAAGGTGAAACAAAAACTCATAAAATGATCATGAATAAGACAAAATGAAATCAAAGAAGCCATGCTATTTGGGAATTTGTTAGTCAAACAAGTTTTGCAGTCCTAAAAACTGCTATGGCTTTTCACATAAATTATTTCAAAATCAAGGAAACAATAGAAGTAGAACAATGAGTGGCCAGAACTTTTCTTTGAGGACCCAAATTATATAAAGTATATCATCAAAATAGTACCTAGAGGCTCCTTCTAACTTGTTCTGTCAAGACCCTTAGAGTTAATTCCGGACACCGGGCAGGGTGGCCGCCTGCCAGGCTGCCTGAGTCCTTACTCATTCCCTGCTCTCCTACCCACAGGCAAGGACCCCATCACCCCTCTGAGGTCGGGAAGGAATGTGGAATTGTGCTGTGGATTTGCATGTTGAGCTCAGGGAGCTTTATAAGATCACACGCAACACTTAGTTTGCTTCTCAGAGATCAACACCATGATCTCTGCTAATGAAAAGCTTACCGGATGTTACCTGGGAAATACTTGTGGTAAAATATTTCGGGCCACAAAAAGGCACAGAGGGCACCAGCAGAGGCACCGTGGACACCCGCTCCACTCGATAAAACATCACTGCTCCAGCAGAGGCCTTCATGTGGCTTCCCTGTTGCCCTCATCCTCACTGTCATCCGGTCGCTGTCCCATGGTCATGGAGCCCTGAAAAACACCCTAAATCCTTCTTTTGCCAACGGCACTTTGTATGGCTGCCTGTTGCCTATTGACTGTCCTCTTGAAGTGACTGAGTCTAGAGATCGTCCCACTATTTGTGAACCTCTCATTCTGGGATGAGCCTGGCACCCGTGTGGAGACAGGCTTCGGGGCAATCTGATAGGAGGCCTGCAGGCAGGGGAGGTGGCTGTTCCGGGTGACAGTTCCCGTCCTTGCTGCTGCTTCTAAAGCTGCCTCAAGGGCTGCCCTGCCTCGCTGCCCGTCACCTGCCTAAAGAACTCCCAGCCCTTCACCGCCAGGCTCACGTATGCACACGATTTCTTTCCTCCAGCTGAAGAACCCAAACCTGCAACAAGGAGCCAGTCATCCAAGGTCACTGGTCTAAAGCAGAGCAGGGAAGGGTGTCCAAGACTCCTGGCTAGGTCTCCTCACTCCCTTCCTTGGCGCTGATTGTCAAACGTGAGCAAAACTGTGACTTACAAAGACAGGATAACTTCACAAAAGGAGGGTGAATGAAGAGGCCAGATAACTGAACATGTTGGGATCCTGCCACGCCCTAAACCAGGGTTCTCAAATTTTGGTGTAGACCCAGGGTTTACCTGAGGCTTATTTTTTTTTTAAAGATCGTATTTATTTATTTAGAGAGAGAGGGACAGGGAGGGACACAGAGAGGGAGAGAAACATCAGGGCTGCTCCCTGCATGCTCACAACCGGGGACTTGGCCTGCAACCCAGGTATGTGCCCTGACCAGGAATTGAACCAGTGACCTTGCAGTTCGCAAGCTGGTACTCGAACCACTGAACCACACCAGCCAGGGCTACCTGAGACTTATTGACACCCCAGTCCCTAAGGTGGGGCATGAGTGATTTTTCTGCACACCAAAGCTTCCGTACCACTGTCTTAAGCAATTCTTACAGATTCATTGAACTTGTCTTCTGTGTGTGTTGCGGGGGCTGGGGGGGGGCGGCAGAAGTGGCTATGTGGTGGGGTATTAGGTGACAACAAATTACCACTGGAAAATCACCTGAAAGCACTCATAAGATACAGTAAAAATGTTTTTTCTTGGGAGAGGGCTATATAGTAGCAAGTAAATATAATGTGTAATACTTCCCTAATGCATAATATATGGGAAATGCATGTACAAAATAGGGCTCTATATTATTCTGACTTATGCAGGAAAAGTAGAGCTACAAGTCGAGTCTGAGTAAGTTAAACGCTCCCACTCTGTGGCTCAGTGACACTAGAACAAGGCCACCTCCACTCTACGGAGGAGGAGGCAGGAGGGAGCTCGGCCAGGCTGAGGGACTCACCCAAAGTGGCTGCTGCAGGTGCTGGGTCTAAATTCAGACGCAGCTCTCTGCTTCCGAAACCTGCGATCTTCTCTGTTTTCAGCATTTCCCTGAAGGGTACAGTTCAGAAACAAAGGTCGTGGGTCACTGCTATTCCAAATCTCTAGTTTAGAAGACAACAGGCTGAGATGAAAGTCTGGGAGCATAAATGCTCAGCAGAGTTAGACCGAAAGTGGCCAGCAAGGCTCTGGGCGGTGATGAGAGGTGAAGGTAGTCTCCTGGAGGAAGATGTCTGATCTGAACCATTATTACTATAGGTCACTTAGGTGTTGTTCATAGTTTCCTTCCCACTGCAGTTACCTTTTCATCTTCATTTTAATGAAAAAGAAAGCCAGCCTTTCTGAGGGAACAGACTTGCTATCAAAATATCAGGACAAAATATCGGGAAAGGCCACCTTCTTCACCTGAATGCTGAAATGCCCTGCGCCTGCAAGTGGGGGAGGGTCACAGGTGCCCACTAATGGGGGCCCCTGGAAGCAGCCAGCTCCTGGGGCAGGTCAGGCATCACCAGGAGCCCCACAGTGTGCTAAGCACTTTGCACACCTGATTTCACTGAATCCCCACAAACCTCCGTAGGAGGGTGTGCTACCAGTGTCCCCAGTCCTCACATTGGGGGAGTGTGGTGGTGGTTTGACCCAAGTCAGTGGTCACTCTGTACAGGGGGAGATTTGAGCGCTTCTATGTGCTAGGCACTTTTCTAGGCATCTTACATGTTATCACCTCCTATGATCCTCATAGCCACCCCATGAAATAGGTGCCATAATTACACCACAGGCAGTCAGTGGTGAGCCCAGGAAAGGATTCCTGGAGATGCTCTGGTCTTAACCCTTAGTCTACATCACAACCACCTTGAGGGTTTGAAGACATAGGCTGCAGGGGCCCCCTCAGCCCCAAAATTTCTGATTCCTAGGTTTGGGGGAATTCCTGGAAACGTCCTTTTCTGCAAATTCCCAGGGGATGTGTGGTGCTACCAGTCTGGGCACCCGGTTTGGGAAGCAAGACTCCATACCGACTCTCTGAAATCATGGTGCAACAAACCCTATGGGCCACCGAAGTGCGTGTGTTTTTTAAAATCCCTGAGAGCTACTTGTACTTGCACTAAAAATAAGTCCTTGCATTTCTCCTTCTGGAGATTTTTGTTATAGCTTTGTGCTGATCCAGTCAAATAAGACCACATGTGTCCTCAAATGAGAGCGCTCAGCGATCGAGTGTCCTCACGCTCCTGTCCTTCTGGGCCACATCCCACCAGGCTGGCCGGCCACGTGCGCCAGGACACAGATGCCAGATAAAGTTCACCTCAGGCTCCGGGTTCTCAGAACCCGGCCTGGGTCCCGACGCAAGGACAAAATGACCTGACCACGGGGGCAGCCGCACCCCAGAACGTCCCAACACTTCCACTGTGGCCACCGGTCCTCCAGTTTTATTTACATTTTCTTGATTTCCCTTATTCCGCGGTGGGGCAGGCAGTCTCACACTTTACACCTGCAATCAAATTCGGCAAAGTTCTCCAAGGGCAAAGGGACGGGCAGCGAAGAAGGAAAGGTCTTTACGTTGAAGAGAGGCTGCGGGGCAGGTGGGACAAGGAACGCGCCTCCACCCGGGTCTCCTCAGCCCCGGGGCGCCGGGCTGGGCTGGGCGGGGCGGGGCGGGGCGGGTGGGAGGCGGAGGGCGCCGGGGGCGTGGGCAGTGGCCGCAGCCATCTTGCGCGCGAGCGCACCTCGCAGGTCGGGCGGGCGGGCGGGGCGGTTAGGGGCGCGGCCCCAGGACCCCGCCCCTCCGGGGACACAAGGCTGCACCGGTCGCGGGCACACAGCGCCGACGCACCGACCGCCGAGAAGCTCAGCAGACCTTTGCACGCTCCGTGGGTGAGCCGAGCGAGCGGCCGTAGTTGGCGGGCGGAGGGGTCGGTCCGGGCCGGGGGATTAGCGACGCGCGCTCCGCGGAGGGGACATAGGCCGGGGCTCGAAGATAGGTGTGGCTGGGCCGGCCTGGCGCAGGGGTAGACCGCGCTCGAGCCCCGGGCTAGTGGTCCCCGAGGGGAGCAGGCCTTGGGGTCCCGGGGTCCCGGGGCGTGCGGCCCGTAGGGTCCTCGCCTGGCCCCCAGCGCACGGTCTTTGGGTTGGCCCAAGTAAACGGCAGGTGAGGCTGAACCTGCCAGTGCGTCGCGCCGGCTGCCCCGCGCGCCGCCGTCCACTTTCCTCTGCCCCCTCGGGCCCCCTCCCGAAGTGCCAGCGGAGCCCGGGCTGCCTGGACTCGCCCATGTCCGCGTCCCTCCCGCCTCGCCGAGCCAGGCGGGGACAGTTTTTAAAAAGTGCTTCTCAAAGGCTTGACGGTTGTGGTTTCAGCCGTGGGGCAAACGGTTGCTTCACAAACTGAAACTTGTTTCTGCCGGGCTCCCCGCTGGCTTCCGGGAAGCCCCGAAAAGTGCCCGGTGGACCCTCGCCCGGCCGCCCCTGCGTCCCCGTGCCGCCCCTCCCGCGCTCGGCGCCCGGGCCTCCGACCCTCCGGGTCCGGGTCCGGGTCCCAGGTCCTCGCGGCCCGGCCCGCGCGCGGTCCCCGCGGAGGCCCGCCGCCCGCGTCCCGGCCCGGCACCCCTCGGCGCGCGCCCGCCCGGGCCCGTCGTCACGGCAGATTGGGCGGTGACTCCTCCCGAGCGCGCCGCCCGGCCCGCGGGTTCTTAAGCGGCAGCGCGCGGGGCGGGACGAGAGGGGCCGCCTGAGCGCTCTAACGCGTCCGCCTGCCTCCAGGTCCCGAGAGCAGAGCCGTCTCAGCTGCCGCTGGCGACTAGTGTTTCCTGAGAATTGAGGAAAACCCACCAGGAACCGAAAATGCCGAAACCAGTAAGTAACCCAGCCTCTGAGCCGGGTCGCACCTTCGGGCTCTATTTCCGAGCCGAGTTACCTGGGGAGGTATTGGGACAGTTCTTTGTAAACAGGGCTCTTTTTGAGCGGCCAAAACGGCGGGAGCAGGTCGTTTTGTTCCCTGTTGGTCGTTTGGTGAACTCGAAGAAAACGCAATGGGGGAGCTTTTTCTTTTGCGAGCCCCCCCTAAAAGTTAGGGACTTTTGTAAAAACTAGAATCCCATACTACACTGCTTCTGCCTGTTTAAAAAGTGGATTCTAATGCAACTTGGTCCTTGAAAAGAAGAGTTGTCCAAATCGCTGGGCGAGCCAGGTGGCTTCCGGTGACGCACACAAACTCCAGTCCCTGCAAGTGTCCGGGACAAATGCGCTCGGAATCTGCCTGTGGCACTTCTCAGGGCGTCTGGCAAAGGAAGCAGTGTTGTGGCCGGCACAGGGGCCGTTCCCCCGGCCTGCGAGGCGGTGCTCGGTCACCCCGGGAATTTGCTAGTGCAGCAGGATTCCTATCTCTCCTTGAGAGGGCTCGTAATGGACCTGAGGTGCAGGTGAGGGAGGGCAGCCCGGGAATTCGATAAGGTGCCTCCTCCCTGGCCTCTCTGGGCGGCGCAGGCCTGCTGCATCCCATAAACGTCAGCTAATTAGAGTGCTGCCTAGCCGCACCTGTCCCTGTATCCGAGCGTGTCGCGTCTCGGTAAGGTTGCTGGCCGGGCGGAAAGGTGTTTCGGTTCTTTCGAGTTATGGGAAGAAGGCAGGTCCTTTGTGCCGGGCATTTCTTAGAAAGTTGTGTGTCTTTAACGCAGGGGACCTGGTGGCTAGATACTGGGGAGAGGATTTACAGTTTTTTAATTGAGTTTTGAGTTCATGGTGGAGAAAATATCTGGAGTCATTAAAAATTGCAATGAAAGATTCATGGAATTTATTTCTAGCTTTACAGACAAGTTCTGTAGTTAGTGCTTGTGTACTTTTTCTACTGTTAAATGTTAGATTTTCTAAAAGGAGCTTTTAATTAATAAAATTTTACTTTACTGTTAGGTTAAGTTACTGTATTAATATGCCAGTAGAGGCAAAAGCTAATATAGTTTTTGCCTAAGTGACATCATGAAGATGATTCATTCATGGTACAAAAAGTTCTTTTCCTACACAACATTCTATTTTTATTTATTTACTTTTAGAGATAGGGGAAGGAAGGAAGAAAAAGAGGGAGAGAAACAGCAATGTGCGAGAGATACATCCATTTGTTGCCTCTCATGTGCCCCCAAACTGGGGACCTGGCCCACAACCCAGACATGTGCCCTGGCTGGGAATCGAACTGACGCCCTTTCAGTTTTTGGCCGTAGCTCAGTCCACTGAGCCACTCCAGCCAGCGCCCTATGCAAAATTCCTCATTTCAAACTTGCAAGGGGCCCGTGACATCCAGGCTCTTTCCGATGAGACTGACCGGAGCGCAAGCCCTCACTCAGGGAACAGGCCAGTGCAGCCACGCAGAGCTGGCCGCGGAGCAGGCCTGCTGGAGGCGTGGTTTTCTGCACTTCCATAGAAGAAAAGCTGAACAGTTCAGCACTTATGATATCCCTCAGAAAAAAGTCAGCACACCAGTTTCCCGTCCTACTTCTCTTTTCTCATTTCTCACACTGAACCCGAATTTATTTTATTTTTCTGTTTTTATTGTAGTAAAATGTACATATCATCTTACCAAACGGAAACTCTGTACTATTAAACACTGCCTCCCTGTTCCCCTCTCCCCTGGGTCCCTGGCAACCACCCTCTCCTTCCTGTCTCAGTGAGTTTGACTGCCCCGGGGGACCTCAGTAAGTAGAGTCACAGTATTTGCCCTTTCGTGTCTGGCTCATTTCACTCCGCACGATGTCCTCAAGGTCCACCCAGCTTGTAGCATGTGTCAGAATGTCCTTCCTTTTCAAGGCTTTTTCTCGTGGTGGGTACATTGTAACTTCATTTTGCTTTCAAGGTCTTTGGTGATGGATCAGACACTTAGAAAATGTTTTTCTGGCAAAGCAAGGATGGTGGTTCAGTTGGTAGGGAGTGGGAGTAGCCATCACCCCACGGGTTAGGGTCCTGATAACCAGAATCCCATTTTGAAAGGCTGATTTTATATAATGTCTACAGCTGTAATTTCAAAACAGTGTTGTGGAGCCGGGGCTGGGGAACTCAGGTGATTGGTGTCACCTCAATACACGAAGGTTGTGGGTTCGATCCCCATCAGGGCACGTGCAAGAATCAACCAATGAATGTGTAAATGAGCAGGACAGCAAATTGATGTATCTCACCGTCTGTCCCTCTAAAATCAAAGCAGTGTTTTTTAGGTGAACCACTTGAGAAAGTCCTACCTGCCTACTTTTTGGTGGTGTGGGAGATGGGGAGAGAGAGAGACGTGCACACGCATGCACACATGTGCACACACACACATACGGAAGCCTTTCGTCATCTGAACTGAATTAGGGCCACCCCGCAGGTGGCTGAGAAGAGCCTGGGAACCTGCACACGCTGGATATGTCCCTTAGAGAGGGGTCACTGATTCTTACTGTTTAAGCCCCGAGCTGAGCATTTTGTAGGGCAGCTGTGGCCCGGGGTCTGACCATATGGCTGAGCCTCGCACCCTGCCCCCAAAGACGGGAGCATCCGAGTCCGTGGGGGTTGGAGCCTCCACCTGGCCCTGGAATGTTTGATAAGTGTTTTTGATTGATTTGTCTAAACTGAGTCAGTGGATGACTTACTCAATAAAACAGTAGAAATGATACGTATTTGCTTTCTCCCCAAACTGCTTTTCCAATCCCCACTTGTTGGAAAGGTGGAGTGCTCGCTTGTCCAGCAAGGCACGGGGAGCCTGCACAGGTGGGCAAGCCAAGTCTGCCCTGGCGGGGTGTGGTTTGCAGTCGTGAGTCCCCCACCTGGGCTCGTGCTGAGGCCCTTCCAGGGAACACAGGCTGTGGCACGATGAAGAGGCAGCCCACCTGGTGGGGGAGAGGGCAGGCCTGGTTGAGAGTAACTCTTCAGCTCAGTCTTGCTTGGGCCCCTGCGAAGGGACTGCTGGGTCCCTTGGCTGGCTTTGCTTTTCCCCTAGCTGCCTGGAGGCAGGACTCCTGCATGACTGGTAGAGGCCAGGGAGGCCGGCTGGAGGGCCAGCAGCCCCCACACCCTCTGCTCCTCGAGCTCCCTCTCCCTGGGGAGCCGCTGGGGGTTGGTCTCCAAGTTCCCGGCTCACAGGAAGCAGCCTTTGTGCCCACATTCGGCCGAGGGTGATCCGTGGCGCTCCTTCCCCCTCCCCCATCCCCCATCCCCCCACCCCCCACTTGCTGTCTTCATTGTGATGGAAAGGCGGTGCGGGCATTAGAAAGGGAAACCTCTGCTGTTGGCGCGGGCCTGGAAAGGAGGAGGCCGCAGGCACCGGCTCTGAAAGCCCCTTTGAGGAGCTGAGGGCTGAACTGCCCCCAGTGGGGCCCCAGCTTCTCATTCCTAAAGTGCTGGTGTGGAAGTTTCTAATAAGAAAGTAAATTTTCCCTTCAGAGAGTCACTCGGGAAGTGTCTTCAAAATTCTGGCCCATGCCAAAACTTTCAAATAATTTCTGAGCTCACCTTGGCTCTCTGGGAATCCAAAGCCTTTTCCACTGACACGGTAACAGGGTCGGAACTTGCCGAGTGTGCTCTGTCTGCCCTCCTCCCTCACCACGGGCCGAGTGCCAGGGAGGTAGCTAAGACTTTCCCATGTGGCGGTGGGAAGTGCTGGCTGGGGTTAGTCATTTGTCCTCGTCCCACTGTAAGGCACAATGAGGCTGTCTGTTTATTCCCTCATTAGTTCAGGGTGTGCTGACCCCGTCCGTCACGGTGCTAGGTGTTGAGGCTGCTGAGATAGATGGACAGGCACTGAAACAGCTCCCCCACCTCTTCACGGTGGGCTTACACTGCAGGGGGGCAATGGTTATCACTGGTGACTTGAGTCTGTAATGATGTGCGCTGGCCACAGTTGGGGGCAGTGCTGGCCAGGGAGGTGAGGGAGGCCCCAAGGAGGAGGTGGCTGTGCTGAGCAATGTGGAGAATGAAGGCGCCTTCCTAGGTGTAGGAGGAGGCAGCAGGGACTGGGCCAGGCTGGGGGTGGCCTCTGTGGCGGCCCTGTGGGCGAGGGAGTAGGCTGAGTTCAGGGTTCCCAATGAAGGCCAGCATGGAAAGAGAGGACAATGGAGGCCAGTCAGGTAGAGCCTTCCCTGTGGGCTGTGGCCGGCGTATCTGGGGCTCACCTCCAGGGGAGGCAGCAGAAGGAGGGGACGTGACCGGATCTCCCTTGGGCAAGGTCACCCCAGCTGCAGTGGGGGAGTCTGCAGGGGGCAGGGCGCCAGGGGTGGGGATGGTGGGCCACGGGGGCGGCCCTGGGTGGTGGTGGGGTGGGCGGGGAGAGATGGACACATGTGGGAGGTGAACTTACTGGGTGCGGTGATGGGCGGGTGGGCGGACGGGCGGTGTCGGCCTGACTCCCGGTGTCTGGCTTGCATAACTGGACGGCTGGTGGTGCCATTCACTGAGATAAGGAACCTGGAGAACGACCAGGCGTGGGAGGGAAGGCGGAGGGTTTGGTTTGTACATTTGTAACTGCCATTGCTGACAGAAGCCCTTGCCTTTTTTCATTATTGTAACCACTGCCTCCCAAAAGGTACACAAACACCAGATTTTTGAAACTGCAGTATAAGTTTAATCCACGTAGTGAAAAGTAATCATCAGCTTCTTACATTTCTCCTGAGTGTGTGGACACACCACATACACACACACACACACACACACACACAGAGTCGGAAGTTAGGGTTGAGCCAGTGCAGTGCTCTTAACCTTGGGTGGCCATGGTCGTGGGGAGACTCAGAGGTTCCTGGGTCCCACACAGCACTGCCCAATGTCCGCCCCTGCAGCCGGCGGGATTGGGCACCTGCACTTTAAAGAAGCTTCCCAGGTGGTTTTGATGCGCCACAAAGTTGGGCGACTGCTGATTTCACCAGAAAAAGGGCAGGTTCTAAGTGTTTATTTCTCTTGGACCCAAGCAGTGACGCCCCCAACGAGCTGGCACTGAGAGTTGTGTGTGTGAGCAGAGACCGGAGCCCATGGTGTGTTGAGGGAGCAGTGAAGCCCATAGCCGTCCCAGAGCGTCCACTCAGGCTGTCGTGGGCGTGGTTATGCAGTCCCTTTCCTCCAAGTTCCAGCCTCAAGGCCGTGGGTGCCATCAGTGGTCTTGGAGCCTGGCCGGGCTGGGAAAGAGGAGATAGCGGGATGGCGTCGAACTCCAGAAAGACAGGGCCAGCCGAGGTGGACGATAGCATCTCTCTGATTTGAGCTGCTCTGCGCAGGGCGCTGGGGGCGGAGCTAGTCTGGCAGTGCCCAGGGAGGGGCTCCCACTCTTGAGCTCTCTTTGCTTTTAAAGAGAAAAGGGGGCAGGGGCTTTCCGTCAAAGAGCGGGGAGGAGAGCGCCCCCTGCCCCCCTGCGCTTCCCTCTCCTGTTTGCGCCCTGGCGCTCCCACACTAACCTCTCTTGTTAGTCCCTTTCCTAAATCATAAGATCGTGACTTCTAACAACAATTTGAACAATTGTATTAATACCTATAGTTTGGGAAGGTAAAACAGCATCACTCTTTTTAATGAGTTATTGTAATTTTTCTTAATCTTTTTGTGCTTAAACTCTTGTGTATCTTTGACAATTTGGAGAGTCATAGGATGAATCACTATGCCCACTTTGTTAGTGTTCCGTCATTTTACTTCTAATCTGCAACAATAAACTTCAAAGCCTGCTTTCCAAATCGGTGAATGTGTTTTTTAATTATCCCTTATGCGTTCCCCAAATACTGTAACTCGTTTTTAATTTAAGCATTAGATGTATTTGCCACTGCTAGTTAAATGTGGAATATTTAGTGAAGAGACCAGAAGGTGGAATTATTTTCCTTCTAACATACTTTGCCATCCATGCCTGTGGACATAAAGAATTAAGAGCTTATTCTAGACTTCTGTAAATAGTTTTTTAAAGAAAAACATCAATGTTATAAGGTGATTAAAAGACTTTTATTAAAGTGAAATGCTTACTGTATAGTTAATGTACATATTTTTCCAAATACAAATGTAAATAGCCATATAAAGAGCAGTTTCATAATCAACTACTTACCTGTACTTCAGCAACCCATTGTGCTTTTATGAATCAATTTTGTCATCTGTAAAATGGGAGTAAGGCTTTTAAATAAAAAGAGTGTTACATAAAATTAACTGAGACAAAGCTTGTATCTGTGAAATTCAAGTAATTTATCTCCAGGTACTGTAAGTGTTGGATATTTCTCGTGTACTTTTTCCCCTGGAAACTTGTTTCCCAGACTTTTCAGTGTCACCTGTAGCTAAAACTAAGGGTTCTTGTTTCCAGGTTGCTAGGAACCAGGTGGTCTGCCCTCAGGCCTTTTAGGGAGAACCGCTGGGGAGGCGCTGGGGCTTGTGGTGAAAGGGAGCCCTGTGAGGAGGGGGTCTGCTCTAATCTACTGTGTCCTCCAGATGTCACAACTCCCTTGGGGGGGGGTCCCGTGGGTCCCTCCCTCATGGAAACCCTGTTGTGTGCCATTCTGTGCTATATGCTGGGACCATGAGGAGGAACCCCTGAAAAAACAGTGTGTTGATTGGGTATTGTGCGTTTATTCTCACATGCTTAAACTTCAGTCACCTTTAAACTATTCTTCATTTATGCAAAACAGCTTTCGAGACTTTTTTCCCACTGCTCAAAGCAGGTTTTGAACTCATTGATTTTGATGCCTGTTAGTGCTTCTGCCGTTTTTTGTTTCACCTTTTCCACATCTGCAGAACATTTCCCTTTGGGGACTTTTTTCATTGGGAGAAACAAATAAACAAAAGGTCACTCAGGGTGAGATTGGGTGAGTAGGGAGGGTGGGGCACAGGGTCCTGTCGTTTTTGGTCAAAAACTGCTGAACACTCAGCGTGATGAGGGCAGGTGCACTTGTAAATCACCCATCATGAAATGGGCAAAGGCATTGAAAGAGTCTTCAGCAAAAATTCACTGAAGCCTAACACAGCCTCTCACAACACCAGCTGGTCCACTGATACAAATGGGTTCCTAGAATACTCATCTAGCCAGGGAAGCCTGTACTCCAAGGGAGCCATCCTCCAGAAGATGATTTGGGGTTTTGGAGGGGTTCCCCTCATATAAAAATAAGGAAGATAAGTCTTGCCTTTAACAGATTCTCAGTCTAATAGGGGAGTCAGGCCAGTTGACAGAGAAGAGCATTACCCGGTAAGTTAGGTGGTAGGGCTGCACACAGAAGATGAAGTTCTGCCCCACAGAGCTGGGAGGTGCAGGTGGGTGTGGAGGGATGGACGCATCGGAGCTCCCAGGACACCAGGGCAGAAGGGCATTGAGGTGGTGGCAGTGGTCAGTTCTGTTTTTCTCTGATTATATTCACACTCCACTCTCTGAGCCTTTTTTTTAACATTTTAAAGGTAAATGGCAATACTGTTTCAAAGGAAATGAAAACTAATTCACATAATTACCTTTTTAATCTGTTACATGAGAAGACAAACCGTAAAAGCAAGATGGAAGTTCTGATCGTAACCTGTTATTGACAGAGCAGAGGAACTGGGACCACCCAGAGACCACCGCAGCAGTCAGACTGTCAGATTTTGCTCGTCTGTTGTTGCTTTTGAAGTCACTTCCCACATCCTAATTTTTTTCCTATTTTTGCCCAAGAGAAGATCGGTGTAAAACTGTCTATATCAAAAAATTATCATAACAGATATTGCAAATAATTGTTTTTACTTGAGGTTGAGATAGGCAAAAGCCAAGTCTAGCCATGGCCTGTTTTTGTACAGGCTCCCAGCTAGAAACGGTTTTTACATTTTAAAAAGTTGTTTAAAACAACAAGAACAGTAATACACAACAGACATGGAACATGGCCTGCAAAGCCCAAAATATTTATCTGGCCCTTTACAGGATAATTTGCCAACTGCTGCTTTAGGACAAAAGTAATTATTGCTAAGCATTTGTTGTACCTTATATATATATTTTATGACTGAGCTGATAGTAATTGGAAGCATACCACTGCACCGTTCCCAGTTTAAAAAACAAAAAAATCCGAGGCTCTGAGCCTGGACACGTTTCACGTTTGGGAAGGCTCTCCAAGAAGCAGGCACGCTGGTGCCGAGGTCAGATTTTAAACAAGGCTGGTTGGTGTTGGTGGCCCTTGTTTCTATTGAGAAAGTCATAGTGTCTGGTGTCATACTTGCTAAGCCATTGTATGATGACAAGTTTTTGGCATATGCTAAAAAAAAAAAGTCGTTTGTACCTGATATTTGAGTTGGAAGGTGACTGATACATAAATAAGTTGCTTTTTTTTTTTTGTCAATGAGAATTTAAAATTAGGGCCATCGTGTGTGTGTGTGTGTGTGTGTGTGTGTGTGTGTGTGTATGAGTGTGTGTGTGTGACGGCAGATGGTCACATGTCAGGCCCTAGTTTAGGCCACTCTGTCCAAGCCCCCTCACTGCCCACCCCATACCCCTGCCCTGTTTTATNGGGGGGGGGGGGGGGGGGGGGGGGGGGGGGGGGGGCAGGCGCCTGGCCCTGCGCCTGGCCCCTGTCACCCCAGAGGACAGAGTAAATTCTGTAGAAGACCCTGTTGGTAATTACAAAAGCCAAAGCTGATGAATAAACTTGCGATTCTCAGGACAGCGTCCTTGTTTCCTGACTTGGCCCCACAGTTCACAGATGTGACCTCACTTCCTGTCCTTTTGTTACTTCAGTGGACACCACCGCGTCCCTCCACGAAACTCATTCATTCCTCATTCAGGACCCACAACGAGCTGAGCTGGGGTTTGGGCCCGGAGGTACCTTGAAGCCCCTGAGACAGTGGGGGTGGGGTGGGGGTGGCTCGCTGCTTTGCCAAGAGGTGCAGGCAGCTTCGTTCTCTGTCTTTGCCGGTTGAGGAGTTCAAACCAGCGGGCAGAGAGGCTTCTGAGTGGGCAGAGTGTGACGTGCCTTTGTCTGTTTTTTCTCCCAGCTCGTCACTCTTACAGTGGACAAGGAGCTGGGGTGATAGCTCTCCAAGAGCTTGTTCTCACCTGGGTTCTCACCAGTGCCATGTGCTCCCCACTTCAGACCTTCCGTCGTTTCTCGAGCCTTGAGTTTTGGGGGGGTCTGTGCTTTTTCAGATCATATTGTGCGCGCTGCACCATCACCGACCACCACATCTATAGGTTCCCTGTAAAATAGGCCTCCGAAGGATGTCCAACCTTGTTCTTTACGCTCTTAAAGAGGAAACGGACCACCAACCCCTGGGTAAAAGCCTGGCCATAACTATTGGGTGAGAGCCACCTCCATGATAATGTTGTGCATGTGAGTATTGATAGTGAGTGTTTCATCGCCTCGGTTACATAGCTGTGGGTGCCGCTGCTTCTGGTTGCGGTATCTGCCGACACCACACATTGCTATTTGGGTGAGACTCCCAAGTGGGACTTGGATGGGGAGAGCGGGCGGGGACACGTAGTGTTTATTATGAAGGAACTGGCCTCACAGGGCAGTTTGGAAATGCAGTGTGGTGGCAGGCTGCACGGTGCGTAACCCGGTGTGAACAGACCCCCTATGAAGAGGTTGTGATACAGTGGGGGGAATTGAATACTGATTATATTCGGGCTATTAAGGAACAGTTTTAAATTATGTTGGAAATAATAATGGTGGGAGTGTGTGTGTGTGAGTATCCAGTAGGTTCCATACTGATGTTTTTACAAGTGAAATGATGTATATGACAGCCTTAAAATACACCAGCAAAAAAATTTTTTTATATTGGTGGAAAGCAGATGAATCAAGAATGCTAGAAGGTTAGGTGTCAGAGCCAGGCGAAAAATACAGAGGGACTCATTAAACCATTTTCTCCACTCACGTGAACGTTTCAGATTTTCCAAAATGAAAAGTTTGTTTTTTAAGCATATTGTACGGGTGGATGGGAAAGATGCTGTCCCATTTCCAGATCATGGAGTGCTGGAGTCCAGTGAGAGCCACAGCGGAAAGGGAGGTCGCCTTCCCAGGGAGACCCGGAGAGGAGGGCTGCGGCCGCCGGAGGGAGCCTGCGCTGCTGCCCTCGGTGGGCCCCGCGCACCCTCCTCCATGGGTCCCCGGGGCATGCCATGGTTTCTCGGAGACCTTTGGTGTTCTGAGCAGTGTGGGACTGACTGACTGCGTCCCACCTGGGCCATCGCTCCCTTCACACATAGGTTTTATTAAAAGACGACCTCTAGTCACAGTTGCAGTCCACTTGGAGCACACAGAGCTGTTTGTTCCCAGCTAGCTCTACTCTTACTCTGTATTCCCACGATTCCCAGGGTGGGGGAGGAGGGGAGTGCTGTGACCCAACTGGAAACAGGTCATTGTCTCAATAGCAGCATTCTCAGAGCTGGAAACTGGAAGTGAGCGAGGTAATTGTGGGGCCTCACTAAGTGGAATTCTGTGCAGCCACTTCCAGAGCTCAGTGTAGTGTGGGGCTGGGTGCAGGGGAGGGTGGACACACCCGCGGAGCCGCAGGACTTGGGTGGGTGACAGGCCTGGTCCCACTGGCTAACTACACACAGTTAGAATCTCGTTCCAGACATGACAAAGCATAAATTAAAGAGTCTTTTTTATTTTCAACTTAATATAATTTCAGAAATACAGAGTGGTTTAGAAGTTTTATTGAAGTTTGCTTATTCAACAGATTTTGTAAGCTTACTGATTTAGTTTAGAGTTTTTAAAAACCTGCTTGGGTCTCTTTCTTCATTTATGATAGATAGCAGAAGTTAAAGACTTCTTGGTCAAGTTCAAATACATCTTGTCTAAGCTTCTCCCAGGAGAAATGTTCTTTCTGCACATATTAACTAGGGGTGAAGATTTCCATCGGAAATGGCACAGGATATAAGTGTGGTTTATTTTATATGTCCTGCCCTAAGACAACAGGCTAGCAGAGTGGTGTGTGTTTCAGCTTTTCATAGCCTCCCCACGCCCCCTACACTCAATTAGAAAGACTCTTGACAGACATCTAAATTTACAGAGAAAATAGTGTATTCCAGGTGGGTGGTGAAGTTTAGTCTGTGTCTTCAATTTCCTCTGTTTTATGAGCCTAGAATTAGAAACCACTGTAGCGTGTGGTAGCCATCTTGGCCCTGTCCCTCACTCTGTCTTTTACGGGACCCTAAATTTGTGGGTGTAATTAACCTCATTCAGTGAACTAAATCAGTGCTGAAGTACGTATGACATGGCCGTAGTCTTGACAATCACTCAAGACTTCAAGCTCATTAGACAAAGAGAAAGTGACCTTGAAGGCTAGTTGCTTTTGCCTCCCTTGGGGTGGGCAAAGGAGGGGCTGGATTATTTGTTTCTGAAAAGTAATAGTTGCTTTTGCAGAATATAATGTTTTTTGATTATTTCTTTGCCCTTTCCTGTGTAAAGTGGTTTCATCCCCATGTTGAAAGTACACACGGTGTAGGTCATTCCCATTGTAGGGTCAGTTTCCACTTGGAGACGCTGGCAAAGAAAGATCTTGTGTTACACATGGGCAGCTCATGGACATCAGAACTATTGTCCTTCCCTTCGATTGGCAGGTAAGGAAGTACCCTCCAGGGTCACTCTGCAGCACCAACCTGGCACTGGGGTGACAGTCACGGCCCTTCCGTTGGTCAGAACCCCAGAAAGCAGTGTTGGACCCCCTCGGTCTCCTGCTCCCAGGAGCCCAGGATCAGCACGGGCATCTGAGCCCAGGATCAGCACGGGCTGTCCCCAGTGCACTTTATAGTGGAGGGGACTGGCCACTTTTAAATGCGACTGCCCAGACCGGTCCCCTCCAGCTCGCGGGGCCAGATTTCCTCTGGTTATAATGAGGACAAGCAGGACTGGTTTGTCCGCTTTTTGTGTTGGTAAAAGGCCTTGGCTGACAGGAAGTGGGTCTGGGGGCTGGAAGTGGCTTACTTACAGAGGCAAAAGGAGCTATTTAGAAAGATTTGGGATTTCATTTCATGTTCTTGAAATTGTGGGATGAATATTAGTTGATGTGGGCATTTCCTTATGCATAATTTTATGTAATTTTTCACCCTGCAATTTGGGAATACAAACTTTTCAGAAGTTTAAAACCATTGACTATATTGAAAGATACAACTTCAGGAATAATGAATAATGTTGGGGTGTTTGGTTTTTTTTTTAAGATTTTTAAAGTTTATTTTTAGAGAGGCAAAAAGAGGGAGAGAAACATTGATCTGTTACTGGGGACTAGACCCGCAATCCAGGCATGTGCCCTGACTGGGAATCGAACCAGCCACCTTTCGGCTTGCAGGCTCAATCCACTGAGCCACCCAGCCAGGGTAGGAATAATGTTTAAGAGCTATACAAATACAAATATTTTTAGGAGCCAGTTACCAGAAATTGAGAAAATAGTGTCAACCCATCTGGGCCTCAGTCTTCCCAGATTTTATAGGAAGGTAGTCAGATTAGGTAACTTTACACTTTTTACCATGCAGTCTGGTTTAAAATTACCCTACAAAATAGTTACGCCGTGTCACTATTTTAATTATGCTGCTTATAACATATATTAAACAAAAAGTGATACAAAATGTAACAATGTCACATTTTATGTTGGCCTATTATTGTTGCTATTATTGATTTTAAAGAGAGAATTTTAAAGAGACTTGATTTTAAAGGAAGGGAGAGAGAAGCATTGCTTTGTTGTTCCACTTATCTATGTATTAATTGGTTGTTTCTTGCTTTTGCCCTGACCAGGAATTGAACTTGCATCCTTGGCACATTGATGACTCTAACCAGTTGAGCTACATGGCCAAAGCCTGGCCTCTGTAGCCTTAAATTGTAACATAACCTACCTGAGAAAAGTTATTTGGAAATTCCAAGACCCAGTTTTCATGTCAATACTCTGCCCTGTTGTTATCTACTATATATCAAGAATTTAGCTTTTAAGTTGTGTGCATGGCCTAAGGGGCGGGGGCAGCAGCTCAGAAGGGGAGGGTGGGTTTGTATGTTCCTTCTCCTGATTAAGTGACCCTCAAGGCTCCTTCAGGTGACGTGGAACTCCGTGAAACGAGGTGGGTGCCCACACCACGGTGGCACAACGCTCTCTCTGGGTGAGAGGCACCCCCACCCCCATTCCTCCAAGTTAAAGTTCATACCCACACTTCCTAAAACGAAATAAGTAAGGACCGTGCTTAAACTGAGCTTAGAAACCCCCCTGGGCAGTCACTCGGTTTATGAGGGTTAAGTTGGCTCCTTTGCAGTTGAACTCTGTAGTCTGGACCTTGCTTTTCATTAGTAATCAGCACCTTCGGCAAACCCTAACCGATGGCTATGTTTTACACCTCCATCAAGAAGGGGTGGGGGGCAGGGGAGTGGTCAGGAATGTTCCAGTGTGAAAGGGTAATAATTAATAATGACTGGCCTGAGCCACAGGCACCAGGTGGTGGTAGGTTAGCGAAGTTTCTTGACAGATACCACCTGCCACTTGAGTCCTAGCTTGGATTTTCCTTACGGGGAAATAACCGCCATCACTAGGGCTGGGCACCAGGAGGCCAGAAAGCAGCTGTCCCAGCACCACACAGTCCTCCTTGGTGACTTTTGGGACCTCCTGTTCCCAGAAGCAGTGTGACTGCCCGGCCACCATCCCTGGGCGAGTTACAGGGATAACTGAGACTATGGGCCAGCACTTTGACCGTATGGGAGTTGCCCAAGTGGACTCTTGGCAGCACTGACATTTGATGGCTTTATTATTCTCATTGCCAGGCAATAAAAGATGAGAATATCACCCCGGTGTTGGGTAATTGTATGAAGACTCGATCCGCACCTGCGCACTGTCTCTATCCTGCCCCTCTGCCTTTGTCCGAGGGCTGGGCTGCGGGCAGGATGGGAGGGGTTTCACCACCCGGCCTGCCTGTTTGTCATGTGTTGCTCCACCGCCTTTTCCGAGGTCTGTGGAGCCACAAGACCAGTTCGTTCTCTCCGGCATCCCAGAGTTTTCCTGAGCCTCACTGGCCAGTCTCCTCTCCGTCACTCTGTTTAACCTTGAAAGAGAAGACAGTATCAAGTGATGTGATTGTGTGTCTTTTACACTTAGGATACAGAAGAGCTTGAACGAAAGGAATAGCAATATTGTGGCATTTTCCATTAGTTTACAGACCTGCCGTAGGACTCATGTATTAGTGAGGTATTTTTATACTGCTCATTCCACCTTCTCTAAAGATCAAGAAGCCTCAAGGAGTCTGGTGTTAAGAGCTAGGGCTTAAACATGTATCTGTGCAATTTCTGCCTTTGAGGCCAGCCTGCCCTGGGCCACAGGGACACGAGACTATGCTAGTGGGGGGACCGTGTTTGGGAAAGGGACCTCGTGCCTGAGGAGCAGCGTGGATGTCTCTGCCAGTGCAGTGGCACCGTGTATGGGACCGTACTCTGTCCAGTGAAAAAGCGTGTTGTAGGACCACATTTCTCTTACTTCTCTCTGGACGATGGCAATGTTTTGATAGGTTGATGAATACCATCCTTAGCAACATGCTGGCTTTTACTTTGACGCCTCCGTTAGCAGAGTTGCGCTGGACAGGGCGCTCTGGGGACTGCCTTTGTCAAGTAAAAGTTAGATGCTTCTGAGTGTTAATCAGCAACCGGAACAGTGTTACATACAGTCATTGGCTTTTCAGTGGCAACTACGTTCATATAATCTTGTTTACGTCGACACTGTTACCGAGAGCAGCATTGTGAACTAAGACAAAGGGTCATTCTGTGTGATTGATAGAAACAAAGTTATCTTTTAAATAGTAGCCATTACTGTAACACCCCATGAAGGGTTGGTGATATGGAAAAGAGCTAAAAAAAAAAAAAACAGAAACCTGCTTGGCTCTGGGACTTTCCAACGTTGCCCTCCTGGCCAAGGTGCCATGGCTGCCCTTCTGCACTCAGCTGGCGACGTTTGCTGATTAGTGGTGGTGTTGCACGGAGGGCGGCTCTGTGTCAGCCAGCCGTGGTGAAAAACCACCACCACGCGTCTCAGCTCACGTTGCGGTTTACTGAGTTGGCGTGTCGTTTGGAGCCTGGCTTCTCTCTCTCAAAGGTGGGAGAGCAGGGTCCAGAGAGAGGACGAAAAGAGGGCCCTGTTGTTGGGACCCAGAGTTCCGTTAGGAAAACCTGCCTCTGCGCGTGTAGGTCTGCACTCTGTGAATGTGAGTGACACTTTCGTGAGCCACCTTCCTTCCCATAATGGAGCCTAAATAGTAGCAGTAACTATGTTTAATCTTCCAGAAGGAGTTGGGGCCTTAGGCAGGTTCAGGATGCTGCCCGGTGCCTGAGAGCAGCGGCAGTCTGGGCGTGGCCTCACCTGTGAGCTGGGGCAAGTGGGAGAATCACAGGCCTCGTGCCAGCCACATGAGTCAGAATCTCGGCCTTGGGCTCAGAAAACTGTTCGGACGGGCTCTCCCAGTGGTTCTGAACACTTGGGTTGGGTTAGAGAGGCACTACCTTGGCGGCCCGCGCACAGCCGGCCCGGGGAATGGCACACAAGGGGTGCGGGCCCTGTCTTCCAAGCCACTGCTAAGGGGCACCAGACTTCCCTGGAGCAGGCCTGGGGTTGCCACGTTTCCTTGTGCAGCTGTGAACGGGGCTCCGGAGCCGGTTAAGTCACCCAGCAAAGCCTGAAATACGTAGGTGGTGACCAGTGAAATAGGCAGGGGCTTTGGGCACGGAAGCCGAGCACCAGCCGTGGTGTGCCTGGCGCCATTGCAGTTAGATGTGTAACAAAAGATCCAGTCCCTCCTAAAATTTCAGGAGAGGGCATGGTTTGCTTGGGAGGACCCTGAGCAAGAGCTGGGTTCTCACCTCTGCTCCCAGGGCCGCCCCCTGTTTCTGGTGAAGATGTGGCTGGAACGCAGGGTGGCTGCCGGGACCTTGTGGGAGGCCAGGAGGCAGCATTCCCACCGGGTTCATGTCACTTCACTTGGCAGTGGTGCCTTCTTCCTGGGAGCACAGACTGTTGTGCTTCACAGGTTGAAAACAGTGAACTGAAATTGAATGGTAGTTTTTTTTAAAATTTTTTCTTTCATTGTTGTTTTCCCCTATTTTATTTTCCTTACCAATGTGGCCATAGATCATCTAGTGCAAAGCTCACTGACAAAAGCGGTCTGACCAGGCAGTGGAATGTTACCTGGCAATCAAGAAAGGGACAGAGCGC
The DNA here is from genome assembly GCF_014824575.4 of Sturnira hondurensis. Lineage (NCBI taxonomy): Eukaryota > Metazoa > Chordata > Mammalia > Chiroptera > Phyllostomidae > Sturnira > Sturnira hondurensis. The sequence goes on along the minus strand of NW_028072798.1, from coordinate 6,171,758 downwards.
TGACGTGCTGCGGCAGGGTGGTCTGGGAAACCTCGGGCCACGGGGCTGAAGCAAGTCACACCGGGCTGCGTGCTGAGTATACGAAGTGTCAGGAACAGGGACATCTGCAGAGACAGAGCCTGGATTTGTGGAAGCCAGGGCTGGGTGGCTGGAGTCGGGAGTGGCTGCTGGTGGGCATGGGGTTTCTCTGGGGGTGATGAAATGTTCTAAAATTAGGTCATGGTGTTGGCTGCATCACTCTGAAAATGCTAAAAAAACCCCACTGAACGGCACAGTTTGAATGGGCACGCTGTACGGCTGTAGATTATATTTCAACAAAGCTGTTGTTTAAAAAGTACAGAGTAGCACAACATGGAAGTCAAAATATGGTATTATCTCCGTGATTGTTCAATTAGGTGAACAGAACTAGCATCTGAAGACGCTTTTCCAATTCATTTATTGTCCGCCCTGAGAACTGTGCCTCGCCTGACACCCCTGCTTCCCGCCCCGCTTCCCGCCCCACCTCCCACCCCCGCCATTTGTGGGAGAAAGCAGACCTATCAGAGTGTCTCCAAGTACTTGAAAGGTCTTATCCAAATATTTGAGAGCTGCCTGGAGTTGCTGAAGTGGCACCTTGGGAAGAGGGCTGGGATGTTGGGGAGCCGCGCTGACATCTCAAATGATTAGGAAAGGTCAGGCTCTCGGTGTAATCTCGGCAGTGCCTGGAGGGCCCCGCGCAGACTAATTTTTGAGTAAATGCAGGTGTGATAATAACAGGGATTAGTCTGTTATCGCAGAATCCAGTGCGTGAGATTCCAACATTCATATGTTACCATTTGGAGTTTCCTGTCTGTTTTAAGTGGTCTCCCTGATTCTTCTCAGTTAGCTCCACTGCAGCGCCCCCCACCCCCCGAAGTGCCCTGACCACTAACCCGAAACTACGAGGACGGGAACTGGGTGGGAATGGCGGCTTGTTTGTCAGGTGTCTGGTGGGTTTGGTCTGGAACTTTTCCCTCTTGGCTTGGTCTTGAGCACAGTTAGAATTTATTCTGTAAAAGATATGATTGGAGAGGTAATCTTAACCAAGTTTAAAGTGTTTCAGGAGGAAGTGGACACCTCCCAAAGGAAATATTGCCCAATATTTATTTACCAAAATGAGGAAAATAATGAAGGGAGATAATTTGACAGCCAAAAATTCAGCGGTCTTCATGACTCAGAGGTAAAATATATTTCATTGTTACCTCAATGTCCTTTATTTATAAGCCTTAGAAGGCATTTAGACATACCATTTTGAAAAAGTTAAGCTGAGAAGACTCAAAAATCATGTTTTTCAAAGTGTATTCTGAAAAATGCTGGTCCTCTGGGATAGTCCATGGAAAAGCAGCCCCTGGGGGCAGAACGAGGGGAAATTTTAGACCGTGGCCCGTCCTGGGGTTTCTCCATTTGCATTAACACAGCAGAGGCAGTCAAAAGCTTTTCAGTGAAAGAAAGAAAAGAAGCAGAACCTCAACTTCTGTGACCTCGAAATACCGCCCTGCCCCCGCCCCCGGCGTATCACCTCTTTGTCACTGTCTGGTGACAAAGGACCTAGGTGCAGATCCTTTTGCAGAGGGCTGTGCAGAGAGCCCCCGAAAGGCACTTGGGTGATTTCTGAGTTACAGAATGCTGGCGCTGGGACATCCAGTGAAGATGCAGTCCTTTCCAGCTACATACTTCGAACTTCGGGTGGGGTGGGGAGGCAGCCTCCCAGCCCCGGGGGTCCTGTCCGCAGCCCTGCCCTCAGGCCTGCCTGTCTCGGGATCCCTCCACTGCTGCAGGGAACCAGCAGAGCAGTGGGTTTATTTTGTGTTAGCAGGGTGCATTGTTACTGGGTTTTGTGAAAAAGAAGATTGGGGTGTAAACACCTCTAATTCTCTTTCTTGTTGTTGGAGATGTCAGCTGCATGGGAGCAATAAAACCTACACTGCTGTGCTTGGGGACTCTCCCCTCTCCCCCCTTCCCCCCCCTCCCGGAAGTGTGAGCCCTGGGCTGAGCGTTTCTTTTGTCCAGGATGGCGGTCTCCTTTGTTATTTTCTCAAGGTCCTCCTGGCTCTCAGCTCTAATCCTCAGCTTTAATCCTCTCCCCCGGGCCTCTGGACTTCAGACCTCACATTCCAGAGCTAGAAAGGACTTCAAGGCATCTGGTCCCAATCTTCTTTTGACAGAGAAGGGGCCGTGGCCCAGGAAGGGAAGTCACCTGTGTGAGGTCCTCAGGAGGTTCAGCGTCAGGTCTCGAACCCAGGCCTCCTGGCGGCCATGGTCCTGCCCGCCGTTCAGTGAATTTGGCCAGCCCTCAAAATCACTTGAGTGGCTTTAAAAATACAGGTTCTTGGGCTGAGGCCCAGAAACTCAAGTGTTTGTTAAGCTCCTGTGGGGACTCTAGCAACTGGTGTGTGACAGCTCCCCAAGGTCCATCTCAGCGTGTTCACTGTACGTGGCTCAAGGGCTGGGGCGGTCTGGCTGCTCTGTGTCCCCGGTGGGCATTTGCTTGGTGTTTGCGAGTGCATGGGCCTCGGAGTGCCAGGTGTCTGGGAGCCAGGGAGGGCTGGGCGGCAGGAAAGCTGAGCTGTGAGGGATGGTTCAGCAGTGTGTAGGACAGGCCTTTGAAATTTAAAAAAAAATGTTAAAGATTTTATTTATTTTTTCAGAGGAGAAAGGAGGGAAGAGGAGGAGAAACATCCATGTGTGGTTGCCTCTCGTGCACCGCCCCACCCCGCCACTGGGGACCTGGCCTGCAACCCAGGCATGTGTCCTGACTGGGAATCGAACCGGCCACCCTCTGGTTCTCAAGCCGGCGCTCAGTCCACTGAGCCACACCAGCCAGGGCTCAAATAAAAAAAATTTAAAGTAGATTATTAAGCCAGAGGGAAGATAATCAAGACTATGAAAATTAGGTTTTTATTATCTTCATTAACTAAGGCAAAGGAATTTTTACGTGTTGAATCCTGATATGAAATAATACACGCATTATATGTTTCGGTGATCTCTAGAACAAAATGCTCGTGAAACTCTGGACATCATTCTTGGGGCAGGGGGGCGGGGAATGCACAGCATTTTGCTTAAATTTAAGAAGTTTTACCAGCCAGTTATGCTCTTGTTTTAGAAATAAAACTAAATTCCTATTTCTATGTTCAGGCATTTGCCTGTTGCATATACTGATATTTTAGTAACAGATCATAAATTTACTTCTACTGAAGTGCAAGTACAACTCACCTACTAAGCTAGCCTACTGTGTGGGGCAAAAGAAGAAGAGTTTTCTGCTGAATAGAATTGGCGTGAAAAACATACACATATTCACTGGAACCTCATTTCCTCTGAGGGCTTCAGGCATCTTCAGTACCAAGTTTTCCTGACTTGGGTCTAACATGAAGTAACTTTATTCCAAAATTCGGACACAGTACATTGCTGTAGAAACACCGCATTACTTTTTTCCTTTATTGTTCAGTTACAGTTGTCCCCATTCCCCCCCACCCCCGCTCTCCCCTGCCCTGCTGTTTCCCATCAGTAGGCATTGACTCCCATACCTAAACTTTCTCATGCATTCCCGTCGTAAACAGTGGGATGTGAGCATAGTTCCCCGCACGTTCTGACGCTGCAGAGCGCGCACTACGACCGTGTGTCCTGACTGCAGATGGAGTAGCATTTGGAGAGGAGGCAGGCGCTGCTGTGTCATGGTCTGCGCCATCGCCCCCCGGTTCCTCGCATGTGCATGTGGGGTGGCCGGTGCGCAGGCAAACTAGGACTTCCCTTAGCACCGCCCCCTCCAGGTCAAGCAGAATGGAACTTTGGGAGCCTTCCACTTTCAGAACGTCAGAGTGGAAGGTAAGGGTTCCAGTACTTTGGCAAGTCTGAGATGATCACCACCTTTCAGGGGGTGGATTCTCCGCGACTAATGCACGCGCTGCCCGTGTGCGGTTTGCCTCCTCTGGTGAACACTGCCGTTGAGACGAGCGATCCAGGCGGACGTAACAAGACAATAAAAACTGCAAAGCGTGTGCTCTTTTCCCCACTCTCTGCACGTGGTTTGGGTGGTGGGTTCCAGCCCGTGGCCCTTTGGCCTATTGTGGGGCCACCTCCCATTTGTGGTTCAGAACCATGCAATCCCCCTTTACTGCGGTGGCATCGGCGCCAGTGTGAGCGCCGGCTCTCACTCAAGTATGTCCAGGTCACGAAGGCAGTCACTGACCGTGGAAACCTGTCACAGGGGCTGTGAAAACCAGAGTGGGGATTTAGATTTCCTTTTAAAGCCCCTGGATAAGTGGACCTCCCAAAAAAGTGTGTATGTGTGTGTGTATAAATAAAAGGTTCAGTCATCTACGTAAATGCTTTATTTTCAGTATTGTTCCAAACTTACGCTGTATTCCAGCACATTGCTAAAACCCACAAAAAGGAAGCCAGCCTCAGTTGTCTCTGCAAACATGGGACTGCTGAGCATGCTGGTGGCTGAGGCACGACCACGTTGTCTGTGGTCCTGAGTCTGGGTGGGAGCCTCCCAGGGGAGAGCGTTGGGAATTGTGTGTGCCTGGGCTGGGTGTTACTATCAGACGGCCCGGTGACGGGGAAGCCTGTGTCGGGTTTGGTGCTGCACGCCCCGAAGTCCCCAATGTGGTCTCACAGAAGGAAGGCTCGCCGCCCCGCCCCCCCCCCCCAATGCCAGTTGTGCCTCCAGAGAGACACCACTCGGGAGGTGACCATCGAGCGACCCTGAAGGCGGAGCAGCCTGGCCATTGGTCAGAAGCACTGTTCATGTTGTGGAGTTCACGAGCTCGCCGTTGCAGCCCGTGTCGCTATCGTGCGGCGCGTCCTGTAGCTGGCGCACGCATAACACGGACTGAAGTGAGCTTGGAAGCAAAGCAACAAGAGCTGCCGAGATCAGGGTATTTAAGAGTTAAACAACGTAAGTTTTCTGCCATCAAGCCTGATAGCAAGCAAACCCTCCACCGCAAACACCTGCGCCACAGGTGACCAGTGGAGCAGAGCGATGCCACGGAGTTCCTGGACCTAGAGGGTCACTGAGAACCCTAGACGTTTAGAATTAATAAGTACAAACGTGCAAATGGAGGAGCTTTCAAAGCAAACGTGGAAAATGAGATGTAAAAGCGAGCATTCTTTTCTGTGGGTGGAGATGACTTTATTTATATACATTAAACCAACTGAGGTCTGTGCAGCTTCCAACCTGGCCGTGGTCTGGAGTTGCTTTCTGCCTCATAAAGCAAAGCAGAGGTTTTGTCTTCTGGGAGGACTAAGTGGTCTTCCGCTCCGAAAACGCCTCCTACATAGTTGGGGAAAAAACAAGTGTCTTTTAAAGTAGGAATCTATATCCACACACATACATATACATTTAGATTTTTTAAAGTAAGATGTTTAAAATATATATAGGACTGTCAAAAATTCAGTCCCAACAATGACATATTGCATGTTTGATAACACCAGAAAAGGGATTATAGAACAAGCACCGTGTGTGAATATATACACGTATTGATTAAAACCAACTCGATCGTGTAATCTTAGCGGAGTTTCTGAACGTAAGTGTCTGGGACGCCCCGAGTCAGAGTGGGGCAGCATTCCTGTTGACAGGGCCAGCGGTCCGAGCGGTGGAAAGAAAGCCTGTTTGCCGCCTGTGGCTTGCCCCATTCTGCTAGGTGCTGCTGTGTCGGAAGGACCGGGCCTGCCCTAAGGTTTGCCGTCTCTGAGGGTCTCTCCAGCCTTCGTGACTGCCCTTGGGTGCCAGAGCACATGAAAAGGAGTCTGGAAGGGCCAGGCAGCCCGAACTTGGCAGAATGGCTGGTGTGGGACCTGCTGACGGTCGGATTGAGTCCTCCTCCTGGCAGGTGTAGATGGTACAGGCTACGCGGACCTCTCACTACGCTTAATTTCTAAGGAGGCTGCTGCCTTCATATTGGCTTATGGGTCCCTTTTACTGGGTGTCTGCTTTTCCAAAGAGTTGTGTGAGGTTTGAGTCACAAATCAGCCTGACTCAGAACTTCAGAACAGGTTCTTCTGAATTCCTTTAACCATTTTGTAAAGTGGTTACAAGTTGGTGTGATGGTCACCTTTTTCTGTTTAATTACTAGCTTTGGTTTCGGGAAGTAACATTTTCTCACTGGTGGCAAATTTAGAAATGATCAAGGTTTAGAATTTAGAGTCTGAAATCTCCTAGTCATAAACACTGGTCTTTTATGTTTGGGTTAACCAGGGTCGTGGCACCTGGTTCCGTCTCTGCATCAGTAAATAGCAGAGCGAGACGGCACATCTGAGGCCCTGTGTTTGTCAGCCCCCCACCCCCACCCCTGCACCTCCCACCTCTGTGTCCGCCGCAGTTTGGAGTGTGACGTTCATGGTGGGCTTAGCTGTCGGTGTGTAATCTGGAGCTGCGTTTGTTACTAGAATATTCGACTGGGGGCTGCTTATTGCGTCTCTAAGATGTTCCCTTGTTTTATGCTTCATAGCAGCCATTTTGGGATTTATTTTTAACTTTTAATGTAATACCTGGGGCTATGTGTATTAATCTGAGAGTGACAGACAGGCAGACAGATATCAGTGTGAAAGAAACAGTGATTGGTTGTCCCAACTAGGGATTGAACCAGCAACCCTTTGGTGTTCTGGACAATGCTCTGCCCACCTGAAGAATTCAGTGTATGCCCGATCTTGCGCCTCAGCAAACTCCAGTGCTTTAATTTGTGGATTTGAGATTGGAGCGGAAACTTCTGTTAAGACTGGAAATGCATGCCTCCCTTTCCTTTGCTAGTAATGTCCACTGAAGACCTTTCAGACATACCGTGTGTGCACCCAAGCCCTCTCAATTACTGCAGTCTTGAGTGCTAGAAAGAATCATGATTCGTAAAGACCAATTTTGTTCCCAAAGTCAGACTAAGGTGAGGCATCGTGCATGTGTGTGTACCAAGAGTGGTGCGGGAACTACGCTAACCGCCATCGGAGCATTTTTGTGGAAGAATGGCCTAGGCAGAAGGGTGGACGCACTTGGCTAGAGGAGGGCATATGTGTGGATTCCCGCTGTGTGCAGGTGTCTCCCCTCAGCGGTGTGTGCGCGCACGCGTGTGTGGTGAGCAGCGTGGGGATGGCTGCTGGAGAGGAATGCATGCGTGCACATTGCCGGGTAGCTTGGCATTCGGGGGAGGCTCAGGAGATGATGAAGAGAAAAGGCGCTCGGGTAAGTGTAATTTGTCTTGTTCTGTCTTCTAGATCAATGTCCGGGTCACCACCATGGACGCAGAGCTGGAGTTCGCCATCCAGCCGAACACGACGGGAAAGCAGCTTTTCGACCAGGTGGGCTTCTGTGAACATGGGAGAGAATTCTTATTTAGACAAAAAGTTTTACACCAGCATAGTTTGTTTGCTAAGCACATTCCTTGGCTCACTGCTCACTTCTGTTTGTAGAACAGACCCTTGTCCCCCTGTCAGGAGCCCATACTGTGAGCTCCCCAGGGCACCCCTCCTTCCCAGCCCCAGCGGGGAGCTCAGGGAACACCTGAGCAGCACAGAGCTGCACCCAGAGCTCTGGCCGCCCTCTCCCCCCGGGGTCTTTGTGGTCACCCTGGCTGTTTCCTGCCATCTGGTCTGTGGGCTGGGTGCAGTGGGGGCCAGACACTGCCCAAGGGCCCCAGGGGACCAGAGGGGGCCACAAGTTCTGGGGTCACCCTCTCCCCAGCCCTCCGACTGAGCTCGCTCAGACACTTGACCCTGAGCAGGGCATATTCTTTCGGATTTCTTCTTGTGGCCTGAAGGCGAGCGCAGATCACTTTAAAGAGGACAGTGAGCCACCGGCGGAGAGGCTGTGATTGCTCTTCCGAGGGAGAGGTCCTTACAGTGGGACCCGCTTTCTTGCGAAGTCAGTGCGGCTCTGGGGCCGGGGTCCACTAGGGCAGCAGGAGTGGACCAGGTCCTGAGGCCCTGCTGGGAGTAGACGGTGTTCTGCATCCTGGCACTAGCCCGGAAGTTGTATGGGCGCTGGCGGGGAAACCCGGGAGGTGGAGCTCTAGAAAATGCAGAGTATGCGGGTGGCTCTTCTGTGCTGCACGGGACCTGCCTCGCATTCCCCCACCCCCACCCCAGCGGAGCTGCCCCAGGGTTACAGGTGACAGGGTGTGCCCGTGCCTGCAGGGGTGGGTGGACGCCGCCTCGGCTCTCCCTGTGCTAGGATTTAGAGGTCCCTCCCTGGCTCTGCCTCACCCAGTAAGGATAAAAATATTTACTGCTCTGGGTAGGGCTGGACTTAGGGTGAAATTCTAAAGGTTCTCCAAAGAATGACCCATGGCCCTGGGCACTGGGGTGGGGATTGACTGCAAGTGGGGGAGAGTGGGCAGGGGAGAGCAAGGCGGGGGTGGGGGCATCTGCAGTGGAACAACAATTTAGAAAATGGAAACACGGAAGAGTGAGAGAGCGATTCCTCCTGAAAGACATCCTTGAGGTAAGTTCGCTGGCGCCAGCTGACCTGCAGGGAGGGGCAATGGTCAGGGCCCAGACCTGGTGGGGAGGCCCCAGTGCTAGTGGTGGCTGTGCCTGCAGGCACCTGTCCCTCGTTGCGGAGAGTCCTTGTCTGTGATGAGTGGCGTCCGGACTCAAGCGACTTATTTGTGAAGCAGAGCCGGGAAGCTCTGTGTTAGGAAAGGTGGAAAGTTCCGGTGTGTCCGTCACTTAGCTCCCCTCGCCTCCATCTCCCACCTTCCCTCCCTGGGTTGCTTTTCAGAGGTGGCGTGAAGAGGCCAGTCAGAGCTTTTGGGGCTTGCTCTGCTCGTTCTGTGGGGGCCCCTGGTTGAGGGGGTGGAGGAGGGTGGGCCTCACCCCAGCTCCTTGCTCTCGGGCCTCAGCACCACACGCTTTTTTCTAACTGCGCCTCTGTGCTGGGCAGGGAGCTGCACCCCTCGCAAGACTATCGCAGCTCCCTGACCAAGGGACCACATTGGCAGAAGGCCACATGTCCCTAAAAGCTGCATAATGACAGTTAGTTTGGTATTTACGTTGGTTTCAAGCCAGGTGTTTTTCTAATACTAGATTAGCTGCTCTCTCTCCAGGAATGTGGAGCCTTGGGTTAGCAGGTGTGCGTTGGCAGACCAGAGCTCAGCCAGCAGAGAGGGGTTATTTAAAAAATCTAAACACACAGACCCAACCAGCATGGCAAGCTTTGATGGGCTCTGCATCCAGGTTACCCTGAAGCTCCTCAGTCTCCCATCAGCCACCGCTGCGAGCCCTGTGTTACTTTCCCCAACTCCCGACCTCCCCACCCCCCAAAAACCAAAGTCCCATGAACCACAGGCTAAAGAGAAGGTGAGGCCAAGCCTCACTGTAACCAGCACCCCCAGCGTAGTGGTCTGGTCTGCATCTCAGCCAGCCCCCAAGACAGGCGTGGGATCCCACTGCCCATGAGAATTGAGAGGCAGATCTCTCTCTCAGAGTTCACGTTTAATTTTTCTTCCGTTCTGTGTATTCCTGATGGAAAAGTGCCACGCACCCTGAGAACTCTGGGGTTGGCGTGGACCTGGGAAAAGGCCAGGTCCCCGTGTTGTGAACAGTGGGGCCTCTGAGAGGGACTTCGCAGGCACATAGCGCTGGGGCGAGCAGCCTGGCCCCCCTGCCTCTTCACTCTCCTTACACTTGTCTTGTTGCGATGCCCAGGCAGGCTCCCTGGGGTTCCCTCCCACCCCCGCCCTCCTCCCACCAGCAGTGCCCCGTTCTCCTGGGTGGCGTTTAGGGCCTGTGGGCTGCATGGGGCTGTGTCCTTTCTCTGTTGCTGCCCTGTACCCCTTCTAGGTCTGGGAAGCTCATTGGTGACCCACCCGCCAGTCACTAAAATGTGGTCCTCAGTGGACGAGGTCGAGAGTTCGTCTTACCCCCTCCCTGCACCCCATCCGTCACTGAAGTCCCCTCAGCAGAGACTGGCCGGCATGGTGGCCGTGTCTGTGACTCTGGCCTGATGGAGCGTGTCACAGTGGCTGATGGCCATGCCTCAGGCAGGAGTGGAGCTTTTCCTTCAGGTGGCACGGAGGGAGTTGGGCAGTGACCGTGTGTGCCCAGCGTCTCCATCAGCAAGAGCTGTCCTCCAGCTGTTGCCGGAGGTGGAAGGGAATAGACACAGCCCCGCCTTTTCCCTTCCCCAGTGCGCCACTCAGACGCCGCCGCTCGCCCGTCCGGGTCCTGCCTCCCTGGGGAGGGTCCGCTCAGGTTGAGCTGAGGCCCACAGAGGGATGGGGAGGTGTGGGTCTCCGGAACGTGGGGCTTCCCTTGTTCAGAGGACATCGAGGTCGGTCATTGGAAGGGACTGCAGGAGGGAAGGGTGTTTGGTGGCATCTCTTCATTTGGGGGGGGCTGCAGGAATGGAGCGTGGCTTTGAGGCACACAGCAGTTTCCCTGGAGGTTGAGGGAAGAGTCACATCGTGAAGACAGGTGGTGGGTCAGGGCACCGGGGACAGACCTTCACCAAAAGAGTGGGGCCCTCTGGCTCCGGCCATGGTGTGGTTCCACAGTTGGACCTGTTCTGGGGAAGGGGGCTGGCCACATCGCAGCAGACGGATGGGAGGAATCTGGTCTGTGGTCCTGAAAATCCACAGTGGTCTGCCAGGGGTGGGGGAGGGACATCAGTGGACAAGGAATTGTTTCACACCAGTGAGAAGCTGGGCGGAGGCTGCAGGTGGTGGGTGGAGTGGAGGGACTGGGTTGGAGAGGCAGTAATTGCTTGGTATGTGGGGCCTTTTCGTGGGGCTTTGAAAGAACCCAGAAAGTAAGGCAAGGCAGGTCTCGTGTGGAAACACCAAGATGGAGACTCTCTGGGGAATAAGAAATTGGCAGAATCAGGCAGTCGGGTCCCAGAGGATTTCAGATGTTATTTTAACAAATGCTGCAGATTTCCTGATTTGTCATTTCTAGTGTGTTCGATCCTTTTCCCCTTTAAAGTGTGGTAGAAGCCATCAGTTGGAAGGGTGGGAGTTAAAACTGTTCAGCAACACTCCCAGACTCAGTTTCGATGGTGTTGGACAAGTAGGCACAGCAAGTTGCCTTTCTGTTTCCAAGACACATGAGTCAGCAGGGTGGGGCCGCAGGAGACTTTTTTCTATCCCCATGGAGAACTTTCCAGTGTGAAATCCTTTCTGTGACCTGTGAGTGAATTCCGCCTTTCTGTATCAGAATTTGGAATTTCTGGAGGCTGAGTGAATGCTAGTCACCCCTGGGCATGTGAGCCAAGCACTCCTGCCCCCCTTCCTGGCGGATTGCCACCGCCTGTCTCCGTCTCTGAGACTGCCAGGTCCCTGTTCTGGAGGGGCTGGCGCCTGGGCTGGTGGTAGAGACGCAGGGAGGGGCAGCCAGAGGAGGCCCAGGGGTTCCCTGGCTTCACATTGGTAACATCAACCCCCTTTTCACATGGGCACACCTGACAGGTGACATGCACCCCTGTGACACACCCTGACAGGTGACATGCACACCTGTGACATGCTGGCGCACGCCGTGTCATGCACGACTCTGTGCTGGCTGCCATCACCTGCCCTGTGGTCCTCCCTCAGAAGAGTGAGGTGGAGCAAGAGGAGCAGGAGTGGGATTCCATAAGATCTGAAGACTTTGTAAGATTGAAGGTTAACCTCAGTTTTAACAGCCTAAACTGTTGTTAAAAATAAACCGTCCGTGGCTTTGGGGTGACAGCCTGGGTCAGTGCCGAGCCACTGGAGACATGCAGGCCGGGCTCCAACGTGACTGTTCAGAATCTCATGCTCTTCTCTCCCCCGCCCCCCACCAGGTGGTTAAGACCATCGGCCTGCGGGAAGTGTGGTACTTTGGCCTCCAGTATGTAGATAATAAAGGATTTCCCACCTGGCTGAAACTTGATAAAAAGGTAATGCAAGTTCACTCTTCGCAGGCTGCGTGCCAACGTGCAAACTGGCGGGCCTGCTCTTGGGATTTTGTTCCTTTGAGCGTTTCTGCAGCTTCTGCGGGCGGAAGGGGACGGGGCGGAAGGGATGGGGCTGTGGGTTGGGGACTGGGCCCTGGCATTTTCTCCTCTCCACTCAGTCATCGGTGTCAGCGTTTAGGTGACCTTCGGGGTTTTCTCAATGAGGTCGTTAACCGTGTAAACCATGAGTCACCCACTGTTTTGTTAGGACCTGCCACTGCCTCGTGAGAGCCTGTGACAGGTCATGTCCCAACTCTAGAGACCGGATAAGTCCATGAATGATTTTCAAGAAAAGCAGTCAACTAATTTGTTCCCCTCCCCCCAAATTTGGAAAATGTCCCTTTTCCAAACCCCAGCTCTCCACACCATCCCCTCCCACGCGCCCCAAATTATGTAGCCAGTCAGGAGGGCAACTGGAGCTGAGAACGAGGGAGGGGCATGCAGCATTATTAGCAGTGAGTTTCACGGTCCAGGGCTGGACCCGCTGCGGGGACGGAGTCCCGGTTCGAGGGTCGGAAGGGGGGTGTCTCCAAACCGTGAGTTCCCTGGAGTTGATTGCAGTCTCTCTACTAGATCAGGGCTGCACTGAAGGCCTGTGGGTCAGCATCTGGCTGTTGGCTAGACTTCCAGCCACCCGTGGGAGTGGAATAGGACTTTTTCAAATGGCTCTTTTTTTTTTTGTTGTTGTTGTCTTTGCTAAAAAGGTGGCTTTCAGGGTAATACTATCTTTCAAAAAACTAGGCTGAAGGACCCTTTTGAGTCCATGGTTAGAAACCTGGATTTGGGAAGGTGGGTCTTTGTCTTCTGACCTTATAGTGAATGTGTGGCTCTTGTTGTCCAGGTGTCAGCCCAGGAGGTCAGGAAGGAGAATCCTCTCCAGTTCAAGTTCAGGGCCAAGTTCTTCCCTGAAGATGTGTCTGAGGAGCTCATCCAGGACATCACCCAGAAGCTCTTCTTCCTCCAAGTGAAGGAGGGCATCCTCAGTGATGAGATCTACTGCCCTCCCGAGACGGCGGTGCTCCTGGGCTCCTACGCCGTGCAGGCCAAGTTTGGAGACTACAGCAAAGAGACACACAAGTCCGGGTACCTGGGCTCTGAGCGGCTGATCCCCCAGCGGTGAGTTGGTGGCCGGGCCGGGGAGAGGGGGTGGGAAAGCAGCAACAGAAAACAAGGGCTGTGTTGAGGGTGGGCGCCGGCTGTTTCCTTGTCTGCGTGTTGGCGGTCACATGCTCTGGCCACCTGCAGGCACTGACCCAACACAGCGACTGTCCTACGGCAGCAGTGGCCCATCTGCTTGGTCAGGGCCTGACCCACGCAGGGAAGGGGCCACACCTCGTGGGAGCTAAAGAGGGACTGCGGTAGTTGAGGGTCTTCTGAAGCAGTCACATTTCTCTTGGTCTCGCGGTTTCAGTCTTCATGATGTGGAGTAATCTGGCCCCTGATAAGTCTGTTTTTATTCACAGTTGGTCCCATAAATTGCCCCTTTGGGCAGAAGAGGCCTCTTAAAGGAAAATGCCCTTTTACATTTTTTTCTAGCAGGACTGGGTGTGCAATGTTCCCAATTCGAAATCATCCAGGTTCTTGGTTGTCATCAGTGTGCGGTGGCCTGTGGGGAGGTAGAGGTGGGGGTGCTTCGTGGTGATTTTATCCAAAGGAAAAGCCGAGATTTGCATGAGGGTGGGCGGCGGCTGTCACTCGCCTCTCACGGCCCTTTGGGGTGACGGGCCATTCCCTCTTCCTTTGCGATCAGAGTCATGGACCAGCACAAGCTCACCAGGGACCAGTGGGAGGACCGCATCCAGGTGTGGCACGCGGAGCACCGCGGGATGCTCAAGTGAGTGCTGGCTGGCCCCCGTCCCCGCCCCCGCCCCGCGCATTGCAGAGGCTGCTCCGGGCATCACCACGCACAGGAACGTGACCCATGTTTCTTCTCCCCAACTAGAGACAGCGCAATGCTGGAGTATCTGAAGATTGCCCAAGACCTGGAAATGTACGGAATCAACTATTTTGAGATAAAAAATAAGAAAGGAACAGACCTCTGGCTTGGAGTGGATGCCCTTGGACTAAATATTTATGAGAAAGATGATAAGTGAGTTGGACTTTATAACTACCTTCAGTTGGTGGGGGAGGCCGTGGTAGCTACGAGTGCGGGCTACTTTTGCGGCATTTATCCGGCAGCTCACAGGCCCCGCGTGGGGCCTCAAGGGCTTTTCGGCTGTGATGTGGCCACCCTGGAGGTGGGCTCAGAGCTGTGCGCTGTTGCTCTCCTGTCACCGTGGCCGCCTCCCTGGTGCATGTAGCATGTGCTGAGGGGTCCAGCGGGGAGACCACCAGGGTCGGCGACCCCAGCCCCACCCACACACAGGCAGCCTGGCAGTGCTGGGCGGCAGGAGGTTTGTGCTAATCCAACCAAGACTGTTCCTGGTGCTGTCAGAAACCGCCTCCCTCTGCAGACAGTAGCCTTTGTGTGCGGAAAGTGGAGCCCAGACTCTGGAACCCTGGGGGGTATCCCGTGGCCCCAGGGTGGTTCTTCTGTCGGGGACAAAGCCAGCAGGTGAGAGTCCGAGGGGGCCTCCCCTTGACTTGCTGTGCCCGCCCCTGTGGTGGCCGACACCGACTTAGGCCTTGTTTCTGCCAAGAAGCTGAGCACACAGAAAAAAATCCTGGTTCAGTGAAGGCAAGCTCTCTGGGGTGACTCCTCGAGCTCAGAGGCTAAGCCAAAGTTCTGGATCTTTCCCATCGGGAGCTGCCCTGTCTTTTTTGGGACGAGATGGGAGAGGCTCCTTATTGTCCCTGGAAGGTCCCAGCAGGCCTGGCCGAGTGGGGTGGGGTCCTGCTCCCATGATCTCGGGGCAGAGCAGCCCAGCATTCCGGCACCTTCACAGGCCCCTACACCCAGTGTGGAGCCCAGGCAAGGCTGCTGCCCTGGGCTCCCCTCCCGGCTTGCTGCGCCTCCAAGTCCCATCGGCTCTCCCGCACATCCTGCTTGTGCCCCACCTGCCCCACCTGTGGCTCCCCCCACACCCCGGGCCCCCACCAAAGCCCCTCTCTGGCATTCATGAGGGGCATAGCCCTGCTTTTGACACATGACTCTGCATAAAGAATATCTGTATGCCCCGCCATGTGTATTCTTGCCAGAACCCAGAAAGCAGATACAGTCATTTGGGCAGGGGCCTGGATCCAGCTGTCCTAAACCCACCACCCAGGGCCCAGATTAGTCAGTGGTGGGCCTGGGCCCTGCCAGGAGGATCCCAGCCAAGCACCGTGGGCTTGTCAGGGAATCCCAGGAGATCTTCTGGTACCTGGGAGTGAGTCCCGGGGAGCGGGAGGTGGTGGCTGGTTTGCAGGGCCCTGTCTGGGAGCCGAGCGCAGGGATTATATGTGGGAAACTGCCTTTTCTTTGAACTCCTTTCTCCAGTGACCAGATTTTGTAACCCAACCATGACCAGGGCCGTCCCAACAGGTTTTTCAAGTTACAGGGAATGGCCGCAGGAACTTGCTGATGTCAACCTGTAACTGCCCCCAGCCCACACAAATGTGGGTTTTTTCCAATTAAAATTGGAGCTGCATGGCTCCTTCCACCCTCCTCATGTACCCCTTGCCCCAGTTCAGCAGTGACATGGCAGTCCCTTCAAAGGGGTTTCTCCCCACAGAAAATGCTGGCCCATGGGACCAGCCCCCACCCACCCACCTACCTGCCACTGTGGAGGAAGGCATCCCTGTCCATTGTGAAAAAAACACTCAAGCAGACATTCACTTGCCCAATGGGCCCAGTGTCTCCCTTTAAGCAAATATTGACAACTGGTTACCAGGATCAGCAGGGGCTGTGACTCAGGTCTGAGGAATGCCGTGACAACTCCTAGCCATTCAGTGGTGACTTACCACCCTTAGCAGGGCTCAGAGGGCGGCGTTGGGAGTCTGTGCCCCACACCTGNTTCTCCCCACAGAAAATGCTGGCCCATGGGACCAGCCCCCACCCACCCACCTACCTCCCACTGTGGAGGAAGGCATCCCTGTCCATTGTGAAAAAAACACTCAAGCAGACATTCACTTGCCCAATGGGCCTAGTGTCTCCCTTTAAGCAAATATTGACAACTGGTTACCAGGATCAGCAGGGGCTGTGACTCAGGTCTGAGGAATGCCGTGACAACTCCTAGCCATTCAGTGGTGACTTACCACCCTTAGCAGGGCTCAGAGGGCGGCGTTGGGAGT
Source organism: Sturnira hondurensis (assembly GCF_014824575.4). NCBI lineage: Eukaryota > Metazoa > Chordata > Mammalia > Chiroptera > Phyllostomidae > Sturnira > Sturnira hondurensis. The sequence goes on along the minus strand of NW_028072798.1, from coordinate 6,155,632 downwards.
CTGTGCCCCACACCTGCCTCTGGGCTGGGGTCGGCTCTCCTTCCCCCTGTGTAACGTACAGTGGGGTCCAGCCCGCTCCACCACCCCAGGCCTTTTCTTGATGTTTTAAATAACAATTTTCAAACAACTTGCACAATGGAAAGGATTTTATAGCAAACACCATATGCCCGCCGCCAGGGTCCATCTGTGGGTGTCTCCCTTGCTTGTCTCCCACCCACTGCACCCTTGGGCCCTCCCTCCCTCTCTCAGACATGGTTCCAAGTAAAATTGCAGGCATCTGCATACTGCCTGAGAAATGCACATTATTTCCTAGAGTGCAGTGGGTTTCGTTCTTCATTTGATGTAAAGTTTAAATGCAACGAAATACACAGTTCTTAGGTGTTTGTGGACTGAGTTTGTACAAACACAAATGCCTGTGAAATCCAGCCTCCTATCCAGATGTAGAAGGACATTGTCATCGCCCTGGGGGCCTTTTTTGAACTCGTACACTGTTGATTTTGAAGTCATTTCAGACTTTCCAAAGGTTTCAGAAATTGCAAGCACAAAGGAGCCTTATAGGCCCTTCGCCCAGCTTCCCCAAACGGTCACAGGAAGCGGCACTGGTGGGAGCCTGCTGACCCCCTGCAGCCCGCGTCGCTGTGGTAGTCCGTTGTCCACTGGCTTCCTTCTTGCCCCGGATCCCCCCTGGCACAGCATCCATGCTGATTTAGCATGCCTCCCAGTCTCCTGCCATCAGGAACGGTTCCTGAATCTGTCTGCCTTGTCTGTCCGTCTGTCCGTCTGTCATGACCTGGATGCTTCTGAAAAGTACTGACTATTGACTATGTAGAAAGTGCCCAGCTTGAATCTTTTTTCCTCACAATTACATTCCCATTTTGCACTCCGGACGAGGACCCCGAGGGCGTGCAGTCCGTCCTGTGTGCCCCTCTGGGGCCTGTGCGGCAGCAGGCCTCGTTCCCGGTGGTGCCAACTCTGACCCCGATCCAGGCGGTGCCTTCAGGCTCCTCCTCACAAAGTTGCTACCCTTCCCTTCCGTACTGACGAGTACGTTCGGGGAAGGCACGTTGGAGCTATAAGTGTCCTGGTTTCTGTGCTTTCATCTGTTAACACTAGCACCCTTGGTGGTTCTTGCATGAAACAGTTATCCCTCTGGTGTTTGGGAAGTGTTGATTTAAAAGAACTCATTCCTGTTATGTGTGTTATTGGAATTCTAATGCAAAGAGACTGTTTCTCTTCATTTCTCTTAGTTATTTCTGTTCATTCAGCGTGGACTCATGGATATTCGTTTTATCCTCTATAAGCTGACACTTTGTTGCTCAAATTGTTTGAGACTCGCCTTTACAAGCTCTCTTGCATTGTCTGCCGCACCCTTTTGATATGACCCCTCACGTCTGGGGGACTCTTTTCTTTTTTACTTCAGAATATTTCAGCATCGTCTTGTACTTTTCCCTGCTTCAGGCCTGGAACCATCTATTTCTCGAAAGAGCTCTTGCCTCTATGATTTAAGAATCTCAATTTTCTATTTTTATTTTTTAAAGACTTTATTTATTTTCTTTTAGAGAGAAGAGAAGGGAGGGAAAAGAGAGGGAGAGAAACAACAGTGTGAGTCCATCCATCCGCTGCCTCTCCCACGCCCCCAACCAGGGACCCGGCCCACAGCCCAGGCACGTACCCTGACTGGGAATCAAACTGGCGACCTTTCGGTTCACAGGTTAGCGCTCAGTCCACTGAGCCACACCAGCCAGGGTTCACTTTTTCTGATGTGTGGCCTAAGCAATGAGAGAGTCAATATAAATCCTTTAGAAGTGGCCCGGCTGGTGTGGCTCAGTGGATTGAGCACTGGCCTGAAAATGAGGGGATCACCTGTTTGATTCCCTGTTGGGGCACATGCCTGGGTTTTGGGCTGGTGAGGGGCATGAGAGAGGCAACCACACACTGATGTTTCTCTACCTCTCTCCCTCCCTTTTCCACTCTAGAAATAAAGTCTTTTTAAAAAAATCCTTTAGAAATCTTCTCTGTGGGTCCTTCTCTGTTCAGACCCTATGGGTGAACTCTTTCTTTAAAGAGGAAGGAAATCCTTGTAGAGTTTAATTTCCTAACTGTGGTCGAGAACTAAAGGAGGTTCCTGGACCCGCTCTGAGTCAGAGCGCCCTGCTGAGTCCTCGTGTTTCCACACCACAGTGGAGCGTGTGAACGAATGGCTGTGAGCAGTGAACTGAGCTCTCGAAAAGACAAACCAAACCCTCCAGACACGCCAGAAAGCAGGAGGCTGGAGGCCACAGTGACAGGACACCCAGCCCTGGAGAGAAGGGTGCCCGTCTGCCAGAGGGGCCACGTGTTCCTGGGTCGGAAACCATTCATTTTTGAGACCCAAGAGAAGGTTCTCGCCTCTTCAGAGGTTTGGGGGTTGACTGTATGGCTGAGAATCGAGCAGCTGTCCTGTAGGCCCTCTGTGGTCATGCGTGTGGCTCCCGTGTTTTGGAGGGCAGTACCCCGAAACAGCAGGGGTCTTCCTGACGTCCTGGTGTAGCCCCTATGTGTTGAGGATGCAGGTGGGCAGGGCAGGGCCAGGTGGGGGCCTGAGTTTCTTCCCAGTGCCCAGGGCCCTTTCAACAAGGTTACCTCTTGAAAAACTCTTTACATTCCCTACCTGAGGTGAGAATGCCACAGCACACTCCCCACGTGAGTGTTAAGTGTGAGGAAGCGTGTCGGCCAGGTGGGCCTCAGTGGGCGTCGAAATCCTGTAGGACAGGACCCTCAAAAGGATTTGGTACTTAACACCAGAACCGCCACCCAGGCAGCGCCCTGGGTCATTGCCCCAGCTGTGTGTGTGAGATCGCTGTGTCCCAGAAGGGCCATCCGTCGGGCTTAGATGGTTTCTCCGGCGGTCAGAGGCTGCCCCTCACCCAGCGCACACACCCTGCTGTGACGTGGCTTCTGTTGTCACAGCAAGGCCTTCATGACCCCTCGGACTTTTCGTAACACGTGTTGGTGGCAGAAGGTTCCTGCCACCCTGCCGTTTTCCAAATTGGAGGTTTTTCCAGATGCAAGTGGCATCTGGGCAGGGACCATTTCGACGCAGCGTCTCGGAGTGGCGGTGCGAGGAGGGTCTGTGTTCCTTCGGGAACAGTGCCCGTGGGGGACGAGCCAAGAGAATGGGGTGTTGGGAGGGAAGCACAGCAATGCGGTCTTCAGACAGTGCGGCGGACCTCCCTGGGAAGGCTGATCGGAATGCCAGCGTCTCAGCCAGCCGTGGGCGGCTCCCGAGCACGCAGGACCGCCCTGGGGCCTCATGAGGCATGCGTGGTCGGTCAGTCTAGGACACACGGGAAGGTGACGTGGGAAGGGAAACACGCATCGCGAAGAAGCAAAGGAGCAGAATCCATTGCAAGTCCTCAGCTCATAAGGAAGGCACGGCCGTGAATGTGGACGCACCCAATGCCAGAGCACCTAACTGTGCCAACCCCACTTTCAGCAGTGGATGCATCACTCAGCAGAAAGCCAACAAGGAGACGGTGGATTTGAACTTCACCGAGCCCTTTTCCGTTTCTGTCACCAAGCAGCCGCTCGCAGTACAGCACGTGTCTTTGCCACAAGAAAGCATACCTGCCTGGCTTTGGGAGAGCTGAATGATAACACGAGGACTTAAATAGTACGAGGAGAGTCATTGTGCAGCCTAAGAAGCAGCAGGCTGAGAGGGGGAGATTGGAAGGGGAGAGAGTGAGCAGGCCGCCGGGCGAGGGGCCCACGTGGGTGGGGAAGCGGGAGGGCGTGCCTTCTCAGCACCTCGGCTACTGTGCATGGCAAGGGTGGGTCGAGCCAGACATGGGCTAGGTTGGGCGGCTCTTGGGTGCTAAGCTGAGGACTACAGATTTCACCTGGTAGAAACCGGGGAGAGGGGGTAGACATCTTTGAAGCGGGAAACAGACTGACCGAAAGAAACGTTAATTGGACAAGGAGCTTGGCCGGGCTGGCTACCTGCACCTGAGAGGCGGGCGTAGGGTGGCGGTGTGCAAGTGGCCTGCAGAGACGGCCCAGAGAGACGTCTCAGACCAAGTGTGCACAAACGTGCATGGCCAGGAGGCGAGCCGGCCTCAAGGTTCCAAGCCAGGGTGACTGGACATGGTGTGGCACCCAAAACTGAGGCGGGCTCAGCAAATGGGAATGCGTGGAGTGTCCTAGGGCCTGAACCTTGGGAACGGCCTCCTGACTTGGCTGGGATGGGTGGGGACTACGCGGTAATGAGTGTAATGGATGTTGTGCTTCCTGGGCCAGCATTATACTGTTTAAAACCGAACAACAGAACACCTGAGCATGGATTTGCAAACCTCTCGTAGCCAGTGCAAGCGCTCCTAACCACCTGCCTTTTTAACCTCAGGTTGACCCCAAAGATTGGCTTCCCGTGGAGTGAAATCAGGAACATCTCCTTCAATGACAAAAAGTTCGTCATTAAGCCCATCGACAAGAAGGCGCCTGTAAGTTCATACGGAGCCTCCCTGGGAGGGGCCGGCGATGCTCGGAGTTGTGTGCGGGTGTGCGGGTGCACGTGTTTATCTGGGGAATTGCCAGCGGGTCACACAGCGAGGGTCAAGGACCTCTTGTGACACTGTGGTGGGAGGCTGTTGCGGAGGCCAGGTCATCTGTTAAAAGCTAGTTGACCGTCACCTGTTGTCAGAGATCTTCATTCCTCAGGACTGCGCCGCCGCGGCCTGGGGTTCCTGTGGCATCTCTCCGGCACCTGCCTGGAGCGTGGGTGGTGATGACCCGCAGCCTCAGGCCCACTGTGACCCCCAGAGTGGACCTGCCACTTTGCCCATCCAGGCTCTGGAGGGTCAGACCCAAGCCCCCACAGCCCCGGCACCTCGGCTGCCTTTCTCGTGCGGACATAGCCTCTGGTTTTCTCTGACCCCTTGGCCCTCCGAGTGATCTTCACATAAGCACCTTCCCGTGGGTGCCGGGGTCCGGAGGTGGGACCAGAGGGCCGTCACCCTGGGAGCGTTCGCTGGACACGAGGCTTCTTGTCCTGGAGCTTGAAGAACACGGTGTGTTTGCTGGTGGCCGCAAAGGCTGCTGCATTGTGGGAGTTCACTTTGGTGTCAGTATTTGTTCTCCTAACACAATTTCAGCCTTTCGTTGCTCGGATTTCTCTCTCTCTCTCTTTCTTTCTCTCTTTCTCTCTCTCTCTCTCTCTCTCTTTCTCTTTCTTTCTCTCTCTCTCCCCCACCCCCTCTCTCCCCCCCCCTCTCCCCCCACCCCCTCTCTCCCCCTCCCCCCCTCCCCCCTCCTCTAGTGTGGGGGAACGGTGAGGAGTTTGTTTTCTAACCAGAAATCTGGTTCTTAACAAAAATTGCCACTTGATAAATTCTGTTACCCTCTTCAGAAAGTCTTGTCTTTTCTGGTGAAAATGTTCCCTGCTCTTAGCGAACCCCTCGCCCCCCGCCCGTGGGCAGCCGCGCAGACAGTTAAAGCGACAACTGCATCTTGCACAGACTCCCGAGCGCCGTGATGCCGGGGCGCATCCCACAGTGCCACGAGCAGCCGGCGTGAGGTCGGGTGGTTAGGAGGGCCAGGGCACCCAGCGGCCCTGGGGGCTGCCCTCTGCTCAGGGATATACAGTGCTGATTTTTCAGTCTTTTTTTAAAAATTTGACTGACAGAAGCAGGAATTCTAGACTATGCTTTCTAAGAATTAAATTGTTGTTTCAAGTTGAAGTAAGTTTAGCTTTTGCAAAGCAAAGACGGTTGGAATGCCTCCGGGTGAGGCAGCCAGTGTGCTCTGGCTGCAGAGGGTCCTGTGTGCGGCCATCATGTAAAGGGGAACACGGAGAGGAGCGTGTGCTGGTTGCCCACGTGTGCATGTGGGCCCGAGGCCAGGACGGCCTGAACAGGACGGGCCCCATCCTCGTGAAGTTTCCATTCTCCGGGAGGAGGAGGATGGAAACAAGGAGATCAAGTCGTGTGCTCTTGGGCAGTGACTGTGACGCTGCAGCTGGGATTAAATCGTAAACCAGGGCATTTGCTGGTTAAAGGACACGTGGGACCAGGGACAGTGTGATCGCTTCAGGTGTCTGGGTCGTGTAGGCCCCACTGAGGAGGCAGCCTTCGCTCCGGCTCCCTGTGAGCGTCACACCTCCTGAGGGGTGTGACGGGAGCAGCTGGTGAGGGACTGCGTCCTTGGACTGCATCCTCTGCACCTCACAGGTGGCCTCAGTCTTTTGCCTGGGGCAATAGAAAGTCATATTTCTAAGTTTAAGTTTTTCCCTAGAAGCTGAAAAGGAAACCCCAGAGGCCTAGTGGGCTGGTGTTCCTCTTCTCTTTGCACGTGCCACCCCCATCCCCCACTGCACCCACACTTTCTGCAGGCCCCCCACCCCAGTGGGCCATCGTGCCGACCAGGCCCCGCAAGCAGGTGGCTCCCTGGGAGCTGGGTCCTCCTCCCTGCCAGCCTGCACGCTGCAGTGTAGGCCGTGTTCTGACCCCTGTGGCGGGACCTCAAATATCGTGACGGTTCCCAGCCTGCCCCGGTCGCTCTGGCCGGGGCAGAGACCTCGTGGGCCAGGCAGAAGGCTCTTGGCACCGAACTGTCTAGCAGCTTTTGAAATGTCTGAGGAATGAAAACTTAATATTTGACTGTGAGCAGCTCTGCACTCAGCTTCTTTCTCCATGACCTTTGTCCCCACCCCTGATCCATGGGCCAGGGAGCCCCTGGATGGGGCCCAGGGTGGGGGACCATCCTAGGAGTTCCTCTCGACACTTCTTGACCCTCTCCAAGGTTGCTTCAGGTTCGTTTCCTCGAACATTGCTCACGCCTACAGTTTCCATTTTTAAGATGTTTGTTCTCTGCCGGGTTCAGAAGGCCGGTCGCGGGTCACACCTGTGCTGTGATTTTGCAAAAGGACGTTGGCTAGACACTTGGATTTAGACACTTCTAATCATTAATGTCAGCTTGTAGCTTTTAACTTGAGGTCAGAAGCTGTCCTTCTGGGGCAGTCTGTGCGAAGCTCCCTCCCCGCCGTCTGCAGGGTTCGTCTCTGCGAGATGAGATGCCGGGAAGGGGTGTCACCTGCAGCTCCTCTCTCTCGATTTTTTTTAGACCGACTTTTTTCTACAGAGGAGTTGCTGCCGTCAGCTTCCTCCTTGCCTTGCTGGTGCTCTGGAGGCACAGTCGGGACCCCGTTGGGTGGTGCACCTGTCTCTGCCATGGAAACAGCCTTGTTTTCTCGCGTGTTGAGAGATGGGTGGGTAATAAAGAGGCCTGCTTTTTCCAGCTCGGCAGATGCCTCCCTGGGAAACCCGATGACTTAATGACAAGGTGTGAAACCCCAGGGAGAACCCCACCCAGGAAGTCGTAGGCTCTCGTGCTTGACAGTCTCTCTCCCTAGCATTTCTGGGGCAAATGGAAAGAGCCAGCAGCCAAGTAGGTCCTTCCTGGGTGTGTGGGTGAGCCAGTCTGCACGTATCTGCAGGTTTCCAAGGTTGCAGTGGGCCGTGTTGCTCTGCGCCTTTGATTCAGCCACTTGTGCCCTGGCCCAGTGGCCAGCACCCCGACGGGAAGGCCCACCGTTGGAAAGAGAAAGGGAAAAGGAAGAGGAAGCATGCAGGCATTTTAAATGACTTTCGGCAGGAGTTTCTACATCATATTCTCCTCTCTGTCACCTGTTGATCACAGTGGCAGCAAGGACCCACCCTCGATGTCATCCGTGTCTTGGACCTCTGTGGTCACTAGTCATGCAGTTCTTGGAGTGGCCTTTCTCTTTTTAAAGGAGCTTCTCTGGTAGCCAGTTCGTAGGGCAGCCAGCCACCCGGGCGAGCATTTGTGTGCCAGCCAGCTGTGTCACGCCAGACACCATTCTGAGGGGTGATCTGGCCCCATCACAATGGCCCCGTTAGGTAGCTGTCACCCCTGTTGTAGAGTTGAAGGCACTGAGGCTCGGCGACTAAGTGCCTCACTCTGGGTCCTGGGGCTTAGATGTGGCGGTGCCGCATGAGCTGCCTGTCGCCTGGCAGCCGTTCACTGAGCGCTGGTGCTCCCGGAGCACTGGCGCGGTCGGGGACACGGACGAGTGAATGCGGGCCTGTCCTCGGTGGGGCTGACTGCCTGGTGGGACAGAGTGCCAGCAACACCACGGCTGGCACCGAAGGTAAGGGCAGCAGGCACAGAAGAAGGGCCATCTTACCGTGCGAGGAGAGGAGGTCAGGAAAGCAGGTGTGGAGGTGCCTTAATGTCATCTCGTGGCGGTGCTGTGTCCTCAGGGACTTGGCATTGGATGTGACATTCTAACCAGGAAGGGCTGTTCAGGGAAATGTCTATGGGTTTAGAAGGGCACAGGGTAGGTGAACTGGGTTAGGCTGGGGCCAGAGGGGTGGTCTTCACGTGGCCCAGGCCACAGTGTTTGAACCTGGCCCCAGTGCAAACAGGATGGCATTGAGGTCCCAAGGTCGCCTGATCCATATGCCAGTAGCAGTAGGAGGCGGCAGGTTGAGGCAGAGGAGACGGGAAGCTCAGTAGGAGAACTTGGCAGCAGTCCAGGCAGGAACCGGGGCTGTGGCTGCCGGACTCGGGGACCCTGGGCTTCCCAGGGGTGCACAGCCCTCGCTGTGGGGCTTTGCTTCCACATGTGTGCCCATGCACACCCACACACATGCATGCCCACGCACACCTCCCTGTGCTTGTCCCATGGCACCCAGAGTGGGCACTGCTGGCATCTTGTCCCTTGGGGCTGGTGGGTCTATGTAGAAGCCTCTTCCGCCTGTTCTGGGCTCCGAGGATTCTCCTGGAAACAGCATCCAGCTCTGTGTGCAGCCGGGTTTGGAAGCAGGGGCACCGAGTCAGTGCCCATTTTCTGCTGCAGGACTTTGTGTTCTACGCGCCCCGCCTGCGCATCAACAAGCGGATCCTGCAGCTTTGCATGGGGAACCACGAGCTGTACATGCGCCGCAGGAAGCCTGACACCATCGAGGTGCAGCAGATGAAGGCCCAGGCCCGGGAGGAGAAGCACCAGAAGCAGATGGAGCGGTGAGTGGGCTGTGGGTGGCAGAGCCCGGGGTGGGAGCACTCGAGGGAGTAGGGGACAGCAGGTGGCCAAGAAGCAGCTGCTCCTTCTGACGGCTGCGGTGGAGATGGGCTGCCTTCAGGCCGGTGGCAGCTGGGAATGTCACTGGGATGGCTGCGTATTGCCGCATGTCCGCAGCACACGACTGTGCCCAGTCTAACCCCCACACCACCCCCCGTGCCCTCCCTGGAACAGGCAGCAGCTGGAGAACGAGAAGAAGAGGAGAGAAACTGTGGAGAGAGAGAAAGAGCAGATGATGCGGGAGAAGGAGGAGCTGATGCTCAGGCTCCAGGACTACGAGCAGAAAACCAAGAAAGCGGAGAAAGGTGGGCCCATGCTCTCCCACGGCAGACCTCCGGACGGGCGGGGTGCACACGCACCGCCAGGGCGAGTGCCCACCCAGTGTGGCGGCCAGAACAGAGACTTGTAGAGAGACGGGACCGGACCATAGTGGGTGTTGGGGTTGGAGATGGTTCTGGACTTCGTTGCCATCTGTGTGAAGTGCTTTGTGGGCGTTATCTTTTTAAACGTTCCTTCAGCCCCAGGTGGTGAGTGCTGAGTTGTCCCCTTTTCCTTAAGGGGATGTTAAGCTTTAGCAGGTAGAGTAGGTTGCCTGAGATCCCAAGGCATGGAGTGAGTGCCCGGCAGGGGGACAGGGCCGGGCATGGCAAGCACTGTGCCCTGTAAACACAGAGGACAGGGGTGCAAGGTTCCGTCACCCTGAGATTCAGTCCACCACCCCTGCCCCCACCCAATGCCCCCTCTCCCCCCAGCCCTGACCGCTGGGCGTTGGGACGGGACTGCAGGTCAGTGGCTGGTGTGAGCAGTTCTGGTGCTGTCCCCTCCAGAGCTCCAGGACCAGATTCAGAGGGCCTTGCAGCTGGAGGAGGAGCGGAAGCGTGCGCAGGAGGAGGCTGAGCGCCTGGAGTCCGACCGCCTGGCAGCCCTGCGTGCCAAGGAGGAGCTGGAGAGGCAGGCGGCAGATCAGATAAAGAGCCAGGAGCAGCTGGTAAGGAGTCCCCCTGGGTTTCACGGTGCTGAATTATGGAGGTGCGGCCTCTGGGGACTGAAAAAGTGACACCTGCCTGACCATGATTTCTGTCTGGGCTGTAAAGTGATCTGCCTGCCCGTGTCACGTCGCTGGCGGGGAGGGGCCCTGCTGGTGGCTGGGCCTGGGCAGCCCTAGTGGTCAGGGAGGGAGTGGCCTCTGACCCGCGGGTGGGCGGGCCGCAGGGAAAGCGAGGGACTTGGCCATATGAGGGAGGCCGTTCATTCAGAAATGGCCTCTGTTGAAAGCAGTCCAGAAATCATTTTAGCTTCGCCTCTTCCCAGGCTGCGGAGCTTGCGGAGTACACCGCCAAGATCGCCCTCCTGGAGGAGGCGCGCAGGCGCAAGGAGGACGAGGTCGAGGAGTGGCAACACCGGGTGAGTGACAGCAGAGCTTCGGGTGCACCGCCCACAGGCCGGTGGGGGCGGGGCCAAGCCCCGGCCTGCACTAGACTGGCAGGGCGCATCGCAAAAGCCTCCAGATTGTGTCGCAATGCTCTGCCGATACTAGTTGTCCTTCTTAGACAGAAATCCCCATGGGAATGGGCTTGCCCCTGTGCACCAGGGAGCACGTTGTTGGATTAGCAGGGGAACAAAGAACCACTGTTCGCTTCCACCCACTGTGCTCTGGCCACCCCGAACTGCTCAGCCCCACCAGGCACCAGCTTCAAATCGGGTTAAGTGGGTGCCCCCAGCAAGGAGCCACTGTGGCCGAGACGAGCCCTCTCTGGTACTCTCCCGACTGCTGGGACACGCACACTGGCACCAGGGAATGACGCGGACGGGGGGTCTCCAGACGTGGGGGAGAGTCTAGGCTCTGCCCCTCATTTGCTGTGTGGCCAGGGTGCACAGCCTCACCAGTCTGAGCCTGGTTTCCTCGTTGAAGCTGGGTATCAGTGCCCCACTGGCGAGGCTGCTCTGAGGGCCCTCGGGGAGGGTCAGTGTATCGTAGCCTTCGTAGTGAGAACCGGCTGCAAGCTGCGTCCTGGAGCCTTTCTTGTTAGGCTTCCGGCCCGTGGGAAAGCGCAGGCCCTGGGAGCTTTGGGTGCAGTGCAGGGTACAGGCCTCAGCCAAGCTGGGGGGTGCTCCTCCCCCCAACCCCTCTCACCTGCCCTTTTCCACGCTTCCCCCTCTGTGGCAGCCCCTTTTGGGGATGCCTGGTACCTCCCCCTCGCTAGTCTTCCCCCGTCCCCGCCCCCACCCCCAACCCAAATTCTGTGCGGAAGATTTCATCCAGTCCTTAGGCTTTTGGAGAAAGTGCTTATTGCAGAGAATTACGTGAAACAAGTTGGTTACAAAACAGGTACAAACCAAGCTCATCTATGGGTCCAGGGCTGCCGCACAGTGGGCGCTGGGTGCAGTGGGAGCAACTCGGTGTATGTACCTGAGAGATTGCTAGAAGGATTGGGGAGGTGGGTGAGAAACTCCCTGCCCACAGTGCTGGGGTTGGGGGGGCAGGAGCTGGGTGAACAGCGGCTGCAGGAGGAAAAGGGTGAAGCCACGCACCAAGACTCGACAGCGGCTCTTTCCGGTAGCCAGAGTAGTTTTTTGTTAATAATTTTCTTTTCTCAAAAAGATGTACAATGAGCATAACTAGAATTATAGACAGAAAAAAAAGTTATGAAACTTAGAAAAATGTCACGCCTCTGGCACAAGTTCCTCTGTGCTTTGGTCACTACTTGGAGGACCAGGAGACGCATACCTGGCCGGGGGCCCTCATTCTGCCTCCGGCGGCACATGTCCTGTGCGGCCTGCCCGCAGAAAGGCAGAGGCTGTAGCGAGAGAGCGGCAAAGCCTTACTGGCAGGGAGAATGGGCTCCTTCGTAAAGAAACGGTGGTTCGCAGGAAGTGGTCCAAACAGGAGGTTCTGTGTGAGACGTTCTCACTGCCTGTTACTTGCTTTTGAAGGCCAAGGAAGCCCAGGATGACCTGGTGAAGACCAAGGAGGAGCTGCACCTGGTGATGACGGCGCCCCCGCCCCCGCCACCCCCCGTGTACGAGCCTGTGGGCTACCACGTCCAGGAGAGCCTGCAGGAGGAGGGTGCAGAGCACACTGGCTACAGTGCCGAGCTGTCCAGCGAGGGCATCCTGGATGACCGCAACGAGGAGAAGCGGGTCACCGAGGCCGAGAAGAACGAGCGTGTGCAGCGGCAGCTGCTGGTGAGGGGCGGGGTGCCGGGGACCCCCACCTTAATTGAGGACTTCCCTGGCTGCCAGGTGGAGCAGGCAGCCTTTGGACAGAGCGGTGGGATGAGCCTCCCACCGGCACCCACTTCTCCCGGGAGGGACGCGGTGGGGGGTGTGCAGCCTGCCTGACCCGTGCTTCTCGTCATTGCAGACTCTGTCCAATGAGCTGTCCCAGGCCAGAGACGAGAGCAAGAGGACCCACAACGACATCATCCACAACGAGAACATGCGGCAAGGCCGGGACAAGTACAAGACGCTGCGGCAGATCCGGCAGGGCAACACCAAGCAGCGCATCGACGAGTTCGAGGCCATGTGAAGGCCAGGCTGAGACTGGGCAGGGGCTGCCTCGAGCCTGGGCTCTGCTGAGGGTCACGCAGACTCCGAACTTGTATTTGTAGCTCTCCAAATCTAGACCCCTCCCCGTACTCTGTCCCTTTAGAGAGAGAGTAGCTGTTTCCATGGGAAAATTCCAGGGCTGGGACCAGTGGAGGCTTCCCTGGTTTATCCTCCCCACAGTATCACTGTGCCAAACGGGCCTGATTTCTGTTGTTGTTGTTATTATTACTGAATCACTTCCGGTCCTGTGCTTGACGCAGGGCTGACTGAATTAAGTAGAGGTGCCTGTGAAGTCTGAGTAACAAATTCCATGCCGGCATGTGCGACACAAGATTCCATATAATTAAAGAAAACCACGTCGTGGCTTCTATTCTGTGCCATACTTTTTCCTGTATTTGAAATTAGCTCAAGTTGATTGATTTGTACTTGATTCTATGAAGGATGCTTTGCTGTATATTTTTGTTTCCTGAGGGTGCACTTGGAGGCTAACGCACTCTCACATGCGTGCACGCAGCGGTTTCCTCCCTTGCCGACAGAACCCTGCGGTCGTTCGGGGCGAACACCGCAGGAGGGCACGCCACTGTTCAACCCACTTTTCTTGGTTTTTTCACAGTTAGAAGGCGACATTGTTGGACTTACCTAATTGAGGATCAGCTTTAGAGTATTTATATATAAGCAACAATATGGGTTTGTAACATTAGTTTAAAAGAGGGAAAGTTTTGTTCTGTATATTTTGTTACCTTTTACAGAATAATAAAAGAAGTACGTATGAAAAACCACAGCACTTGATCTGATCCCGTGTGAGGGCAGCAGGGAAGCTGGCCGGCTGCCGGGCCCACGCCTGTGGAAATGGCCCTTTCACACACTCCGTGTGCCTCGTGTGGAGAAACGGTTCTGCCGGTTCGGTTTTCCATCCACACATCTTGTTTGAAAAGTGCGCACACGCTGTTGATTCCAACGGCAGCCGTGAAGTCCAGTCCCCCACAGGAACCTGCCCTGTCCCTGGGGGGCAGTGAGTGTGTCAGCAGCTCCTGCTCCGCCCACTTGTGCCCTTCCTCACCTGCTCTGCCTTGTCATTTTCGGTGAAGGTGCCGTGTGCAGGTGAATCCCCACTGCAGACGGGAGCGGCAAGGCGCAGCAGTGTGGCTGGCTCCCTGCCAGCTCGATGCTGTCCTGCAGCAATGCCTCGGGGAGCTGGGCGTCCCTCTGGGGGCCCGTAGAACTGACCCACCCACAAGGGGAGTCTGCCCCCAGGTCTCCATGGGGTTGGCTGCCCTGCCTCCAGAAACGTTTGCAGTAGAATGGGAGGGATCAGACACGCGATGGGCTCCTTTTTATTTTCTTGGAAACCACATCACCGGGCCGTAGTTTTCACTGATTGATATTTCATTGGGAGACAGGGGATGACCAACATTTATTGGAAATCGGGCCACTTCCCACATCCCTCAGGTAACAGTGATCACTGCTCTAACTTACACATGCCTAGGGATCTGGAAGAACCTTCCAGCTGCAGGTGGAGACGCATCGCCCTCCAGAGGGCCTTCACTGCCGCGTGGCCACCATTTCTCAGCTGAACCGTGCGCACGCCACTGGGACCCGCCGCTCACCGACACCTGGGCTTCAGTGCAGGACCAGTGTCATGTCTGTCCACAGGTTGGGGCTGGAGAGAACCTTCTGCCACTGACACGTTAACTGTGAGCCTGAGCCAGTGCCGCCAGTGGGGTCTTCCTCTGTGATGTGCGTGAAACAAGTGTTAGGAACACCGGTCCTGGACACCACCCCACCTCTCAGCCCGTTTAATAGGAGGACCAACAAAGACTGCGCAAAGTCTTTTCTCCTTAAGACCATATTAAAACGTCCCCCACTGGTGAGCAGAAGCCTTCCGCCACTCCCAATAAAGTGTGTCCAGAGCAGGACAGCTCAGGCCCCCTCCCCAGGGACTTGGGGCATCAAAAGCCAGAAGTTGTTGGCTTCCCCGTTAGTGAGGAGTGGGCGGGTGGCATGGGCTGGCTCCTAACACTTCACCAAGTGCGGGCATCCCGGATGGGGGCCAGGTTTGCTCAGGAGGAGGGGTCCCTCACCGGGAGGGAGTTTGCTCTGGACACTTAACACAAACGGTAACTTAATAGTGAGTCCTGTTTCCCCGGTCCCCGGTTGGCCTCGGAGGGGAGTGCAGGTGCTTTGTTCGTCACAGTGTTTGGGGGCCACAGCTGGCAGTCGGGAGGGCCGGGGCCCTCGGTCCAACAGGGTTGTCCCCCCCGAAAGGCCTGCTGAGCAGCATGGAGGCATTGCCCTTCCACTCTCCATAAAACCCTTTCTGAACCGCCAGTTGTATTCATTAAGAAGATATTTTCCTTTAGGGAAATAATCCTTTTATGATTCATGCCAGGAACAAAAGCAAACACTGTACCCAGCCCATTTTGAGGCCTCTTAATTTTTTTTCTTTAGCACATCTTAAATAAATCTGATTTAAATTGTTGAAATACTTTGCTGTATTATCGCCCCACGGCACAGTGAGAACTGGCCAGTATCCTCCACTTGGGGCAGGTGGGGCAGCTCAAGGCCAGTTAAACCACCCGCCGAGGGGGGGGGCACGATTTCTCTCACTGGCATTTGTAAGACAGTCTCTGGGGGCCCAGGACGCACTTGAGCCCAATAAACACCTCAAACAGACTTACTGGAACCAAGCCTGGCCTCTCCCAGCAGGCGGTCGCTCACACCAAAGGTGGCCTGGTCCCAGACCGTCAGCTCCAGGCTGGCCTGCCTCAGCTGGGCAGGGCTCACCCCGTGGAAAACAAAGGGATGTTTCCACTGGGGACACGCTTGCTTCTTCAGGACGGGCGACCTCAGCCTCAGCTTTCGCTTGTCCGGCAGAGTGAGACAGCTGCAGAGAGAACAGACGCAAACCCTGGGTGCCTGGCCTGCACAGTCCCCTGCCCTCTCGGGACTTGCTCATCTCTGAGGCTGTTAGTGCTCAGGGGGCTACCTGCGCCACAAAATAAAGACTCCGCCCAGTGAAAGAGCAGGAGACGGGGGATTGGCTGAGTGATCTCAGCTGGGAGGTTCTCAGTTGGGAGCCGAATGCTGCCGCAGGTGCGAGGGTGATTTGGGAATCCGAGGCCCTGTGGTCCTCACTGGAGCCCCGCTCCTGGACTGCCTACCACCAGGTGGCAGCACACTTACTAGACCTGCCACCGGGGACCAGAACGCTGCGCCCCTGTCATCTACCTCATCTTATCCTCAGGAAAATAAATTCAGAGGGGCCAAGTAGCCATACAGATAAATACCGAAGTCAGGACCAACTCGGCTCCATCCCGACTGGTAGGCAGGCCACCATTTTCTCAGGGCAGCACTGACTGGGATTTAGTGATCCTACCCCGTAGGGTGTTCACTTTACTTTTGAGAACAGCACACCTGTAGTGAATAAAAATGAGAGCGAAGCCCGCTGAGTCACCCACCTTACTGCTAACGCCAGGGGAGATGGAAAGCTGAGGAAATACCAGGAGGGACCCAAAAAATATCTCCTGGAGAGCGGACCCTTGGAGTACAGGCTTGCCCCGCTAGGTGAGAGCTCTAGAAACCCATCTGCATCGGTGGACCAGCTGGTGCTGTTGTGAGAGGCTGCGTTTGGCCTCAGAGCTTTTTTTTTTTTGGAAGACTTTCATTGCATTTGCCCATTTCACGATGGGTGGGTGACAAACGCACCTGCCTACACCGTGCTGAGGGCTCAGCAGTATTTGACTGAAAACAGCCTGACCCCCTGTTCCCCACCTTCCCCATTCACCTGATCTCACCCTGAGCAACTTTTCTTAGTTTCCCCTGATGAAAAAGCCCTCAAAGGGAAATATTTTTCCAAGGTGGAAGGGGTGAAACAAAAACCGGCAGAAGCACTAACATTAAGGCATCAAAGTCGACGAGTTCAGGAACTGCCTTGAGCAGCAGAAAAAACATCTCGACAGGTGTGTTACATCAAACGGAGAGTACTTTGAAGGGGACTGACATTTCAACGTATAAGAATAAACATGCAATTTTTCATAAATAAATCCTGGTTTGGTCCCCCCCTCGTATAAACACAACTCTCTCCACAGTCCAGCTGTCGGTAAGCGCTGACTCGCTGCTACAGCAGCACCAGCAAGACCTGGGTTCCAGGTGAGAGTGTGGCCTCCACGAATTCTTGGAGGTCAGAGCCCTTAACACGACACGTTGGGTTTTTGCAGGAAAGCTAAAATGCCACAAGTTTCCAATGACTACACTTCTTGGTGTTTTCTGCAGCCCCAAGGACCATGCCCCGCATGTATCACAGCTGACCAGTAAATAATACTTGATTAAATTAATACCTACCCCTTAACAAATGAGTTTAGGGTACCATCTGACCGCACAGGCAGATCCTTGGCTCCCAGCACCACCAAACAGAGCTGACCGTCACATGATGGCTCCTCTCCTGTTCCTGGAAGCAGAGCCGGCGTTTGAGTCCACCCTCCAGCACGCTGTACCACCCCCCCACCCCCGCCCAGCTGGGAGCTCAGCGAGATGTGTGACGGGAGAGCTCAGACCCTGAGAGAGCAGCCAGGAAGTGGAGCAGGGCCACTACGGAGGCTCTGTGGGACCTGCCCCCGCTCTCGTCCCCCTGAACAGTCAGCGTGGAGAGCTGGGGCAGCAAGCTGCAGGGGGCAGGACCAGCCCACGGACAGGAAGCTCGTGTCTAGGGGGAGCCAGTGGTTGGGGGAAGGGGGCTCACTGCTGGTCTGCCGGTGCAGCGAGCTGTTCCAGTCCGACAAGACATCGCTAAAACACGAGGAATCACACCTTCTCCATGTCTTCACTCCCCACCTCACCTTCCCGCACACCCCACGTCATTGACGTTAGTTAACAAGGACGTGTCACTGGCTGGTTCTCTTGCTGGGCAGCAGCAGCTCACATGAGTGGGAGCCTGGACCTGTTCACACGGAGCCTCGAGGCCTCCATGTCTCCCAAAGAGCCAAGAGGGGCTGCAGCAGGGCAGCCGTCCGAGTCGGCCCCCTGAGAGGCATCGGGCTGGGGGCCTGGGAGCCTTGGAGAGCAGGCAGCATGGCTCGGCCTGTTCCGGGTCATCCAGTTCCCTTCCGGGCCATGGGTTCCGGAGAGCCCGATTCCCAGGCCTGGCTCCATGGCTCTTGGTGGGACCAGTGGGTGGCAGGCAAGAAGTGCTAGGAAACTTGGCCCACCCCTCAGCCCACCTGCACTCCAGGCTTTGGGGACAGGGACCCAGGGACAAACAAACATTTGTGGGGCTGGAGGCCACCTGCCTTCTTGAGCATCCTGGAGCTTGCTGGGCCACGCAGGGAGCACGAGCTTGGCCCGGACCGTGAGTTTGCCTTGGTTCAGAGAATTGCTGTCTTCGTACTTCTCTGCCTGTGGGCCAGAGGCAGAGCTCAGAGGCCGGCATCCCCAGCCCGTGCCCAGCCCTCAGGACCTTCTGGGACTCTCTAGCTGCCCCAGCTCTGTCCATAAACACCCCCTCCCCCACTCACCTCACCCCTGCAAGGCCTCACAGGCCTTGGAGAGCCCTGGGGTGGTTTGGACATGCCCAAGGCAGGCTGCTCGTCCTTCCATTTGTGGGGCCTCACTCCCACCATTGCCACCCTTCGTGTGGGAGAGGCAGCCCAGCCACCCAGCCTCCCACCCCTCCAGACACAGATGGCCTGCCAAGCAAAGGGGCTCCAAGGCCCTGGTACATTCCCATAGGGTTGTGCTAAGAAACCTGGACATGACCTGAGTTTGAAAAGGTAAATAAAACCAAGACCCCCAGGGATTCCACTCAGGTCAGTAATGATTCAAGCTCCTCTCCCATGCCAGGGCCACAGAGGGCGTTGGAAACCGACAGGGTTCCAGGCTCAGTGCCCAGGGCACAGGGGTGGCCCTCCAGTCTGGGGGACTCAGCCCCTCCCCGTTCCCAAATGCCCCCAGAGGACACCTGCCTGCCTACTCAGGTCATTTGTCTCATCACGAGTGATTGTGCCCAAAAGTGAGTGAGAGCAGGGCCCAGAGAGCACAGACCGCCCTCCAGGGGCACTCTCTCTCGCCCATGGGGGGCGGGGGGCATCGGAAGGGCCTCCCTCACTCAGACCCACCAGCACCAGGGAGCAGGCTCCCAGCATGGGTTCCGGAGCATGGAGGCTGCTGCCGCCCCCACCCCGCACAACTCTCTGTGGTCTCCTGGCTGCCCCGAAGCAGGAGGGGGCAGGAGGGGGCCCTTGGTGCCAAATGTGAAAAGACTAACCCCCCCCCCCCACTTCTGGAAACCCACACCAACCCCATGACAACCACACTGCCATGTGTAGGCCACACTGAGGACAGGGCTGCGAGGACTCTCGAACAAACGCGAGCAGGTGGGAGTCCCTGGGCCGCGCCCCACCTGGAGAGCTCAGCAGGGGCCTTTTCTCCCTAGAAAGCTCCTGCCTAAAAGCCTGGCAAGTGCCACCATCGTTTGGGGTCCCAGGTTTCCGGGGAAGGTACTGTCATTTCAGGTCCCTTTGTAAAGTGGGAGTGGGTCGCCCGGTCCCAAACCAGACATCACCTTGGCCCGCAGCGGATGCCAGCGGAAGGCCTGTGTGGTGCTGTCTTCGAAGTCCCACGTGGCCAGAGGGATGATCACTTCTCCAAGAAACACTCTTCGAGCGAGCATGCCCAGGTGCCACACGGACACCTGCAGGCGCCGGGTGGCCAGCTGGGCAGGCTCCACCTGGTACTGCAGAGAGGGGGCAGGGGCGTCAGCCTGGGCCCACCTCCCAGGACGAAGATGTCCTGAGCGGCAAGCACTCTGCTCAGAAAACTAGACGGGACACTCAGGTTCTAGGGCTGTCACTCGACAGCCCCTCCACCCGGAGTGTCACGCTGGCGTCCTGCCCCAGACTGTCCAGACCACCCCCATCCCTGCCCCTCGCCTTGGCCCCGGCTGTCTGGCCCGGCACACTAAACAAGTGGCGATTGGAAATACTGATTTCTGCAGAACTCCAAAAGACTGGTCAGCTTCTCCACCTTCCCGTGTTTTCTGTCTCATAAGCACGTATGTCAAGAGTGTGTTAGAATGTTCTGAATTTAGAACAGACTGGAAACACTGATTCTTTTAAATGTCTCTGGAAGTTTTCCAGGACAAACAAAATATTCACAACACACTGGATAAAAGCAATGTGTAAAATTTTTAGGTGACTTCTCCAAGATTCTGCATCCATTTTAAATAAGCTAAACCTTAAAAATCAATTTGTGTAACTAAAAATTCATCTAAAATGTAGTCCTTCAACTTTATCTTTCATAAAACGTAAAATATGTATCTACCTCTGTTTAGCACAAAATACCTTAATTAAACTTATAGGCAATTTTAGGTACCACCTTAAAATGTGTGAAGGGGACAGAGAGCTTTTAAAATTTTTTTAAATATTTTATTTATTTATTTTTAGAGAGAGGGGAGAAGAGGGAGAAAAAAGGAAGAGAAACATCAATGCATGGTTGCCTCTTGCATGCCCCCTACTGGGGAGCCTGGCCCAAAACCCAGGCACACACTCTGACTGGGAATCAAACCAGTGACCCTTTGGTTTGCAGGCTGGCACTCAATCCACTGAGCTGCACTAGCCAGGGCTCAAAATTCTTTTAGCAGGTCTGTGAGCAAAACCACTTGCTAACAGAGGGGTCCCAGGCCAGCTGCACCTCAGGCCCTGGCCACACCTGCTGAATCACAGTCCACTTTTTTTTAAAATCCCATGAGGATTGCTGCACACACATGCACACACACACACAAACTTTGAGGACTGCTGGTCCACTGTGGGTTCAATAAGCCTCAGGTTCCCCTGAGTAATGAGGGTAAGGGAGGGGTCAGATCCCTAGCTCAGGGGCGTATGTAAAGCACATGGCCACAACAGGGGAAGAGAAAACAGTGGCTGGTGTTATTTAACAAATTGGGCTCTTGTACCAGCAGCCCAGACGAATGCCCCTCCTCAACAAGAGAGCCAAACAAAGCCCTGTCCTTCCCAGTCTTGACCCATGGGGTCCCCGGGCTTCTCCACCCTGACCGAAGGTGTCTCCATGAGTCTGGACAGTCCCTCCAGGCCGGGGCCTCCCACACGTCACCTGCAACCCAGGACATCGACTTCACTGCCCCTCCTCCAACCCAGGGCGAGGTAGCCTCTCCAACTCTCTGCCCGCAACTCCAGATCATAGCTGCTGGCACCGAGGAAGGTGAAAACCCGGAAAAGTCCTCTAGAAAAATTTTTAATAAAATGACTGGGTTTTTCTTCTGAAAACAAGAAAGAAGCTGGGTTTGCCAGATCTGACACTAAAGAAGCACTTTTACAAAGACAGTAGTAACCTGTAGTTTAATCCACAGGGCGACTGCTAGAGAGCACCTCTCGAAGGGCAATAGAAACTCGACAGGACACAGATTTTAAACATTGAGAGGCACCAGGTTCTTTCCATTGTCGTTGTTACCATTTACTTGGAAATCATTAACCGGAAGTCCCGCAGACTCTGCACTTTTCCTGTGCAAAGGCTGACATTTATTTTTTTACCACCTCGCCACTGATTGACAGGGCCCTGCAGAACGTATGAGCACCTGAGCTGATGTCTAACTCACACAGTGTTTGGAAGAAACTGCCGCTGAACTCTGGCCCCGTGCGCCCAGCCCACGGTGGGAAGACAGCACATGGCTGTTCCTCCCGCCAGTACCTTCAAGGTCTCCTGAAAGGTCGGGTCTACCGTGTTCTTCTGGACGCCAGTCTTGCGCTTGCCCTGGGAGGATCTGTCAGGCAGCAGATAGGTCTTCACGTACCTAGCGGCCAAATGCAGACAGGGGGAAGCTTAGGGGGAGCCCAGAGGGAGGAGAACCCTGAGTTTACGCTGGGCATTGACAGAAAGGGCTTGGTGGCCCCCACGGACAGTGAACAATGACATGCTGGGTCCCCCGCTTCTGTTTACACTGTCTTTGGCCATCACCTTCTGGAATGTTCCTGGGGGAGGCGGAGCTGCCTGCTTTCCTCACTCCCCACCCCTGGAATCTGCAAGGCCCGTCACCTACTCCTGGGGAGCGACTGTGGAAGCAGGGGCTCTCGGGGCTCCATGGTAGCAGATTCTTGGGTCTACCAGGACGTAGAGGCCATGTGCCAATTTGTCCTTCCTCCCCTGTCACTGCCAACCAACCCCTCCCCACAAAATAAGTGCAAATGGAAAGTGTATGCCTTACCCTGGCCTCTTCCTTCAGGGGGGCCTCCCTGCCTGTCCTGACTGCTGAGGCCTGGTGTCCCTGAGCCCTCTCCGCTGACCCCGGGGGCGCGGCTCTGCTGGCAGGGGCAGCGTGACAGAGGACATCCCTCCACCAGCACACTGCCTAGCCCCCCACATCCTGTTCTGGGTTGATCCCTCCACTCGGGTCCCAAGACTGCCCTTCCTGGCCCCTGTAGCAGCTTCAGTGGTGGCGATGCCCCTGCTTGCCCAGGCCCTCTCCCCACAGGCTAGGAACGGGCTCAAGTTTCCCAAAGCAAAAAAAAAAAAAAAAAAAAAAAAAGCAGTCACCCTCCCTTGAGCTAGGACCCTCCTGGAGCTCCAGGCTCAGGCCTCTCCTTCCCATCAATCAAAATTCCTGGGAAAGTGCTCGAGGCTCATTGCCACCGATTGCTCCCTGTTCATTACTCTTAACTGATCGGTCATGATCCGATCTCACACATGTGAAACAGGACATATAACATACACCCACATCGCATAAAGGATTAAGAGAAACCACAGACCCAGGCATCTGACTGGCTTCCGTGCCAAGGCGCCTGCCTCCTCCCCACCCCACCGATGGGGTGCTCTCCGCGCTCCCCATCACGGAGCGGAGAACGGGCGCCTCCGAGCGTCACTGCGGAGCCGCTTCTCCCCGAAACTCTGTCCGTGTGTTGCTTCCCACGCCCTGATGGGCTGTTGTTGGTCTACAGACACGCACAGTTTCGTGTCTCCTTGCTGCATGAAGACTTTCATCGACACGTAGTGCCCTTTGTCCTTGGCGACCTAGTTGATCTCACTTTGTCTGGCACTGGTGGGGCCCCCGCGGCTCTTTGCTCTCTGTCCCCATGGAATGGCTTCTGTTGTGTCACCAGGTGCACGGTGAGCCTCTCGCCGGTGACATGTGGCTGGACCCATGGTTTTTATCCATCCTGCCAGTTTCTGTCTTTCGATCGGAGAGCCTAATTCATCTACATGTGAAGTCATCACTGATGAGGCCGCTCTCACTTCTGGCACCTGTTGCTCGTTTCTGTATATCTTACCGCGTCTGTGCTCTCATTTCCAGCACCGTTCTACTCTCGTGTCTCTAGTCAATGATTCCACTGTGAAATATTTAAATTCTTTCCTTTTGTGTATGTCCTATAACTGTGTCCTTTGTCCTTTGTGGTTACCAAGGGGATTGCATTTACTGTCCTAACGTCAGGCACTCTACCTTGAATTTATAGCATTTTAGCTTCAATAAAGTAAAGGCTCGGCTCCTTTTCAGCTCCATCTACAGCTCTCCCCACTGTCGATGCCACACAATGACACTTTATACACTGCGTGACCAGAATCACAAACGAGTTCTTTGAAATGCATTCCTCTCTTAAATTATGCCAAAAACCAAATGTGACATTACGAAGCAAAGTTACAATAATAAGAGACTAACGATTTTTTACCCCACTGGTCCCTTTAATCACAGGAAAAACAAAAAGTGGAACTACATATGGTGCTGTTGCCACAGGAGCACTGGCTGTTACAGTTGCCTGCGTTTGTACCTCATTGAGACCTTTATTTTGGACCAGTGTCCTTTCATTTTCCCCTGAAGGACCTCCGAGTACCCCTCACTGGGCATGTCTAGCAGGGACACAGCCCACCAGCCTCTGTCTGTCTAAGAATGCCTTCATCTCCCCCTCGCTTTTGAAGAACAGTTTTGCTGGATATGGTGTTCTTGGCTGTTGGGCTTTTTCTTTCAGCACTTTGAATATACTGACCTTCTGGTCTGTCAAGTTTCTGACAAGAAATCTGCAGATGATCTTCTTGAGGACTCACTTCCCTCCTGCTGCTTTCAAGATTCTCTCTGTGTTTGTTTTCCAGAAGTTTGTCAACAACGTCTTGGTGTGTGTCTCTCTGAGTTCATCTTACTTGGAGTTCAGCTGGCTTCTCTGATGTGTATAGTCATGCCTCCCATCAAATGTTGGAAGTTTTCTGCTATTTCTTCAAATCTTCTGCCTCTTGCTCCCTCCTTCTGAGACTCTCACATGCCTCTGCTGGTCCACTTGATGGAGCCCTCAGGTCCGTGGGATTCTGTTTGCTTTCCTTCAATTTTTTTTTTGTCTGTTTCAGACTCAATAACTTCCATAGACCTTTCACAAATTCGCCGATCCTTTCTTCCCATCTGCTCATATCTGCCTTCCAACCCCATCAGTGAATTTTTCACCTCAGTTATTTGTGTTTTTCGCTCCAGCATTTCTTTTTGGCTTCTTTTTAGGTTTTCTGTATCTTTATTGATATTTCCGCTTTGCTCATTCATCATTTTCTTGACGTTCTCCACATCTTCTTCTACTTCTATGAACATCTTTAAGACGGTGTTTTAAAGTCTTAGACCTGCCATCAGATCTTCTTTAGGGACTGTCTCTTTTGGTCTGTCATTTCCCTTGGAATGGGCCATACTCTTCTGTTTCTTTGTATGTCTTGTTATTTTGGTTAAATGCTGGACATTTGTGTCTAATAAAGTGTTCACTCTGGAAATCAGAGCCTCCCCCTTCCTCAAGGTTGGCTGATTTTTGTTATTGTTTTGTTTATTGATCCTTGACAAAGATCAGCCTGAGACATAAACTAACGGTCTTCTCAGTTTTTTCTGAGTCGGTAGCTTTTCCTAGGCATACATATTTATTTTCTAATTTTCCTTTTATATGAGGTCTGTCCAGAAGGTATCCAGCCATGTAATATGAAAAGTAAAGACATTTATTGACGAAGATACAAGATATATAAGAAACATTGCACACAGGACAATGACACCTCAGTCCCCTTCAAAGTAGGCACCATGGGACCTCACACAGCCCTCCCAATTGCTATCAGCTATCCAAACGTATTTTCCCAAATCTCATCAAAGGTCTGAAATCTCTTTCTTTTCAAAGGTAATTTTAGTTTTGGGAGAAGCCAGAAGTCACTGAGCACCAAATCTGGGCTGTAGTGGGGCTGAGCCACCTGGGTGATTTGATGTTTGGCCAAAAAACTGCATAAGACGTGATGCGTGAATAGGTGCATTGCGGTGACGAAGATGCCAATCACCAGTTGCCCACAGGTGCAGCCTTCTGAATCATCCAAATAGTTTCCACAGGGGAATATTCAAGCTTAACACACAATTTGATGCAGATTTGTTGTATTACTTGCTCAGTCATTTTGAACGTGACAGCCTCACAGTACACATGCTCGCTCAGTGGCATCTACCTCCCCCACTGACTAGTACAGTGAAGTCGTCATTATGCACGCATGCTCATTCCAGTCCACTCTCCCTGGCTGCCAGGTTACACTGATGTCGTGCAAACTGTTCTTGTTATATTAGCAATGGTTGCACTCTTTCAGGACAGATCGCGTATGAAGTTAATTTTGAATGCCCTAGTCTGGGGTATCTGGCTTCCAAGAAGGAAAAAAACGAAAAAAGGGAGACAAATAAGGACACTGGCCCTTAGAGACCCCTGGAAATTACATGGGCCAAAGGAGGGCCAGGACTGCCACAAAGGACGGAGCTCAGACAATGGCTGTGTGCCTCTCCGTCTCTACCCACTGTAGTCAGAAGCAGCCACCAGCAATGGGCAGAGAGAGCCCTGCTAGCTGGAGCACAGGATCCTTCCGGCCCAGCCCAGCTGCCGCAAGCTGTGTACAAGCTGCTCCGGGACACGTGCACAGCTGCCTCCGGGGGATGGGGGTGCAGGGTCGGTACCTGCTACCGTGCCAATAGCTGAAATGGACCAATATTAGCTCCAATTCACCATGGAAGCCCTCCGCTGCAACCTGCTGCAAGCCTTCACAAGACCCAGAATCGTTACATCAGGAGATTCTGCCAGCGCAGTTATTGGTCTCTGTGGGCAGAGGGATTCCTGATGCCTCCCACCTGTTCTGCCATCTTTCAGAGGCAGAAGTCCACAGAGAGGAAACCCTCAGTGGCTGATACGTAGATAAAAAGTTGTTTAACTTGGTTACTAATCAAGGAAGTGCATGCTAAAATAATGATGCAATGCCATTCATATCTATCGGCTGGAAAAAATTTAATCTGTTTATGGATTGTGTGAGGCAGGATTTTAATTTCATTTTTCCTATATGGAAAGTCAAGCTTTCCAGCACCATGTACTGAAGTTCATCTTTTCTGCAACGGTTTCTAGTAGCCTCCTGATTACGTAAGTTCCTCTTGACAACAGATGCTAAGGCATCTGGACTTTTGATTCTGCTCTGCCAACCTGCTTGTCCAGCTTCACATCAGAAACACATTGTTGGAATCACTGCCACTTCATAATAAATCTTCACGTACGTCTGCTTATTTTACGCCTCTTTTTATTTTTACAATTGTCCTGGTTATTCTTAGACTTTCCATGTAAACTTTAGAGTCAATGTGTCTATCATCTTAAGTCAAAGCTTAGAAAAAGCAACTTACGGATTGCACTTTTTCTTCCTCTCCTCTCCGTATGCAAGGTTCTTACAGGCCTCGACGCAGATTTCTAAAGACCGGGATCTGAAGTCGTATCGAAGGGCCAGCTCTATTTCCCCGGTGACGTCAGCATTGTCAAAATTGCCAATCTCTGTGCAAGCGCTATTAATGCTCACTAAACTTCCCTGGAATGAAAATGACAGATATAATAAACTACTTCACAGTTAATCAATTATTTTGCAGTTCTGATGGCAAGATATCAGATAACCCAAAATGAACTCAGAGCACGCATCCTGACTCACATTAATCGTGTGCTGGCTTGTTCGTTGCCACATACTCTGTGCTAACAAGATGGGGAACCCTTGGAAGGTCTTGTCTTGCCCAGACAGGGTCTCTGCCTAGCAATAAAGGCATACAGTTTTATTCTAAAAAAAAAAAATCTTAGTCATCTCATGAGGATATATTTTATTGGTTTTAGAGAGAGGAGAGAGAGAAAGAGAGAGAAACATCGATCCGTTGCCTCCTTTACATGTCCCGACTGGGACTGAACCTGCAACATTCTGGCATACAGAACGATGCTCCAACCAATGGACCCACCCACCCAGCCAGAGCTGAGCTGGCATTTTTAAAATTTGTAATCGTGGTCCCAAAATAGAGCTTGCTTTAATTTTGCACTGATTTAACTACGTGGGACGTTGCATTGTTCCCCCTATTTATTGCCCATTTGTGTTTCTACTTTGGTCCTAATTAGAGATTTTGTAAGCTTTTTTTTCTTGTTCCTTAGAGAAGGGAAATGCCTCTCCAAGGAGGGCCCCACCTTTGGGCAGAAGCAGTCCCGGGTTATTTGCTTTGTGGGAGTGTCTTAGCCTCACACCAACACTGCCTGGGTCGAAAGGGAACAGGTTAGGATTAAATGCACGGTGAGGTGATTCAGTCTCCTGGTGAGGAATGCTGGGGGTGCACTCGGAGAAGACTGGAGGCAAGAACAGAGGATGGAGACAGGCTCTGAGATGGATCCACACACCCGCACCCCCTCACCTCAGCCTCTTCCTGCCTGACTGGTAAGGCTCTCTAGGTGGACCAGGACGTGGGGTCAGGAAAACCACTCAGTTTAAGAAGTCGGTCGCCCCAGGGCTCTACGAAAAGCCTGGCCTTTGACTCCCGATGTAACGCTATTTTCCCTCCCAGGGAATGATAGTGGCACATGGTAGACTTTAATAAGTCATAGCTATGACCAGGATTGATCCAACCTTTCCACAAATATTTAATGAGTCCCGGGTAAGGAGCAGGCACCGCTCTGGGCGCTTGGGAGTCACAATAGGCGGTTAACAACAGATAAGCCGATTGCATAGCCCGGGTGATAAGAAGATGATTAAACAGGAGCAGGTGAGGACAATGGGAGAGCAGGGGCCTGACCTCCCTGAGAAGGTGACCCTGGAGCAGAGACTTGAAGGAAGGGAGTGAATGAGCTTGGGGCCTGGGAGAGGGAACAGGCACAGAACCTCCCCAAAGCAGGTGTGAGCCTGACAGGGCCGAGGGCCGGCGAGAGGCCAGTGTGGTTGAGGGGGTCAACAGAGGGGAAGTGGGGACAGCTGGGCAGAGCTCGACCCGTCACCCTGTGGGTCGTCTGTGGGGCTGTGTGCTGGTTTCCCGGCACACAGACACAGGACTCTGGCCCACAGGGAGCTGAGGCTCCAGTTTAGCGGGACCCTGGGAAGTTTGGGGACAGCTGCCCCTTGGGTGCCCTCTGAAGGGTGCACCTCTGCAGTCTTATAAAGGCTCTAACTGGCTGGGACCCGAGGGGTCCTTTGTCACCTGGGCAGAGGCAAACGACCTGGGATCTTATAAGAGCTTCCCCAAGGCGGCCCCTATGGTCTCCCCATCTCACACCCACTGTAGGCTTCAACCCTAGGAGAGAATGTTCTAGAGCGACCCTTGCCTCCCTGTCCCTCAGCACCTTGATCCTTCTGAGTTATTCTCAAGTATAAACAACGCCTCGTCCTGAAGAAAGATACCAAGCCACCTTCCAGCACACGTTCCCAGAGATACCCCTGCAGGGCCACCCCAGACCCACAGCCTTAGAGCACCCCGGGAAGCCTCCCGGGATGTGTGGGCCACTGGGAAGAGGGCCCCCAACCCAGGGGTGACCCCGGCACGGGCATGGCACCCAGACCAGGGCTTCTGGCAGAAATGCAATGGGAGCCAAGATGCAGGGGAAATTCTCTAGGGGCCACATTTGTAAAAAAGGCAAATAATTTTAATACTACATTGTATGCCTAAAATACATCCAAAATATGATTGTTTCAACAAAAGTCAATATAAACATTAGTGAGATGTTCTACAGTTTTTATATCTCAGTCTGGATCGGCCATATTTCAAGCGCCCCACAGCCCCTGAGACTAACAGCTGTCGGCCCAACAGCGCGGAGCCCGGGGCTGTTAAAGAAGCGGCCTGAGCGAGGGCACGCACTGCCCGGTGTGAAACTGCCAAGGCCCCACCACGGTTTCTCAGACATCCCTGCCTTCGTGTTAAATTGCAGACCCTGACCTGGTGGGGCGAGGGCGGGGCCAAGGGTCTGGGTTCTGACAAGCTCCCGGTGACTCGGAGCTGCAGGGCCCACATTCAGAGCCGTGGGGGTGTCACCGTGGAGCCGTGATGGGGCAGGACCACCGGTGAAGGCGAGGGGCGGGAGCTGCCAGCGGGCAGTGGATGGAGTCAAGGACGTCAGCTATCCTTCACTGCACGAGGTACCACTGGACATGCACAGGGAGAAAGTGTCACCTTCTGAAACGAACACCGTTCCCCGTAAG
Organism: Sturnira hondurensis; assembly: GCF_014824575.4. Classification (NCBI taxonomy): domain Eukaryota; kingdom Metazoa; phylum Chordata; class Mammalia; order Chiroptera; family Phyllostomidae; genus Sturnira; species Sturnira hondurensis. The sequence goes on along the minus strand of NW_028072798.1, from coordinate 6,126,564 downwards.
AAACACAACGCCCGTGGCACAGAGAGGTCCGAGGTCTCGCTCTGGGTCTCACTCCTCGACCCGGAAGGAGCAGATGCGAGCCAAGAAGTTGGTTTCTAGAAGCTAAGTTAGGAGAAGGCCGTGACGTTTTTGCGTTCATTCCATGCGCAGAGCCATCCCGTGAAACAGAAAGAACAACTCTGATGCTCGTGTCCTTGAGGACGACTCTGAGGGTTAGAAAGTTTCCATGGTCAGGTAAGATCACCTAGACAGCGGTGGCTGTCGCTGAGGCCACATGGCCCTCCCCCAAGGGTCTGCCAGTCAGGCCATTATACAACTACAGGCATGACGTAAACATCCGTTTCACACTTTTGAATAAGAAAATGAGTCCATAAAAGGCCTGCCTGTAAACAGATACCACACTGAACACATCACAAAGCGACCTGGAGAGAGAAGACCGAAGTTGGGGTTAAACTACGTGATTTCAAAACTTCCAGCAAATTGATCACAATCTGGACAGGGTGGCCTTGATGTTCGAGAACGGACAAAGGGGTAGCAGGGCAGGGCAGAGAACCCAGAGGAAGTTCCACACGTTTCAACAAACCCCCACAGTCCATGGAGAAACAAGAGGGGGGGTTGATTCTTTGCTTTTTTAATGACGCTGGAACAACTGGGAATCCACAGGGAAAAAAGGCACCTCCATCTCTACCTACACCGTCCACAGAAACGAGGAAGTTGGATCAAGACCTACACGTAAAAGCCAGACTCTTATAATGCTTCTAGAAGAAAACATAGGAGAAAATCTTCACGACTTGGGAGTAGCCAAAGCAGAGAAATAACCATGACAGAAAAAGCTGATCAATTGAACTTCATCAAAATGAAAAACTTCTCATCCAAGGACACCATTATCTGTTATCACTCCCTGTATATATGTAAAAAGGTTCCCATTAAGATGTTTGAGGAAAGAAAAGCCACGGCCCAAGGACAGCGAGGTTTGCTCAGCTCCCTCTCCAAGTAAAACAATCTTTTCGGGCCCTCTGGTCTTGCTCCCCTTTACCCCACATGGACAGCACTCACTCCCACCCCTGTCCACCAATCGGATTCAACATCACAATGACAAACACACCTCCTGTGTTAATTAAGGCATCAGAGGGAGACTCACCTGTCTCGAACCTCCTGAGAATAAAGGGCTGGGCAATGGACGGGATAAGAGATTTTCTTGCTCCAACACAGGGTTAGCAGGGCATTTGGGACTCGCTCGGTTGAGAGATTGGAGGATGTCTGGCGCACTGACCTTCTGGAAAAGAAAACACAAAATTAATAACAGAGTCTGTGCTCTAGTCTGACCTGGTTCACATCTGACCTGGTTCACATCAGCAAGGGCAGCCTGCTGCTGGCATCTACGGATGGACGCCCACTCCCGGGTGCTGAGCAAGGGGCGCGCTCCCGGTGGGCAAACATGCACACACACCCGCGGGCCTCAGGCAGACCTGGTCAAGCTTCAGGATGTTCACGGACAAAAATGGGTGGGTTGCCTATGAATTAGTAAAAGTCTTTAAGAAATTGCCCTGGCTGGTATAGCTCAGTGGATTGAGCGCGGGCCTGTGAAGCAAAGGATTACAGTTTGATTCCCAGTCAGGGCACATGCCTGGGTTGCAGGCCAGTTCCCAGTGAGGGGCACATGAGAGGCAACTACACATTGATATTTCTCTCCCACTCTTTCTCCTTCCCTTCCCCTCTTTCTGAAAATAAATAAAATATTTTTTAAAAAAGAAATTGAAGTCCATGGTTTGGTTTGGGCTTAATGACCCTTGCATTTAATCACATGAAATATCATATTCACCAAATAGGCAGTTTTAGCTCAGAGAAAAACAGGGGGGAAATCAAAATATATCTTTAAATCTTATGAAAATGCTTCTTATAAGAAGTGAGCACCTCTGTAAAGTACACAGCTGTGCTCTCCAATGTGGTAGCCACATTGTGGCCATTTAAATTCAAGTTCCAATTAGTTGACATCAAGTAAAATGAGTAAATTCGGCTCCTTGGTTGTGCTGGACATGTTCTGAGGGCTCCGTAGCCTCATGTGGCCGTGGCCAGGGAGTTCTGTCAGGGACAACACAGAACTGTAACCGCAGTGGGCGCGGTGGGGACAGCTCTCTCCAGCTGGAGACGGAAAGTTTCTGAGTCAAGGCTTTTTTTTTTTTTTTTTGCTGGCTTAGAAGTAGAACTTGAAAGAGCAACAGTCATACCACAGTCCTAATTTTCAGCAATAAAAAACGAAGTGAGAAGTTTAGAGAAGAAATGAAAAGAAGGATTGCCTCCAAATCACTGTTTTTGCCCTGCCTCCCTCCCTCCCTCTGCAGGACATCGGCTCAATTGCATCAGACTCGGGTTGAGCAGCACCACATGCAAACCCACCACCCAAGTCCTGGGTGCAGGGCTTAACGTGAACACTCACTCGGGTATTGGAAAAGTACCCAGGCCGGGCTTGGCCAGTAAGACACGCTCTGAGCAAAGTTACATCCCAGCTGAAGACAGAGCCCCTCTCCTGGGGCCACCAGAAAGATCCCTGCTCCTTCCATCGGAGGACCAGGTGCTTTCATGGTTGAAACCCAAAGCTGCCGCCTCCCTTCTCAGCCTTTGAGGCGTGGCCAGCAGGTGGCGCTGTGCAGGAAGCGCAGGGCCCTGGGGCCAGGGTTGGGGGGGGATTTTTTTTTTTTAGATTTCAGGTGTTGGTGATAAAACATCACAGGACACAAAAGTGCATAGAATGAAATAAAGTCTGTTCCACCTCTGTCCTCGGTCCCTCTCCTCAGACGGAGCCCCTCCTAACAGGTTTTTTGTTGTTGGTCTGTCCTGGTTAATAAGTGCATGTTTTTAGGGCCCACACAGATCAACAGGAGGCACAGGAAAATCCCAAGAGACCTCAAAGGACAGGTAGGAAGAACCCGTTTCTTGAAGGGCCCTGGCCCAGCCACTTCAGTCAACGTTTTCGGAACACGTAGCTCAAATTTAAGCGACACAGAAGAGGTCCTGAGCTGTTTTCTCAGTTAACATCCTGGAGTCACCATGTGGCTTTAAGAAAATCACCTACTATTTCTGTGCCCCACTGTCACCTGCAAAACGGGCCGACACCCACTCCGTCCCCACTGAGCAGGTAGCACCTGTGCCGTTCCGACGAAACGTGAGCCCCGTTTCCGTGGGCTCGCTGGCCAGGGCAGGGGTCACTGCAGTCTGACAAATGTCCCATTTAAAGATGTGCTCTTCACACTTCAACCCGGTAATTATTTAGCATGTGTAGATAAGTTGCTCCTTAAAGCAGCCACATCCTCAAGTAAGCGGGGAAGACATGCCTGCAAGAAGTTGTGAGCATGTCCAGCCAAGAGTGTGGCAGTGGCATGGGCGCTCACAGGACAGAGCGGGGCCTCTGCAGCTGCAGCCTCTCCCGCCCCTCCTCCCTCCTGCCCCCAGGCTCCCTGGTCCCATCACAACCTTGCAAGTGCCCAGCAAGCTATTCCAGGTACACAGGCTGCAGGCAGGGGGGACCCCACCGACGCCAGGTTATTACATCCACTTCCAAAAGTCAAAAGTGAAGTGTGGGGGTGCTTGGGACGTCCCATCACGTGGCAGTGACGTCAGAACTGGGAAACAGGCAGATGCCCAAACTTTGCTGGTACCTCTCCTGGCAGACACTCCCGTTGTGGCCCCTGTGGCGGGCTCTCCCTGGCCCTGCCCCTTCCTACCACAGTACGCTCTCGGTCATCTCCCTGCCCCAGATCCTCATCTCTGATGGGACACTAGTGCACAGACCTCGCAGGGCTGTTTTAAACCTGGGAATGGGGCCTGTCACGCGCTGGACCCCTCATGTTAGCCTTGGAGGCTCTGTCCCACCCAGACGAGGGAGAGAACCATGTGTGCGCCCAGAAGCACCTTTCTGGACCCTTCCCTTCAGCAGCGTCTCCCATGCCCTCCTTGTGTGGGGCATCCGATGTAGACATGAAGAGTTTGGGACCTGGGACCACACAGACCGGGGTCTGCTCCTGGTCCCGCCTTTACGAGCTCCGGGACGCCAGACAAGCTGGTTTGCCTCTCACTAACTCAGGTCTTCAATCCGCATCACGGGAGGAACGCTATCTTTCTCAGGGTTCTTGCAAGACTGATGTGGGGTAAGCATGGGACAATTGCCACGGTTGCCCCAGAACACGGTGCTCCTGGAGCACACGGTAACCTCTCCTGTCTGCGTGGGTGGGGATGGCTGCCAGACGGGGCTGACCTGCACCCTGGCAGGCTGACAGGAGCACGTTTGTCTGCATGTTGGGGTTGCAAAGGCCTTCTGTGTGCACGTCCACGGTCTAGAACCTGCGCCTACGGTGAGGTCCAAGGGCCAGCAGCCCCCGAGCTCCTTAGAAATGCCTCTGAGATTCTGCATCTCACACCCACCCTGGATCGAATGAATTGGAGTCTGCTGTCCAGCTCCCCAGTGACGCAGAACACCCCAGTGTCCAGCTTCCAAACCAAAGCTGCCCACCACTTTGTGGTTACATAACCAGGGTCATGTGACATACTCTCTCCAAGCCTCACTTCCCCCTCAATGTAACAGAAGGGAACATGGAGCCAAACACCCGACTCACGGGGTGGTGTGAGGATAGAACGAGACAGTCCAGGTAAAACTTTCAGTTCAGAGTCTGGTGCAGGAGAAGAAACGCTGGCAACTGGGACCCTCTATTTGGGTAACTTAGACAACAATTCATATTCCACATGATCTCGGGGGTCCTTACAAGAAACCTGTGCCCTGGAAGGACAGGGGGCAGCCTGAGGCTCGGGAGCTCATGGGCCCTGCCCAGGGTTGGGGGGGAGCTGAGGCAGACAGGACTGGAAATCTGGAGCGTGTCTGTGTTAAGTGCCCGCAGGAGAGTGAGGCTAAACTCCGCCCTTTGCCTAAAGCACAGGCTGTCTGCGGACCCCTAGGATGGAGTCGCAGAGAAGAGGGACCCGTCTAGCCAACCAGCACAGTCACATTGGCCTTGTCAACAACCAGCTGGTGGCACCTGCCAGGTCACCGCTACTAAAGTAGCACCCAGGGTTTCTGATCTAAAGTGTGTCAGGCTTGGGAACCCTGGTGGAAAGCCGGAGCCGTTCTGTCTCTAAGCATCCTTCCTAGGTGACACTTCCCCTGTGGTTTAGAGACCAGGGAAGAGCCGCCCAGTGGTTGTGTCCGATCACACAGCGTTGGGTCTCAGCCTTGACAGAGACCTTGACAGAGACCAGATGATTTTACACAGAGGATGTTGGAAGCAGGAAGGAGGACTCCTCTGACCCTCGGGGAGGGATCTGTAGACCCTGGCACGGCCTGGCCAGCAGTCTCAGCCCTGCAGGGGGGCCTTGGCCTCAGGGGCAGTGGCCCTGAAGCCAGCAGGGAGCTCCAGGATGTGAGGAAGCCCCAGGGTTCGGAGTCAGGCTGGCGTCTTTCCCTGTTCTGAGCTGTTTTCCGAATTGACCTTGGATTCTCACCTTGGCCTCTGTGCAAAGAGGGCTTCACAATGATGTGAAGTAAGACTTCTGGTGTTGTGTTATAAAAGGAAAGAAAAGATAAGCCTGTAGAGAAACTAGGCTAGAGAGCAATTTTGTGGCAGCCTGGTGGCCTCGGTAAATACCCTGGTGGAGACATTGATGGCGGTGTCTGACTGGCTCCTTCTCTCCGTCCGGGCCGCACCCTGCACAGGGCTCGTGCTCAGGAGCTGCTTGTCGGAGGTCATGTCATTCTGGGACTTGGAGAGCTCTAGAAGACAAATACAAAGGGTGACGAGTGGACGCCCACAGCTTTGCCAAGACCAGGGGGCCCTCCTTGGGAAGCCCCTCAACCACACAAGGAGGGGCCCGTGACGGCAAGTGAATGGAGGGATGAGGGCGGCGTGTGCCCAACACCAAGGTCTGGGCCCCGGGGGAGTGTGGACAAACCCAGGAGTCCCCAGGCACTGCGTGCTGGGCTCGGGGCCACTGTGGTCTGCCCAGGGCAGAGCGGCTGGGTTCCTGAAGGCAACTGTGGGACCACCGCCTCTGTGGGCTGAGGGCCACCCTCAGGGCAGGAGTTACAGGAGGGCCTTCGGGGCCAGCCTGTCCTGAGCCCGGGCCATGGGTCATGGGTATGACTGTCCAAACACAGGGAAGGGGGTCTAACTAAGCAGCTGGCTTTCTAGGATTTCAGTAAACGACACCTGGGAAAGAGGACCTTTAGTTGGTTTCGTTTCGCCATGTAACAGCAGTCTGGATAAAGGGGCATGAATGTGAGGAAGCCACCTCAGAGGCGAGTCCCACCCCAGCACTGCTTGCCTTCCACACCTCCCAGCCCTTCACCAGGCCCCCCACCAGACCCTCATCACTCTCCAACAGTGACCTTGAACTATTTTTGGAGCTGTGCTGCCCACAATGATGTGGCTCATGTCATTTCAAATGTTCTAAGGGCAGCATTTAAAGAAGGAAAGGGGAAAAGGTAATATAATTTTAAAATTATATCTCACTGAATGAATTATATGCACATATTGCTAAAATAAATAATTGATCTTAAAGTTATTAATGAGATTTTAAACTAAGTTTTTTTTTTAATTAAAGATTTTATTTATTTATTTATCTTTAAAGGGGAAGGAGAGAGGGAGGGAAACATCAATGTATGGTTGCCTTTTGTGAGTCCCCTGCTGGGAGTTGGCCTGCAGGGAACTGGACTACAACCCAGGCATGTGCCCTGACTGGGAATCGAACTGCGATCCTCTGGTTCGCAGTAAACTAAGTTTTTAATACTAAGTTTCCAGAACCTGGTGAACATTTTGCTTTTCATACGGACAGGCCACTTTCACGAGCCTCCTGCGGTTGGGCCCACCGTGCAGAACAGCGCAGCCCAAGAGCCCTGGAGCCCTTTGGTCTTCTGAGCCTCCCCTGCAGGGGGCGCTGTGGGGGGGGCTGTGCCTCTAGAAGGTGCTGCAGAGAAGTTGGCCCTGGTGTCTGGGGAGAGGAGCTGGCAGCCGAACACTGGCGGCTGCCACAGTCAGAAGCCGCGTGGCAGGGCCCAGCCGAGCAACAGGGGTGAGTTTAAACCCCCAAGCTCTTAGAGCCAACAGGCCAAGAAATTCGGCTGCTCCTCATTCTGAGCAGCGGGGGTCAGACTGTCACAGGACACGGTCACCTCTCTGCTCATCTGAAAGGCAGCTTTTATTTTGACTGGCTTCACGCAACAGCTCTGAACGGCTCATGGGAAGCTCCGAGGAGTAATTCAAACCAAACGATAAGGCTGCCCCGGGCCAGGAACAGCGCCGAGACCACCCACGTGCCGCTGCGGAGACAGCTGATGAACGCGGGCCGCACGGAAGCATCGAGAGAGGGAGTGGACGCCCGAGACCCCGCTCCTGCTAAGAGCCTTTCCCGGGGCCTGGGCGGCTCTGCTCACCTCGGGAGGCCGGGGACGGGGCCTGTTCATGGACTTGAGTTTTAAGATAAACAGGAAGAAATATCTGAGCAGAAAGAATGTAGAATGAACAAGATTTCTAAGCAGCAGTTCTGGGCTCCTTGCAATGAACATGATTACTGCTCATTGGAGAAAATAAATTTACCAACGAGAAAAGGAGACTCGACGAGTAAGGTCACTCGAATGACAGCAACAGGGCCCTGCTCGGCCTGAGGGGCTCCAGTCTGGGATTCGCCAGAGTGGCATCTCTCCAGTTTCACGTGGGCCCCTGGGAGAAGCTCGGGTGGGGGCCAGTGCTGGCTGCGAGCTCCGCGCCCCGACACACTGACTGGTGCACGCAGGAGCAGGGGAAACGGAGCCAGCCTAGTGAACTGAAGGGGTCTCCTCTTCCCCAGGCCCCAGAGGCCTGCTCCGTGGGTGGAGGGGTGAGGGGTGGGGGACTGGCTTTCCCCAGAAGTGGAGATGGAGAGAGGGACGCTGTCACAGCCTTGGCCTGTGGGCTTGGCTGCCTCGGGTGGTGCTGGGAAGAAGATGGGTAAAAGCGTCCACTTACTTTTCACGTGGGTAGTAACAGACAGAAACAAATTTTCCACGGACTTGTTAAATCCTTTGAGCTGACTGAATTCCTGTAACTGAACAGAGGCAGGAGGAGAGAGTTACAGGGGACGACCGTGCCCGGCCCCAGCGGCCTCCAGGCGGCCAGCCCCCAGGGCCGAGGGCAGGTGCAGGGGTATGCGCGTGGGTGCGTCTGGGCATGGGTACTCGGGGTGCGTGGGGGTTGTGTATACCTGGAGTCGGGAGGGCTCTGCCCGCTCCAGGGGCTGCTGCCCTCCTGACTCGGCTTTTCCCCTCTGAGCTCTGACACCGTATTAAAGCAGGGGCTTCATCATGGGGCCGTGGACAAGGAAATAACGAGCTCTGAGAAACAGTGACTGACACTGTGCTGTCGTGAAGAGTGTCCCCACACAACCTGCTTCTCTACCCTCACCCCAAAGCCACGCAGAATGCATGTGTCACAGGGTTGCCAGTGGTACTGGCACAGGTGACCAGCCTGAAGCCACGGGTTAGTTTTGCCTCCAAAAGTGAAGAGAGAAGAAAAAAGGAGAGAAAATAACAAAAAGAAAATCACTTCCCTCTGCAAGTCTCATCCATCCGCCCATTATCTATCCATCCATGTAACCATCCATTTGTCCATTCATGCATTCATCCATCCATCCAATCTGTCCATCCATCTGTTCATCTGTCCATGTATCTATCCATCCATCCATATGTCCTGAACACGCTGGTGCTCAAGTTGCTTTGGAGAATTTAAAATCTCAAGTTGCATGTGCAGCAGGGTTTTGAAGGTGTATTTTCCCTCGCCAGCAGAGGCATGTGTTCTTCTATATAGTTACCCCTCGCATTCAGAGAAGGCTAATAGTAATGAAAATAATCAAGGCCACAGGTTCCCATGGCAGTTTAGTTTGCAGGCACCAGCAGAGGCATCGTTCCTTTCATTCCTCACACCAGTCACGGAGGGGAAGCCAGGTGAGTGTCACCAGGCCCACCCGTGAGGTGAGAACCCTGGGAACGCTCCCCAAACCACGGGCTAGTTTCTGTGGACGGCAATGGTCCTGGCCCACACTCACACCTGCAAACGATCTGAACACACACACGTCTCCAGAGGTGTCCCACTCCCACAGACCCGGGCATCAGCGCATCGCCCTTTGCAGGCCCCGAGCCCCGGCAGGGCCTACACTCAAGGGCACTGTGCCCACAGAGGGAAGAGGTAGGGATAGAGTGCAGGTGAGGACGTGGGGTGCAGGTGAGGACGTGGGGTGCAGGCAGGAGATGAGTCCGTTGTGGATACAGGTGGCTGTGCAGTCCCCAAAGCCCAGTGGCAGCAGCACAGACCCTGGGGAGAGCCACGTACTTTCAGACCCCTGATCGGCCCTTCGCTCTGCCTCACTCATGACGGTTCCAGCCACAGGGGGCTCCCTCTGCCACGAGGTCCTCCACCCAACCTCCCAGCCCCCTTTCCTCCGGGGGAGGCCCCCAGAGTGGACACATTACCCTGCCAGGGCTGCTGCTGCACCAGCTTTCACTGAGTGGAGGCGGGGTGGGAGGAACCACGGAAATCTTGCTGCCAAAGAAAAGCACAGGAATGAGAAGTGGGTTATAAACAAGGTAAGAGTGTCTTACAAACACCCAGGATCCATTTCATCCTCTAAGTCAAGTTCTCTGCCTTCGGTGTTTTGTTTTGTTTTACTTCCTTATTTTTTTTTAGCAGAACTCCCCTTGGACCTGCTGCTCGGTGAAGGGCGTGAAGTCCCAGGACCTGAATATGGAACCGAACAGCGTGTAGACCAGCGGCCGGTGTGTCGCGCACCCCCCCCACACACACACACTCTGCGCCTTCCTCGACAGCGGGCAAGCTCAGGGCCCGGCTGGCGGCCTGGCCGCGCTGGAGTCCAGACACTGCGCGCATGGTGCTCCATATGGACTTGCTTGCCTTCTCAGTGGAAAGCACACGGGCGGAGCGCCAGAAACGCCGCGGATGTAAAAATCGACCACGAGAGGAATTACCGGGCCTGCCCAGAAAGCGTGTTTGGTTTTTTCCTGTGTGATGGCTCTGGTAGCGCTTAGTTGTCTTTAACTTCATTGGAAACAATTTTGTTAGACTGTATTGTGACAGCTCTCATGTCAGCATGTGTTAAAGGAAAAAACGTATCAACATTGGTGAATTTTTGTGCAGCCGTTTTAATNATATGGACTTGCTTGCCTTCTCAGTGGAAAGCGCACGGGCGGAGCGCCAGAAACGCCGCGGAAGTAAAAATCGACCACGAGAGGAATTACCGGGCCTGCCCAGAAAGCGTGTTTGGTTTTTTCCTGTGTGATGGCTCTGGTAGCGCTTAGTTGTCTTTAACTTCATTGGAAACAATTTTGTTAGACTGTATTGTGACAGCTCTCATGTCAGCATGTGTTAAAGGAAAAAACGTATCAACATTGGTGAATTTTTGTGCAGCCGTTTTAATATTGAAAACGGAAGAAAACACATGACACTTTCAGCCTATTATGCTTTATGTTTCCAAGAAAGGTTGAAATGTAGAGAAAAGATGTGTGCCGTGTATGGAGAAGGAGGTGCTGTGACTGACTGCCTGTGTCAAAAGTGGTTTCGGAAGTTTCTCGGTCCTGTCGGCATTTTGGCCCAGTGACCCTTCGCTCTGGGGGGGTCTGATGCACCAGAAGGGGCTGAGCAGCGCCCTGGCCTCGCCCCACTAGAAGCCAATGGCGGGAGACAGCTGACACACTCCAAATATCCAAATCAACCACGTTACTGGTGAAAATGAAGAATGTGTCTTTTCTTTTGAGGAAAAAACTAAACAGACTTTTGGGCCAACCCAGTAGAAGCTTGTGTGAAAAGAAGTCAGGACAAAGTTGAGTAAAAAAAATGAAAAAATCCTAAGATTGGAAAATCTCACTGTGGCCAAAAAAATAACTGCTGGAGGAGGGCAGAGCTTCCAGTAATGGTGAATTTGGAGGAACCAGGTGTGCGCCTCTGTTGTCTGCGTCCAGAGTTCGAGGTGTGTGGAAGTCTGGGTGATAAAGCGAACATCTCTCTGCCCCTCATTCAAGTCCACCAGTGTTTATCCCACAAATGTCTCCCCACGTCAGGCCTGGGCAAGATGCTGGAAAGACGAATGATTCATAAAAGCAAGGGCTGAGTTTAGAATTTCACTTACTGTGCCATCAAAAATAGTATTTTGTTTTCTTATGACACTTTAGGAGAATTTAAGAAACAAAATGTTTGGTGAGAAAATACTATGCTACCTTCTAGAAGGCTTTTCATAAGAACTTGAAAATATCTGTTTCAGTTTTTCCCAGGCACTTTATCATTTAAAAAAAATTACATTCCAGAGCAGTGACCCCTCAAAGTCAAGAGACCCGTCGCTCCTCCAGCGGGCCGTTCCTGTTCCAGGGCCGACGGGCCCAGAACGACCGGTCTTTCTACCAAACTCACCTCAGTTTCTGATAAGATTGCAAGAGCTTTGCTCCCGCCGTCTCGGGTCTGCCTGCAAGAGAAGGTCAGCATTAGTAAGAGCATAACTTAGAGGATGCAAATACAGGAAGGCATAAATTAAAGTGGTTATTTTTCTAGTATCACTTCTTACAATGAAAACGTAAGATGTTGGGCTGACGATGATGCTGTGAAATTAGACCACGGTGACAGTTGCATAACTGTAAATTTACCGAAAATCATTATTCACTTAAAGAGGCGAGTGTGATGCCACGTGAAGTGTGCGCCACTAAAGCCACTGTCACACACACACACACCCACCCTCAACCCCAAACACACACGGTAAGAGGCCCTGAGTGCTGGGAATGGCGGCTTTTATTAAAAGTTGGTGTTGGAGATGTTCTAAATCTGGAAAATTTGAAAACCAGTTCAGGCTTCCAAGCTTCTCTTTATTCTTTGGAAATATTGTATAACTGAATGACTGACTATATTCCTTTTAATGTTCCTTGTTCTGGAGATTAAATTAATCTTTTAAAAAATGTAATCTACTTATTTCTAGCCACAGAGGCTAATTTCCTAAACAAGGCAGCATCTAACACAGTGCTCTTTTTGTTTCAGGGAGAAGGGATTTATGACGTATTAAGTCCCTAAAATAAAACTTCGAGTGTTCAGAGTTGGGTGGCCACAGCGTTTCCTGGCCCAGTGCAGAGTGGGAGGCCAGCCAGCCCAGCCCAAGGCCAGAAGGCGGAGTCCCCTGCTCAGGGCAACGTCCCCAGAGGGCCCACGCTGCCGACTTGCAGCCAGGACACTGGCCTACCATCCTAGGAAGTCCTCTAGCTCCGGCTTCCCATGTTCTGGAGGTTTTCATCCACTCTAAAGAAAGGCATGTATTTAAGTCCTCTTCATAAGACAAGAGGGGGACAGGGCCAGCAGGAGGTTTGCAAGGCGGGGCAGACAGCATCTGATACTAACCCGGGAGGCAGCTGACCCCTGACCCACCAGCAGACCCTGACCTGCACAGCCCCAGGGTCCTCAACTGGGAGGGGCTCGGGGAGGAGCCAGGCCCGGCCACCATCTCAGATTCTGAGCCTACCTGCCCAGGTGCATTTTTCTGGGATTCCCGGCAGTGACCCTTAGATTCTAAAGGAGGCTGTGTGCCCTCTGCCCGGTGACACACGCTCCCTGAGACAGAGCGAAACTGGCAAAGCTATCTTGCAGTGGTGAAGCCGCCTCTGCAGCGCCCCCCCCCTCCCCGGGAAGAGAAGGTCTAAGTCAGAGGCAAAGGGACAGCCAGCCACCCCTGCTGCATTGTGGCGGTGGTGACAGCAGAGGAAAAGAGGGAAAAAACAGCCCTGGGGGGACAACACAGAACCGGAGGCACAGTGGGTCCTGGCCCAGAGCCCCGCCTTGGCTGGGTGTGTCACGGTGCCCTGTGGCTGCCCTGCCCTTGACGTCATCATCATCGCCATCATCGTCATCGTGATCGTGACCCTGGACTGTTTGCTACAACCCAGTCCCTGAGACACAGCCACCAGAGGTACAGCCATCCCCCCAGGTGTGATGCTATCACCCTACCACCTGAGGCCCTCCGCAGCCCCACTGCCTTCTCCACAGTCTGCGCCCTTCGTGGGAGGCTGGGCCTCCACACCCCGCCTGGGCCTGCTTCCCACCCCCTGCAGGCCTTGTCCTCTCTGCTCCAACGACAGAAGAGCTTCTTACTGCCCTACTCACCCTGGGCCTTGCTTATTCACTCCTACTCACCCCCACTTCCTCTCATGCTAACTGCCCCCACGCTTCCACCTAGGCCGGATCTCCACCTTAAACCTCAGCTTAGTCCCCCTCTGTNCCAGCAGGAGGTTTGCAAGGCGGGGCAGACAGCATCTGATACTAACCTGGGAGGCAGCTGACCCCTGACCCACCAGCAGACCCTGACCTGCGCAGCCCCAGGGTCCTCAACTGGGAGGGGCTCGGGGAGGAGCCAGGCCCGGCCACCATCTCAGATTCTGAGCCTACCTGCCCAAGCGCATTTTTCTGGGGTTCCCGGCAGTGACCCTTAGATTCTAAAGGAGGCTATGTGCCCTCTGCCCGGTGACACACACTCCCTGAGACAGAGCGAAACTGGCAAAGCCATCTTGCAGTGGTGAAGCTGCCTCTGCAGCAACCCTCCCCCCCCCACCCCCCCCCCCCCNGTGAAGCCGCCTCTGCAGCGCCCCCCCCCTCCCCGGGAAGAGAAGGTCTAAGCCAGAGGCAAAGGGACAGCCAGCCACCCCTGCTGCATTGTGGCAGTGGTGACAGCAGAGGAAAAGAGGGAAAAAACAGCCCTGGGGGGACAACACAGAACCGGAGGCACAGTGGGTCCTGGCCCAGAGCCCCGCCTTGGCTGGGCTGTGTCACGGTGCCCTGTGGCTGCCCTGCCCTTGACGTCATCATCATCGCCATCATCGTCATCGTGATCGTGACCCTGGACTGTTTGCTACAACCCAGTCCCTGAGACACAGCCACCAGAGGTACAGCCATCCCCCCAGGTGTGATGCTATCACCCTACCACCTGAGGCCCTCCGCAGCCCCACTGCCTTCTCCACAGTCTGCGCCCTTCGTGGGAGGCTGGGCCTCCACACCCCGCCTGGGCCTGCTTCCCACCCCCTGCAGGCCTTGTCCTCTCTGCTCCAATGACAGAAGAGCTTCTTACTGCCCTACTCACCCTGGGCCTTGCTTATTCACTCCTACTCACCCCCACTTCCTCTCATGCTAACTGCCCCCACGCTTCCACCTAGGCCGGATCTCCACCTTAAACCTCAGCTTAGTCCCCCTCTGTCTCATTTCTGAACACCCAACCTGAGGTCCAGGGAAGGGCCTGACTCCCAACTGGCCGGGGAAACCACTCTCTGCTGCCCCCTGCTGGCCACCGCACTCTTGGGCCTGTGGGGTGGGTGCACCCTTTTTGTGAAAGTCAGTAGTAAACACTGTCCCAAGTTCTTAACTGCCCAGTGACAGCAGTCACAGACGATATCAAAGGGAGGGTGTGTCTGTGCGCTGACAAAACTTATGGACACTGAAATTTGCATTTCACCCATTTTGTATGTGTCACAAATACTCTCTTCATTTTTTGGACATTTAAAAATGCAAAACCCATTCTCCACTCACAGAATGTACAAGAACAGGCAGAGGGACAGGTCTGGCTGGCAGGTCCTAGCTGGCCCCCAGGCCTTGCTCCTCTGGATGGGGGTGGGGGGAGGGTCGGGGGGCTGGGCAGTGACATCAGGCCCCTCCCCCACCAGCCCTGCGAGATCTGGGATTGGACTTTCCCACTGCGCCTCCAAAAACTCCGCCCATGTGGCTCTGTCCTCTTGGCCATTTATTTCCCTTTTTCTTCTCCCTATTCCTCAGCTGTTTCTTACCAGAGGCTTCCTTAACTGCAGTAAATACTTACTTTTGTTAACATTTTAAAATAAAGTCCTGTAACTACTGGGAGGAAATGCTCAGAGAAGGGTGTCCCTCCAGGTCCCCTGGATGTGGGCTGCTTGGCAGAAGGCCCCCACCCTGTCCTGCTCTGGCTACCTCATTAAGGAAGTGGCTTTCCTGGGCACAGCAGCGCAGAGCGGGCCCGGTGAAAAACGAGGGTCCCAGGCCACAGTCGGGAAGGCCCCGCAGACACTTAGGAGCAGCTGACTGCATGGGGTCATCACCAGGTGCCACCCCAATGTTATAAGTGAAAACCGAGGTGCAGGGACCCAAAGTCACAGCTTACAAATGGCACCACCTCTTGCCTAAAAGTCGGGCACACAGGAGGCAGGCAGGACAGCGACCGAAGTGAAATGGGGTGATGGATGGGTGACCGGTGCACGGGGGGGGGGGGGTTACATTCTACTTATGCTCATGTTTAAAAGTTTCCCTAATAAAAAGCAAGGGGAACAGGACATACGTATAAACCGACGAGAGAGCAACTCTGCCCAGGCATCTCTCTGGGTGACACTGCTCCCAGGGAAGAGGGCATGGCACCTCGGTCACCCGGCCCGACCCCCGGCTCGCAGGGGGCTGAGGGGCCTCGTGTCCTGCCCGGGGGTCTCCGTGGTGAGTCTTCTCCCCAGACATGGCCCCTAACTTCCCCTCCTACTGTTGGTCCCCAAGCAGCCTGTCATAAGGGGAGTCACACCCCGACAGCAGCAGAGCTAACCGACACGGCCACTGAGCAGGCGGCCGCCCAGCCCACGGCCCCGCCCCCGCTGGTACCCACGGAGCAGAGCAGCATCCTGGGTAGGAAACCAGACCCTGGAGGCCCAGGTGTGGCCCAGAGCAAAACACAGGCAGGGTCCTCACACAGAGGCTCCCCGGGAATGTGCCACTGGGCCCCTTCCTCAAGGTGGCTTACGTTCACCCCTAGGGGTTGGCTGTAACACACAGTGCGTGTCAGAACACCCTGTGCTGCACCTTCCGGAAGAATCACCGCGTTGCCCACACAGATGCAGGGTGTCGGTGCCGTGAACAGCACCCTTGCAGCTGTGGCTCCCTGGCGGGGCCAGTCCTGAGTGCTGGCCCCCACTGGCGCTTGAGGCCCCTCCCCCTTGCTGGAAACGGCTGGATGAAACAGGGGTTGGGAGTGGGGTGGACAACCGCGTTGTGTTTCAGGACAAGACGGAGGCTCTCTAACCCAGTCTTTGGCTCACAGGTGCAACACAGAAAGTCTCTCAAAAAGTTTGAGCTCAAAATCCCTTGTCACGTAAAGAATCACGGTGTGCTGCCCCAAACGGCTTTGGGTCTGGACCCCAGAGGCTTTCCAGGTGTTGAGCTTAGAGACGGAGCATGGGCCGGGGAGGGCGGGGGGAGATCGAGCACACGCCTACAAAGCAGCAGCTGATGCCTCCGGATGCTTCGGCTGCCAGATGTGACTTCTGCTGCAAGAGGGGAAAGAACTCTTGCCTTTAACTGGGCTCCCCACAGTCTACCAGCCGAAATTCTGGGTGGTCCCGTGTGAATCATAACCTCCGAGCACTGGGCAGGGGCTCTGGCACACGGGCACACGTGAGAGTGGGGGGCGCGGGCCAGGTTTGCGGGGTGCCTGGGACAGTGGCGTGTGAACTGCGTTTCGGCACCCTGTGGTTTCCTCTAAAAAGTCAATGTGGGCTTTAGGAGTCCCGTCTCCTGAAGATTCAGGATGTGAGTCCTTCGCCGGGTATGTGATGCGCAGACGTTTTCCTCCGCCCCACAGGGGCCGTCTGGCTCTGCTGGTGGAGTCCTCTGACGCACACAGGTCTCTCACTTCAGTCAAGCCCAGCTCGTCTCTTTCTTCTTTTGTGGCCCATGCCTTCCCTGTCGTGGCTAAAAAACCATTCTCAAAGTCAATGCCACCTTTCCTCCTGTGCTTTCTTCTAAGAGTTTCGTAGTTTTAGGTCTCTGATCCATTTGGAGCTAATGTTTTGTATACGGTGGCAGGTGAGGGGCCAACTTCATTTTCTGGCTTAGGGACCTGCAGCTTTCCCAGCACTGTTATTGAAAAGACTAACTACCCTTTTCCCGTCGTGTGATACTGGCAACCTTGTCGAAAACCCTTCCATTTTCTATGCAAGAGTTTTTTCCTGAGTTCTCGATTCTGTTCGGTCTTCGTGGCTCTCTTTCCGCCAGGGCCACACTACTTGTATCACTACAGCTCTGTAGGGAGCTTTGAACTCAGGAAGTCAGTCCTGCAGCTTTGTTCTTCTTTCTCAAGGAACAAACGAAACAACCCAATTCAAAAAGGAGCAAAGGACTGTAATACACAGTTCGCTAAAGAAGAGATACACAAGACCAACAAGCCCTGGGAAAAAACGTTTGACATCACTAATCATTAGAGAAATACAAATCAAAAGCACGATGACACAGCCACTATGGGAAACGGTATGAAGTTTCCTTAAACAATTACATATAGAACTTCTGTGTGACCCAGTAAGCCCCCTTCTGGGAAGATATCCAAAGGAGACGAAATCAGCATCTTGAAGCTATGCGTGCACTCCCGTGTTCATGGCGGCACTGGCCACGGTCACCAATCTATGGGAGCAGCCTGAGTATCCACTGGAAGATGACTGGACCAATGCGATGGAATACATACGATTAGGCCATAAACACAAGGAAACCCTGCCACGTCAACAACACAGACGGACCCCAAAGGCATCGCGCTGAGTGAAATGAATCAGACAAAGACAGACGCTGGGTGGTCTCACTTACGTGTGGAATCTAAAAACATCGAACTCTGTCATAGAATCGGAGAGCAGGAAGGAAGTGGCCGGGGCCAAGAAGAGGCGGAATGGGAGAGGTTGGTCCAAAGTCACAGACTGCCAGTCAAAAGATGAACAAGTCCCAGGGTCTCGTGGCTAGTGACCTCGGTGACCAGAGTTGACAACACTGCTCTGTGTTCTCAAAAGTGGATGCGAGTAGAGCGTTCACATTCTCGCCATAACAGCAGTAATGGAACGGGACTATGTGAGGCAAAGAGGTGTCACCAAACCTGACCCATATTGCAAAGGGTTTCCCACTTTGTACATGTACCCGATCAGCAAAAAAAATTCACATACAGACCAGAATAAATGTCGGGTTTGCCAAACGCATGCGCGCTGACTGAATGACCAAAAAGGCCGCAGTGAGAAGCCACACCACGCCCATGGGATGGCCGACATGAGACACAAAACAAAGTGGACCAGGTTCGCACGGATCTGGAGAGACAGGGCCCCATCGGGAACGTAACATGGGGGCCGGCAGAGAAAACTGCATGGCCACCCCTCCCAAACTGGAACACAGAGTCACTCCTGGGTCCGGCATTCCCATGACTGGGCAGAAACACAAAAGAATTGAAGGCAGGGACTTGAACGGGTGTCTGCACGTCAGCGCTCACCACAGCACCACTCACAATCACCAACAGGTGTCCCAGACTGATGAGGGGACGAACAACACACAGCACATACGGACAGGAGAGGATCCGGCAAGTCATGGCTGGTGTGGCGCAGTGGGTTGAGTGCCAACCTAAGAACCAAAGGGTCTGCGTTCGATTCCTGGTCAGGGCTCACTCCTGGGTAGCGGGCCAGGTCCCCTGGTGTGGGCATGTGAGAGGCAACCACACATTGATGCTTCTCTCCCTCTCTTTCCTCCTTCCTTCCTTTCTTGCTAAGAAAAATAAATTCAATCTTTTAAAAAATGAAAATAAAAATAAACCACAGAGAAAACTTTAAAAAATACAGCATTCAGGTTCAAAAAGAAATTCTGATCCATGCTAAAACACGGATGGACCTTATAGACAGGTGAAACAATAAAGATACAAAGGGACAAATGTGCCACTTACACGGAGAAGCTATAGTGACTGAGTCCACAGAGACAGACAGTCGAGGGTGGGCACTAGAGGGGGTGGGAGGCTGGGAGCACAGGGGGCAGGGCTGCTGTGTGACGGGGACAGTGTCAGTTTGGGAAGAGGAGAAGGTTCTGGGGACTGAAGGTGGTGATGGTGGCAGAACAAAGTGAATGGACTTAAAGATACTAAACAGTATACTTAAAAAATGGTTAAAATAGCAAATGTATATAATGTTTATTTTACCACCATAAGAAAATAAATGTGGAGTTCTTAAATTCTAAATGATTTCTTATTTAAGTATATATGTGTTCGGTCTATTGAAAAATGTATTCATATAAAGACATAGTTTAATGTCCAATTGTCAAGGTACTTACTCCCTGGAAATAGCCCCAGTCAGTCATTTGGTCTAAATGTATGAATGTGTGACTTCTTAACTCAGAAATCCTATTCTGTTCAATCACCTCACCTGGGCTTCCCATCCCGTCCCCTTCAATAGGAAGAATAACGACGTCACCCCACAGCTATTGCAGTTTGTCAGCTAACCATCCGGAGCAGAGAGCAGCAAATGTTTTCGGTGAAGGGTCCAGCCGAGAATTTTGGGCTTGCCAGCCGTTCATGCTCCGTTGCAGCCCCAGACCACCGCGCCGCATTGCCCAAGGGGCCACAGACAGGAGGGAGCATGGCCGTGTTCTAATACAAATATTCGGAAAAAGAGATGGTGGCCGGATTTGGAGTCCACCCACCCCCAATAAAGCAGGGAGTGTTACATAAAATAAAACATTGACTTGCCTAATAACTAGGCCATTTAATCTTGGTTCTCCCTCCAGGTCAAAAGTAATAGATCAAAACCCCAAAGAAGCAAGTGGAGAGTGAGGTGGCCATGACAATTGAGGACTGCAGACGTAGCCTGCCCGAGATGGCCTCATCCCCAAGTGGTGACAAACAGGGCACAGAGGACAGAGAGAGAGAGAGAGAGAGAAAGAAACAGGTGGGGACCAGAGAGCGTCAGGGAGACTCCAGTGTCCTGGTGAGATATTTGAGATCACACACACACACACACACACACACACACGTGCACTCTAAGTGCCCCGGACTGTCTAAGCAACTCGGTGTTTGAGTTGCTACTTTGTCGAGAGCCAACACCGTTGTGAAATTGAAACTGACTAAAATCAAGAACCTGCCCCTGGAAGGTTATTACCTGAAAGATAAAAGCACATACAAAATTCCATGCCTGGGAAACACACCTGAAGAGCCCCCTCGTGAAAGTAGGCGCTCAAACAAGGCTTCAGCAGAGCGCTCTGGCGAATCATCCCCGCAGAGCCATCTGCCGAGTTCCGGGGCTGGGGGCCTTTCCTGAGTCTTTACAGGAAGCAGACGGGTGGCCAATGCGGGGCCTCTGATGGAGTCACTAATAACTACTGCTTTTAATCCATGACCCTGAGTGTTTGAAGGCTACACAGCCAGCCGGTTGCTACCCCGACAGCCCTGTGATCAGATGGACCGTATCCAAGTTGCCCATTAAAAGAATAAAACTCTGAAAAGTCACTTGAAAGACTAAATCACATCCTGGCAGGAGCAATAGTAGTTACTTTCCTTCACGATGATCAGACAGAGTAGCATTCTGGGTGGTTACGTGATGGACTGCTCACTATCCACTATCAGGGGCGCTGTTAGGGGGCAGCCCTCCCAAATCACTTTATTTCCCCAATCACAGCAAAGTGAAAGCCACCGTAAACTGTTTGTTCATTACATTTAAGCAGTTTTAACTTGAAAAAGGATTAGCACTGAAAGTATTAATATCATCGTCTTTCTGCTTTTAAGCTCAAATACCAAGCAATAAATGTCATGGTTGTAAAACACTGTAAAATATGAGCATTTACAGGAAGGAGCCAGAAGAGGGCACTATCTTTCCATGCTTAGCAAACACCAAGGGAATTATAATCAAGATCGGGTTTCATTTACAGTTTTCTAGGTATCAGTGATGGAGAAAATGACCATCATAATTGTGTATTAACTTCGCTGCTTTACCAAGTGGCTCTCCACTTTGAAGTGCATAGAGAGAATTACTTGGGAACTTGTCAAACATACACTCTTGGGTCCCACCTGGTTCCACTGAGTCAGGGACTTCAAATTTAAAATAATACTTCACAGCTGACCCTGGGGCCAGGGTCCCAGAAGCCCCTGTGGGGACTGCCAGACGCCTAAGGGCGGAGGGGCGGGAGATGACATCACCGGACGCCTAAAGACACGCCTGGAGACCCCATGAAGGTCCCTACGTTTCGATCGTTCCCAGGCACCACAGAAAAACCACAACCACAGCACAGGAGGAACTGTGTAAAGATGAAAAAACTAAATATTGAATTTTAAAATCTTAGAGGAAGAAAAGCCCATCTATAATCAGAAAAAAGAACTTTTCTGAGGAAAGAAAAATATTTAAAATACTTTATGTACCCTGACCCGGCAAAATAAAGGATTTTGATTCAGTTTTTTTGTTTTTTAATCTTCTTTAATGATTGGAAAATTAGCACAACAAACTGCCACAATTAATAGTTGGCATTCTTCTTTGTTTTATTACTTACACCTTGTCCACCTTCCAGGACAGTTTGGGAGCATTTATTTGAAATGGCACATATTCAATAAGATCATTAAAATAGAGAAAAGTGAAAGCACATTGAAAATCGAGTGACAGAAGGCATTGTGATTCCTGGAATCGCTTTAATGGAACTCCAAACTCAGCTAGCTCTAGGTTTCTAGACGATGCCAAAAAGGAAAAGAACTGCACCTCTTGGTTTTTAGGGCCTACCCGGTGCCGAGCTCTGACGGTGGGAACTCCCACAGGGGACATTTTGCTGTAGTCCCAGCAGCCCCGTCCTCACTTTTCCACTCACTGCCTCATCTCAGAGCTCCCGCGCTCCGGAGCTGAACCCCTGGTTAGGGCAGACAACCAAGCACCGCAGGGGAGCGGGGCAGCCTCGGCGTGGTACCCAGGTGACGGAGAGCCCTGGTGCTCAGGGCTCAGGTCCAGGGTGAGGGGCACCCAAAGCCATGCAAACGGAGGGCCCGGCCCCCGTGCAAATGGGAAAGGGACTCACTATGTAACAAGTGGTACCAGAAAAACTGATGATTGGGTGGGAAAGTTGGATCAGGCTTCCTCGTGCATTATAAAGACTTAAATGAAAATAAAACTATAAAAATCAGGAGATAAATGTGGATATCTTACCTCTCATAGGATGAGGAAGACATCTCTCAGCATGAAAGCAAAACAAAGTTGTACAGAAGGTAGATTTGACTACAAACAAGAAAAAACCTCTGTATGTCAAAAAAACATAAAGATACACGGTACAACCTACAGGACTGAGAAGGGCTAACAGTCTTAACATCTGGAGAACAGCTAGCGAAAGTCAAGGTAGCAGAAACACTCGACCACACCAGCAGGTAGGTGGATTCAAGTGAAAATACCAAGAAACCACTTGGGACTGCCGGTGTGGCTTTCCCGTACGGACAAAGCCATTTTCAAGGGCAGTTCCTACTGCTGATAGAGGCACGTGCCTTTTGGAGGCAATGTTCCTAACATCTCTCTTTCCATTTCTAGAAATATCCACAGACATGACAAAGACTTAACTACAGGAGGGTCACAGCACTTTATTTACTATTTTAATAACATTATAAACTCCAAAAAATGTAACAGAAAAACTGGAAATTCCCTAACTATCCAACAATAGTGATGATGTTTAAGGACAGGGAGATCGAGACTTCCGGTCAACATGGCGGTGTAGGTGAACCCGGCTCACCTCCTCACACAACCACATCAATATTACAACTAGACTATTGAACAACCATTGTTCAGAACCATCAGAAATCAAGTTGAATGGAAGTCATACACTATGAAATTAAAGAAGAAACCACAACAAGACCGGTAGGAGGGTTGGAGACATGGAACAAGCTGCCACATGTGGCAGATAAAAATTGGGGAGGGGATTTGAGGAGCAAGGGGTCCCATTCCTACACCACACTTACCAGCTCAGGGTTCTAGTGCCAGAAAGAAAAGTATCCCTCACTTCTGGCTGTAAAAATCCAGTGGCGATTGAGCCTATGGAAGACAGAAACTTCTGGAGTCCCAGGCAATTCCTCTTAAAGGGCCCTTGCACAGACTTACTCACTCATTCCCTCTGAGCTCCAGTGCAGAGGAAGCAGGCTGAAAGGAATCAGGCATATATGGGGAGGAACCAAATTGCCCAGCATCAAGGCAAGAGATGGGGGGCAGCTTTCTCCAGGACAGAAGGGCTGGCAGCGGCCATTTTTCCTTTTCTGAGCCCTTCCCACACAGAGCCACAGAGCTGGCAGCTGGCACTGTACTGAGATATCATCAACCCAGCTCACACTGTCTGCCCCACCCTGGCGACTCCCTGAGGCCCTGCCCCACCCAATTTTCAGGTTCACCCAAGCTGTTTCCAGTGGCTTTTCCATACGAATAGCTTGTCTTGGCCATGCTTCAGATTTTCCTAAATTCTCTCAAACAAGCAGCAAGTGGCTTTAGTGAGCCCCTTACCCCTCACTAAATTTCCCCAGGCCTGACCTCACAAGTTCACACCTGGACACCTCCAAGCCAGCACAGGTAGCAGCTATCTGCTCACCACTTGGTAGCCTATGCTGTGTGACCCTGGACAGAACACAGGTGGTGGCTGACCTTGGATGTGCCAACGGCCACCAAGGCTCCACTACAAGAGAAGGATGGACTCAGCCCACACGAAGGGTGCGCCTTGAGTACCAGCTTGAGTGAGAGGGGAGGCTGTGCCACTGGACCCAACTGGACACCTCCTACATCAGACCATGTTACCAAAACACAGAGTCAAAGCAGCTCCACCTAATCCACACAAACACAGGGAGGCTGCCAAAACGAGGAGACCAAGAAACATGGCCCAAGTGAAAGAACAGATGAAAACTGCAGAAACAGAACTAAACAAAATGGAGGTGAGCCATCTGTCAGATGCAGAGTTCAAAACACTGGATACAGAGAGGGTTTGGATGGTTGCCAGACAGGAGGGTGGTGTGGGGGATGGGTGAGGAGGTGAAGGTATTAAGAAGTACAAATAGGTAGTTATGGAATAGCCATGGGGATGTCAAGTACAGCATAGGGAATGGAGCAGCTAAAGAACTTACACACATGTCCCATGGACATGAACAATGGTGGGGGGATTGCCTGAGGGAGGGGGGTGCTGGGGGGAGGAGGGGCAAGGGGCAAAAATCAGGACAACTGTAATAGCATAAACAATGAAATATCATTTTAAAAAAGGATAGGGAAAATGCTCTTTGTGAGTTATTATGTGAAGAAATACCAGAATATAAGTTCATATGTAGAATTTGATCCCAATTACACAGATATATGAGTTTGACTCACATAAAATTTCCCGTTCTTCATTTTTTACCTAAAAATGTACATGTTCACTCACAAACAAATACTCACCGAAGAACAGAAGTGATATATACCCAATTATTAACAGTAGCCCTGAGGGCGAAGTCGCTGTGTTTTTAACATTACTTGTAATGTTTTTCTTCATGTTTCACTTATTTAAGTGAATACGTACTACTTTACATTCAGAACAGAATTACAAACGTCATTGGAAACTGTGTCTGAAGGGATCGGCCTTCCCGGGGCCAGGTGTGGTGAGGGGGCGGCCTGAAAGCCCCACCAGGTAGTGCCGATGGGCACGGTCCCCAGGGGGGTCAGGCAAAATAGGTCAAAACCTTTCAAGCGTTCACACTTCTGACCACTCCTGCTTCTTCTAAGAAGCTGCCCGAAGGAGAGAGACAGAGGTGCCAAGGTGTTTGCCACAGAGCTCCCTGTGACGTGAAAACCTGAACACAACCCCCTGCAGTATCTTACGTGTCATCAACATATGTTGGAAGAAGTATTAATATCACAGGCAAATGTTTATGCTAAACTTAATTTTAAAAGCAAGCCAGAGCCCTGGCTGGTGTGCCTCAGTGGACTGAGCACCAGACTATAACCAAAGGGCCCCTGGGTTAGATTCCCAGTCAGAACACATGCCTGGGTTATGGACCAGGTCCCCAGTAGGGGGTGCTCGAGGGGCAACCACACATGGATGTTTTTCTCCCCCCCTTCTCCTTTCTCTAACAATAAATAAAATCTTTAGAAAATAAGATAAAAGCAAGACAGAAACCGATAGTCTGATCACAAACACAATCGATGGTGCTTGCCTGCTGACATTCGCACCAACACCATCCTCTCCCACCCACAGCGCACTGCTGAGTAACCCAGGACGGAGCAGAAAGGCCAGGCATGACTTCTGAGGCCAGGCCGTCAAAGACGTTGATAGAGACAAAAAACGCGAGGTACAACAGAGGTTACTGGGGACTCTGGGGAGGCGGGCTGGGGCAGGAGTCACTGCTTCATGGGAGCAAGGGTTCAGCTGGGGAAGACGAACGAGTTCTGGAGACACGTGGCAGTGATGGACGCACAACAATGTGAGCATACTTACTGCCCTTGAATTGCACACCTAAAAATGCTAATATGGTAAATTGAATGTTATGTATATTTTGCCACAACAAAACTAATGTTTAAGGTACTGCAGGGCTCTGTCTCTCTAGGGTCATGGGGTGGAGGCCAGCACCCGGTCCTGGGAACTGCTCAGAACCCCTGTGAGCGGGTGTGCAGCGACCCAGGTGTGCAGCAACCCGCCTCCCGCCCACAGTGCTAACTGGCCAGGTGTGCACAGGAGCCCCTGAGCAAGCCGCCCCTGTCATCCCAGGCAGCGTCAGTTGAAGACAACAACTCTGTGAAATAATAGTGTTGGTTGAAGCCACCCGGTTTTGGAGGAGTTTGCTGTCTGGCCCCAGGGAACTAACACCCAGAAGGAAGCACAGATGTGAGCTGCCTGGAAGCCTCCGTTGCTTAAACATCATCTTCCTTTCGCCTCCACTTGGGATGCAGAGGGCTGAACAGAGCTGCGCTCACACGATCATGACAAAAACACTAGGTGTCACACAGATCACAAATGTTCTAGAAGGTGGCAGAGATCCACGGTTGTAGCTGGCTCCCTCTTAGGGCCCACAGGTGGGAGATGGGGAGTCGGGAGGCAGAGGACGGGCGGAGCCTGCTGTTCCCGTCGGCGGTGCCCTGGGTGCCATCTGCTCCCTGCCATTACCATCCCCGGGCTCCATTTTTGCCTTTCCAGTCCTCTGATAATACCCGTTTGACCAATTCCTGAATGAAATTCTTTGTTTAAATCACCGCCCAGTTTCTGTTTTCCTAACTGGCCCTCAAGGGATACAAAACACAAACTCAATTCAGCAGGCCAGTGACTGAGCCAGGTTTCATTTGAGGGGCCCAGACACAAGTCAGGGGCCCCCACCTATGCAGGGGAGCCTTCATCACTCACCCTGATGGCCTCTCCTGACACCCCACCCGTGGTCTGGCTCCCAGCGCTACCCGGGACCCCACTTCTCCTCACACGTTCCCAGTCCAATGCGACTCAGATCCAACAGCAGGAACACGAGGCACCCTGGCACCTCAGCATCTGCGGAAACTAGGCAGAGGAGGCGGGATTTGTTTATTTCTTTGTTGTCTGTTTGCTTCACCCTTGGAAGGAACAATGAAACAAAAAGAACAGTTTGTGTTTGAGCTGACTTCCACTGCTCCAACTTCGTTTTTCTTGCCGATGTGTTCATTCTTGTGGAAAGTCACAGGACGAGAGAGAGGAGGTCGATCTCACCTCTTTCCTACTCCCCCACTTATCTCAGGCAAGTCCCCCCACTGCCCAGGCGCCACGTCTTCCACTCAGGAGAAGAAGCGTGCCAACAGGGGCAGGGCTGACCAGGGCCTGCGAGCACGCACACACATGCACACAGTGCATATACACAGGAGTGCACATACCACACACATAGGAGTATGCACACATGCACATTCTCACACACAGCACACATAGGGGCACACACCATGTACCCAATGGAGTGCACATGCTAACACAGCACATGTACCAGAGCACATAGCACATATGTGTATGTGTGCACACTGGAGCACACATGTACACGGCACAAGCACACACATGACAGAGTGCATGGGAGCACATGTGTGTGCACACATACACACAAGTTCTGGTCTGCATAGTAATTTACTAAATTGAAATAATGATACTAAAACTTACAAAAATGTATTTTTAAAAACATCCAGGAGATGTCTTTACAGCATTGGTATTGATAAATCACAGAAAAAAATACAATAAAGATTTAAAAATAAATAAAAGGACAAAAAAACTAATAACGATAAAGACAACCACAGAAATTACAAAACACTTAGTGACTGAAGTCGTTCGTGAGAAAGGCGGATGTGCATTGAGTGTGTCCCATGCACTACGGAATATCATGCACCCACTACTCTGTGATGTAAATATTACACTTGGCGGGTATTTCTCTACGAAACTGAATGAAATCACAGAAATTTCACTCACTACAGTTTTATTGTTTGTGAACTAGAACCAAGTGAGAGAAATAAGGATCTACCTGCCATCTGAAGACACCAGCCCCCCAGCAAACACAATTTAATGAAACGAGGCAGCACCCCTAATCTGAGAGGTGACCCCTGGGCCATAGCTCTGCCCAGCCCTGCACTAGATGGGCCGACAGCCCGGGACCCCTCGCAGGGTGAACGCGCCTCAGTCATTTCAAGGGCCAGGGGCACGCTCCCCAGGGCTGCGGTTCCCAAACAGGCATGCAGTGTGTCTGGAATGTTAGACTCCCCTGGGCAGGAAGTGTTTTTAAAAAAGAGAAGTGTTGACAGGGCTGCTGGGGGGTGAGCCGGAGAGAGGACAGGAGCTGGGAAGAACCGTCTGCAGGAGCTCCGACACTCGCCACACTCTGTCTCCCGAGCACCCCCGTGAGTGAGCCCCGTGTTTTCCTCCAGATTTCCAGTAAATCGGGCAGACGCACCCTTTTGTCTTGAGTGAGAAGAGTTGGGAACAGAATCTGGGGAGAATTTTGTGACAACTGAATACAAGCCCCCGTTCACAGCACCTTTTATAAAAGCCGAGCGGCCACACTCAGGCCAGGGCTGCCTGTTCTTGACGACACATTTTTGGTTGATATAAATACCTTACTTCTCTACCTCATACCATCACTTTTTCTGGTGGGGCGGGGGAGGAAGCGTTTCCAGCAAACCCATTCCCTCTAGGGCTCCGCAGGCTCCCTGCATGCAGTCTCCGTGGGCGCACATCACTGGGGGGCACCCGCCCATGTTACCCCCGTAGATGGATGCGGTCTGCAGAGCACGTTGGCCCCACTTGATTTTCACGGCACGTGTGTGCACCTTTGACCGGTTACTGTATCTGCACGGCGCACATCCTCTGCCACGGCACCTCCGTAGCCACAGCCCAGTTAGTCCTCTCCATGGTTTCGAGTCCCAGCTACTGATCACACCATCGCACCAACAGTGCGAATGTTTTATGAGACATTCCTGGCCCCAGACCAGAGACACCTCCCACTCACATACATAATCGTGACATGTCACTTCATAATCGTGAGCATCTGTTCAGTTCTAATGCTATCCACGTGTTGGGGCCTGGGTTGCCCAGGCGATTACTCCGGTCAGGTGCTCTGAACAAGGGGCTGTGCTCGGTGCTGGGAGGGGCCAACCGGGTTTCCAAGCACAGGTTCTGCTAGTGGAGAGAAGGGGAAAGAAGTGCCCAAATAACGGCATCATCTTTGGCACTTCGGATGATGTGGGGACATGCAGACCAGAACTGCTGGCATCTCAGGGGCAGCAGATATCGCTCCCGGAAGCAGGGCATCAGGGGAAAGGGGGTAGGGGGGTAGGTGGGGGAACGCTGCCCTCAAAGGTGGGAACAGCAGGGGAAACTAACAGCAAGTGGGCCAGGTGGACAGGAGCTAGAGACCTGTCTCCCTCGCCCTGTAAAGTTGTTTATAGCTAAAAGTTTTAAGCCCAATATTTTAATACTAGAAATATATCATTTTTAATTTAGTAAAGATGTTGAGAGCACTTACCTTCAGTTGGAAATTTCTTGGCTCGTTCCTCAAAGAACCATTCTCCAGTTTTTATTCTCACGTTTCTGAAAAGCAAGCAGACGGAA
This sequence comes from Sturnira hondurensis, assembly GCF_014824575.4. Lineage (NCBI taxonomy): Eukaryota > Metazoa > Chordata > Mammalia > Chiroptera > Phyllostomidae > Sturnira > Sturnira hondurensis. Next base: position 6,097,717 of record NW_028072798.1, on the reverse strand, counting down.
GCATCGGCTGGGAGTGTAGGGCGTGCTGGGTGGGACCCGTCACAGCAACGGGGAGACTGTCACACAAGACCAGTCTTGCAAAGGACCCCAGAGTTCAAATTCCTGGCCCCACCCCTCGCTTTGCAGGTTTCCCAGAGAGATTTAGGGATTCGACTAGTTAGCAGCAAAGTGGGGAACCTCTTACTTTATGTGTTACATGCACATGCAATATACACGCCTTAACCTACGCATGTGCACAACACATGGTAATGCTTAATGTTTTCTGAATAAATATATAAGGAGAACCAAAATTGCCATCAAAATAATATGCTTAATTGAGTATACAGAGGTTGTATTATGAAGTTTTATACCTGAAATTGATATGCTGTTACTACCAAATAACATTTAAACATAAAATAAAAAATAACAACTGATCATGTTTATGGTGGGACGCAATGGCATGAAGGAGAAGCTACAAAAAAAATTTCAATGCTGCCTGTTTGCTCAGATCATCCTTAGCTTAGTTTAGGGTGAGGCTGTGTTAACCATAACCTTTACCAAGGGCCACCAGAGAAGGTTCCTGGAAGGACTTGAAATCTGGAAATGGGGGCCCACATGCTTCCATGGAGATTTGGGGGGACATGGGTCCTGGCGGAGCACAGGGGAGATGGGAAATGGCTCCTCGGGCAGCTGGTCTGGCAGGGCCCCCCCCCCACCCCGGTGTGTCCCCTTCCTTCCTTCCGTCTTAGTCACACAGAGGACAGCAGGGGCGCTCTGTATGTGCCCTGCCCAGCACTCCTGCCCAAGTGTGTTTTACTCTGGACAGTTTTTAAATTTCTGGAGAAAGCACCCTTGACCTCCCAGAACCTCGGAAAGGTAGCCCCTCCAATGGCCTCAGGAGGCCGGCACCTTCAATAGGAGGTCAAAGGGCAAACGCACGGAAGTTGTCAGTTGCTCCCACCCTCAAAATAATGGGCCGCAGAACTCGTCAGTTCCTTGGTTATTTAAGAACATTGGAAACTTCCACTTATGGTGGTTCTCCTTATCAATAGAGGTGGTTCTCCTCTATTTACTGAGGGCGGTTCTCCTTAAGATTCTTTGAAGTTATGTGCGAACACCAGGGAATTTTTTTAAGTCAAGGCTTATAAATGCCGTTACCGTAAGTAAATTCACAAATACGTGCCAATGCACAGGTTTTAACTAAAAAGAGTCCTGTCTTTCCGCTGCAGAGTTCCAGGTGTTGTCAGAGACACGAACCAGCTCTCTCCCCTTCCTCTGGTCAGAAGCTATTCTGTCCGTCCTCTGGCTGCTGCGTGAACTACTCTTTCCCACGCTGGGTGACCGGGATGGGAGATCTCGCAGCAGCATCTATAAATCGTGGTAATCAGTCACTTCCACGCAGAGCCAGAAATACATAAACGGTTCACTGCACCATGTCCCCGGAGAGACGAGGAAAGCTGGCAGCCATAGACCCAGAAACGTGAACATCTGACCTACTGAGCCAATGGAAAACACCTGAAGGAGAACTTGGCGTCTCAGCAGACATTCCCCTCTGGCCCTCAAGGTCAAGCAGAGGGTCCCATCCTGGGGAAGTTTGGAGAGATGAGCAGGACTGTTCTGTTTCTGAGGGGGCCTCCTTCGTCCCTAGAAGCAGGATGAGGTCTAAGCACCGGGCGAGGGCAGGTAGGACAGCAGAATCAACAGCGGCAACCAGGAGCCTCCCTCTGACAAACACACTTCACTGCTGGGGCCCCTTCCTCGTGGTGGCGACCTGTCCCGGCTAACCACACTCTCACACTCTCCAGCTCGTCACCCTGGGACCACAAAGATCACAACGCGAGACAGGTCAGGGGACCAGGCGAGGCCTTGCACTGGAAAACAGACCAGAATTCAGCACCAACCAGTCGGCGGCTCGCTCTGCAGTCCCTGAGCTGGCCAGTCACGGCTGCCGTTGAGAAGCGAACACATACAGACTCACAGTCACGAAAAATGAAAAATGGTGAAGGGGAGTGGAGAGAGGAAGGTGAGAATGCCTGAGGAAACCGCCATCACAAATGATTACTCTAGCCCTACTTCTGAACCTAGAACAGGAGGCAGGCAAATTAAATGCTAGTCACCTCGTGCTAGTCACCTAACGGAACCTTCTAACTAGTCCCCTCAGGCTAGTGTCTAATACAACCATCTAACTAGTCACCTTGGGCTAGCCATCTAATGGAACCTTCTAACCATCCCACCGAACCCCAGCTGATGACTTGCAAAGTTCCCGCAGGAACGATTTGGCCGGGAGACACGTGGCCACAAACTCACCAGCCTCCCAGGATCCCCTGTGATGAAAGGATGGAGGGGAAAGGACCTCAGTCCTGGACCGTGTGACCACCAGCCCCTTGCCTGTGAGGCTGTTTCCTGTGAGAACGGGATGGAGTCGAACTGCGTCTCCACAACCATTTACTCACTCTGGGGCAACCTTTCTGTGAGCGGTGACCCCTCAACACCTTGTAGTGGGTCTCCCCGTGCACACCCACCCCACATTTTAACAGGAGGCCCCTCACCACTCTCATGGCCTAAGGCAGCTATGCAGACCGTGTAGTGGCTCTGTGCCCGTCCGGGCCCATGCAGGGGAGCCTCACTCAGCGGCCAAGGCCAGCCTTCCTTAGCTCTTCCCAGACGAGTGTCAGAATCTGATGACAAGAGCTTTGGGGCACATTTCCTGAGCTCAACAAGAGGTTAATGTGCTTACGTTTCTCAAAAAGAAGCATGACTTACTTCCTAAAACCTTTTCAAATCCATCAGTGCATCTTGAGAAGTGAAAACCAGGTAGCAGAGTGAGCAGACGAGAGGGAGTCGGGAGACTGGGTGCCCTCAGGGTCCGACCTGCCCACCAACTGCGGGAGGACCTCAGAATTGTAGCCACGGCTCTGGCACATGGAAACTCTCAGCACACGCCAGGTGGTGCCAACCACCATTTCTGTAGCTGGAGCTTGCTGCTGCTGTCGTTACACGAGCGAATGTGAGATGCCAGTGAAAAGCACTTTGCAAAGCCGTGCACACGCATGTTCAACAATACATTGAATGGAAACCCTTAAAGGGTTCGACCTCATTACACTCACCAAGCAGTGAGCCAAACAGTCCAGCTGGATCTGTTTTTACTCTGCATCTGGGTTACTCGCATCGGAAGGTGGCTAAGCCAGCCACGTTTTGTGCTCCAAGAAGTTGACTGTCCCTGGAGCTGCTCGTTGTATTTCCACCACTGAACGGAGAGAGGCGGGAAACTGACCAGTAAGTCAGGATTCTTTGAGTGGCTGAAGAGGCCCAACCCTGGGGAGACCTGCTCCCCAGCCAGTGCCCTGGTGGCAAAGAAGCATCCAGAGAGCCTGATGGCTCATATACAAAGAAGGCTTATATTGGAAAACCGAGACCAACCTAACGGCTTTGTGCTAGCCTGTCCAATTGCTAGGAGATTCTCAGCTACAGTTGGTCCTAAGCATGCATGCCATTGAAAATTGTTTTACTTCAAATAATCTTGCATCTAAGATGGTTTTTACTTACAAAGCAAAATAGTAAGTGGGTTTTTTTTTTGTTTTTACACCAGCCCTGTTGATCTGATTGTCTGATCACAGCATCTTACAGGAAAAGAAACCGACCACTGTGATTAAACCCTCGGTAACTGGGGAAAGAGTCAGAACATTGAGATGAAGATAAAGAAACGACTTTATCACGCCTCTACCACCACGTGGGGCAAAACACTGATAACTCCCTTTACTTGGCCTCAGAGAGAAGGCAGCTCCCCTGTGTCATGTTCCGTGTGACAGTCACAGCCCCAAGCACAATGGAGGCCCGTGGCAAGGGCCAGGGCATATATGTGGGCTGGCAGGTGAATGAACGTCCCTGTGTCTGCAGGGAGCACCCTGAGAATCGAAGGAACCCACCTAGGCCGAGCCCCGTGACAGTATGCACTGAGGGCCGTGTGTGCGTCGTGCCCTCTAATCAGATGCAGCAGCTCCCACACTCAGGCTCCCAGCAGCACCTGTGAATGAGGGGACCAGGCTGGGGGTGAGACAACAGGGAGGGGCAGGCACCGAGGTGAACTGGAGCACCTGTGTCCCCGTGTAAGGCACTGAGATGATAACTATTAGACATTGTGCAGGCCGAAGAAACAAGGTCACGAGTTTGTGACCCTCGGTTTGTCATTGCAGGTCGCTAGCCAATGCGACTGAGAAGAATTCTGCAGCTGGACAGAGCTTGACTCACCGAGTCTCTGGACTCACAGAGAAAATCCAGTGACAGGCTGCATGTCCCCTGTCATCTCTGCAGACCTAAAAAGGGGTCCCCAACATCAAAGCAGTCATGATGGGGGTGAAAGACAAGGAGCAGCCATTCTCTGTTGGCGAGACCTCAACCCGGACATCTGAGGCATCAGCCAAGAGCCTCGGACACGATGCCACGGGCAGAAGAAACAGCCCTGAAGCCCAGGAAGCGCTTACTCAGTGCACCAGGGAAAGTTCCAGAGAGTGGTTAGTCTTCAAAAACATCTAAGACCCGCCTCTACCTCTAGGAAAAGGACACGGAAAGACATCAGGAGAAACAAGGCTGCAGCAAAGAACAACACACTGGAACAAAGGAAGTTGTGGGAAACCCACAACTCAGAGTAGAGCCAACTGTGTCAGCAATGGGAAGGGCAGGACCGAGGTCGATGTGGCTGGCCGAGCAGAAACACCTCCCCAGAAGAACAAGAACTGAATAACGAAGGAGAAGACAATACAAATGGAGGACAGAGAACGAGGCCAACCTAGGTATGAAAAGTTGTGCCCAAAGAAGCCAGGGCAAGGAGTAATGTGAACAATCAGACCTGACTGGAGAAAACGGTACTCAGCCAAGAAACAAGCCAGCCCCCACCTCACACTCACTAGTGAGGACTAAAACAAAACAAAACAAAAAAACAGACAATAGCAAGTGTGGGTGAGGATGTGGAGAAGCTGGCGCCCTTGCGTGCTGGCAGGAATGTCTCTCCACACCGGTGCAGCTGCTGTGGCAGAGAGTAGCAGTGTCTCAGAGCATCAGACACACAAACGGCGTGCGATCTAGCAATCCCTCGCCAGGGGTACACACCGAAGACTGACATTATGTTTGTGCCACCCTTACTCACAGCAGCCGAAAGGCAGAAGCAACCCAAGTGTCCATCGACAGGTGAACAGATGAAAAAACACGGTCTATATATACAAATGAATGTTACTCAACCTTAGAAAAGAAGAAAATTCCAACACATGCTACAGCATGGACGAACATTAAGGACCTTATGATGAGTGAAATAAGCCATCACAAAAAGACAAATACTACAAGATTCTATGAGGTCCCTTGAGTAGTGAGAATTCATAGAGTCAAGAGTAGGTGGGTGGCTGCCAGGGGCTGGGGAGGAGGGAGGGACGGGGCATTTAGTGGGGACCAAGTGTCTCTCTGGAAAGGTAAAAAAGTTCTGGAGACAGATGTTAGTGGTGGCTGAGCAATAATGGGAATGTGCTTAAGGCCGCTGCGCTGTACACTTAAAAATGATTAAGATGGCAAATTTTATGTCATGCATATTTACCACAATTAAAAAAAGTAAACAAGCAAACCCAAAGGACAGTCAGCTCAAAGGAATTGTCTTTATTTCACAAAAATCAATGTGGAGAGACTCATACCCAAACAGGTCCTAGAAACTGTTTTTAGTTATAAGGATGTAGGGGAAAAATCTATTTCTAGTACGTAAAAACCAGATGATGAAGAAAAAAAATGAAACTAGCCTCAGAGGTCTCTGTTACATTAACTTCCAAAAGACAACAAGAGTGTATCGCTAAATTTGGAGGTTAGAAGGTTGGGACTCCAGATCTACCACCCACTGAAGTCATCATCGCTCGTGGGGAAAGACTCCTGGAGGCATCTGCAAACACGCAAGCCTGGAACACACGCCTCCCACATTCTCCTCTGGGGGCAAGTCCTCGGGTCAAGACACAGAAGCTGCAAACCGGGAAATCCTTGTCTCAGAAGGTTGGCAATAGGCCTTTGGATCAGTTAAAACAGAGGGTCAGTTTAATAATTGTTGTAAATATAATTACAAAACAATATAGGTGACAAAAGTAAATATTTTTGGAGGAGATCTAGAAGAAAAAGTCATGTCAAAGAATATAGATATTTTTAAGTGATTGACAAAAAATAAAATTATGTATAAAACTTTTCTGCCTCTGAATTTGCCTACTCTGGGTACCTCAGGTAAACGGCGTAAGACAGTCTTTGTCCTTCCGTGGATGGATTACTTCACTTAGCAGGATGCTCGCAAGGCTCGCCCATGTTTTAGCACGTGTCAGGATTTCATTCTTTGCTATGGCTGAACGGTATTCTGCACTGTTTACACCCCCTGTTTTGTTTGCCCATTCATCTGCTGAGAGACGCTGGACTGCTTACACTTTGTGCCCGTGGTGAATGATGCTGTGTGGAACCTCGGCTCATGGTTTTGAAGCATGGTTTGAAATCTATGCTGACCAAACCAACATCGATGTCTTCATGCTGTTTTTTTTTTTTTCAGATGGCAGTAGCTTTTGTAAGTTACTAGCTCTTAGGGCCAGTTGGCATTTATTACAAGATTCAACTACGCATTTCCTAAATAGAACTCAACATCAACTCAGATGCCTCACCCACTTAAAGTCATGTGTAAGGCACCTCCTGCCCTTTTCCCAAGCATACAGGTAACAGACCTACCAACCTTAGCTTGTAGGGCCTGATAACTCAGCAAATTTGCTTAAACGGTAATAACAGTTCTGCTGTTCACGAGTTTTTACAATTTTAAAAGGAAGAACGAACAGCTGCTTCTTGTCTGTGGACTTCATTACCTTAAGTTATAAAAGTGCTGTTCATATGAGTAGCAAGGTACATAGCAGAATTAGGCAGACTTATTGCTTTCCTTTTAAGAAGCAGTTTTACTCATTTCTTTTTTAAAAAATATTATTATGTATTGCCCAGCAGCAATAATTCAAATTCCAACCTGAGAACTAAGAATGTGGCAATAACCCAAGGTCAGCATCAATTTGGAACCGAACAACCCAAGTTTTCCTTCATCGGCACTAGCACAGCAGAAAGGATGTGAGCAGTCCGCGACATTGCCGGGAAATCAACCACACCACCTGCCATAATTTGAGACACTAAGTGTAAAACCTCTGTTCCAATTATTTCACGAGCAGTAAAATGTTCCTGATAAAACAGAGGAAGCATACTCATGAATATCTGCAGCTGAGAAATAAAGGATTGCTCATGGGCAAAGCCAATTACAAAGTAAGAGAAAAGTCGCTTTTTGAAGGAAAAAGTCCCGAGCAACCGTAATTCCTCAGGAATCCATATGGAATTTGATGTTACTGCAGAGTGTATGATTTTGAAGGGAAAAGATCCATGTAAACCTGAGTCTTTGAGTTCAAACTTTGTTTTAAATTACGCTAAAATAAACAAGCAAATACAAAGCTTTGGGTCCTCCTTGACGTATCAACATAGTTGTTAATTTGGGCCATTTCACTGAAGAAATTATCAACAAATTCCAATGGGGAAAGTCAACCAAGAAGCAAGCATAAGGTGATGTTCCTGAGTCTCTCTTCTGCCTTTCTTCTCCCGAATCACCCTGGTCCAACAATCCCACCAAGGACACCATGCAGCCCCCGGTACTGCAAGCTGTTTCTAACCAGCTTTCTTCTTCTAAGTCCTTTCCACTGTCTTGGTTTTCTGTTCTCTCTGATGCCTCTCCTTCACTCTCGCTGTTTCTTTTAGTTTTGCTGATGCTCTATGAGCAGGTTAAGCATAAAAAACAACCATTTTTGACCGGTCCCTCTCTCGCATCCCCCATAACTAAGTTCTACCACCCCTTTGTTGAACTGTCTGTCACATTGGCCATCTGTACTGCCACCAGCCTCATCACCTCGTGCCTGGGTTCGCAACAAGGACGTCCACGTGTCTGGGTACCTAATTTACCCCTTCTGAGTCTGCCCTGCCCAACAGCCAGTTTCTGTGTGGTTTCTTCTGGCAAGACACACATGTCCCAGATCCAGACCCTTCTGAGTGGCTTTGGGGAATCTGCATTCATGGGGGAGTCTCCCAGCAGACAGGAGGGGGGCTCAGGGCAGGAGGGGACGGGACTCCGGGAGCCCAGGTTCTAGTCGTACTGAGTTCGTGGCCGTGGGCTAACTGTCTGGTGTCTCCAAGTCTCCATAGCCTCATCCGTAAAATGAGGGCCACAGTAGTGGCTGCCCTACAAGAGTATCTGAAGATCTAAATAAGACATTCAGGACAAAGAAATGCTTAGCCTGACACCTTGCATGCGGTGAGTGGTCACCACTCATTCCCACGTCACTTCCTCTCCCTGACAGTGTCCAACCCCATCTCTAACCCTGACCCTCTTCCAGGAATGCCCCAACCGTGGATGTTCTTTGAAGCCACCTTGAAAAACCCGCCCTGGAGGCAGAACACGCAGCTGACTCCCGACACACCACACAAGGCCCGCATAAGCCTTACACTGTCTGCAGCAACCTGGCAGTTGGATTTGATTTGATTTCTTTTTTAAAATTGCTACCCTAGAGCCCCCCTTTCCTGGCTTTAGGACCCTGTTTCCCTTGTTCTGTCCTCACCAAGTTCAGCTCATTCCCAGGGGACAAGTCTCAGGCTGAGGGAAAAGCGGCTGGAGGAAAAGGGTTGTGCTCAAAACCCTTCCCCAGGCCCCAGTGCAGCTGCGCGTATCAAATGCTCTACAGCTTCACCCTAAAATAGGATACAGCCCAGAGTGGACCGACCGGGGCGAGGTCGGAGGGCTTCAAAGAAAGCAAGCAAAGAGGAGGGGTCGGGGGTGGGGGGGCTGGGCTGTCAGCCATGATTTAGCTCTCCCATACTGTGTCCCGTGCGGGCACCCACAGGGTTAGGCAATTGTCCTAGGTATTTCGAAAAACATCCTTAGTTCAAAATGAGGAAGCTGGGGTTACAGAAGCCACACTGGGTGTGCTTGGGGAGTAAAGTTTCAATACCCAGGGTGCAACACCTCTTGGGCAGAGAGTTCATCAGCGTCCTCGGAGACTGGCTGGGCCCCGTCCTCCTGTTTTGATTTTTTTGCTTATAGTTGAATTATTAGGAGAAAAAAAATGCTGAAGAATTTAGTGTCTTACCAAGCAATGTTTATCACTAGACTTCAAATACATGTGGTTGATTAAACTGGAGGAAGATCTTAAGGTCTGGTTTTTGTTTATCCTGATGACATGATTATTGATTTTCAGAGAGACAGGAAGGGAAGGAGACAGAGAAAGAGAAACGTCGAGCAGTTACTTCTCACACGTGCCCAGTTGGGGACGGAACCAGCAAACCAGGTAAGTGCCCTGACCGGGAATCGAACCTGTGACCTTTCAGCTTATAGGACAATGCTTCAACTAACCGAGCCACATGGGCCAGGGCAATCTTAAGATCTTCGGAGAGATTATTTGGAATGGTCACCTCCCCTCTCAAGAGCCCAGACCTGCACGAGCACATGGGTGGCCAGGGCTCGTCTCAGCAACTCTTTGCTTTTTCCTCTCAAGCTGGGTGAAGCCTGAGGGCAGCAGCTTCCACAAACCAAAGAACCCTGAGATGCGTGGAGGGGGCTCTGATGGGAATCGGTGCACCTCTGCAGGCTGCTGGAGAAACAAGAGGTGTGCACCTCAGGACACAGGAAATCTAGCTGGACGACCTCACTTCAGGCCGTGCGAAGGGAGTGGAAATTTTAGGAGATTAGTGTCCGGGTGTGCAATCACCATAATCCTCCCTAGTGAGGGGGAGAGGAAACCCAGCCCAGATGCACACCCTGTGAGGCCTCTGCTGGCCTTGGCCCTGGCGCTCCGCCTCTGAGGAGATGCTGAGATGCATTTCCAGAGCTCAAGGCTGTGACTGCACTTGGAGACACACAGCAGGTGACTGCCACTCCTGTCCCCTGGGTCCCTCACAGGAAGGCCTGGGGGGCTCTGTCCCCAGCAACCAGAAACACTACATTTGGGTGTTCAAGAACTGAGGACCAACCTGTACTTGTTTTGAACAGGAGGAGCCCAAGCCCAATGTGGGTAGTTCATTTTCCATTTTCAAAATGGGTAGTTCAAAATACCAATTCTGCCCTGGCTAGTGTGGCTCAGTGGATTGAGTGCTGGGCTACCAACCAAAGAAAGCATCATGGGTTCAATTCCCAGTCAGGGCACATGCCTTGGGTTTCAGGCCAAGTCCCCAGTAGGTGGCGCACAAGAGGCAACCACAAATTGATGTTTCTCTTACTTTTTCTCCCTTCCTTCCCCTCTCTCTAAGAAGAAATAAAATATTTAAATAGAAACAACTCCATGTTAATTTTTTTTAAAACCTCACAATGCCAAAAGACTAAAATAAATGTAGGTTCAGTCTATCACTGACAAGAAGCATACCCAGTGCTTTATTTGAGAGTCCAATAAAGGCTCGCTGACCTCCTTCCAAAGGCCTTAGTAAAGCCGCACAGGGTCACCCTAGTGTCCCCTGCTGCCAGGCACCCCCTTTTCCCGGAGGAGATATGTAAAGTCTAAGAAAACTAAGGCACCTACTCGAAAGCCCAAATGAATCCCAGCTCCCCGTGAACCCTTGCAAACCAACTGTGGTAAATTTTTTAAAAGCAAAAAACCTTTTTTATATAATAAAATTGATTTTTGAATTACAGCGACTTCCAAGGCTCCAGAGGTAACTCAGTGGCAGGCCCCGTGTAAACAGGTACCGGCTGGATTAGAGGTGTCCTGAACCTACGAGGTGTCCCGCCGTCCTCACCTGCCCTCATAGCACAGGGTGCACCTCCAGACGCGGGTCCTGCTCGGGAACACGCGGCACTGGGAGCACACGCGGTGGCTGCAGCCCTGGCACACGGCCCCCCGGTTCAGCAGCAGCCCCAGCGCGCGCCGGCAGCGGGCGCACGACTTCCCTCTGTACTCCTGGCCTGAGCTCTTCGCACCTTTCCACCGGAGTTGCTGCAGGTGTGTCTTCAGTTTCCTGTGGCCCAGAGAGTCCAATGAGAGCTGACTGAGTGGAGGGAAAGACACCAGACACCCTCCTCCACCGCTGGGCCCCAGCAGTTCCTCAAGGGTAAGAGAGAAGGGGCTTTGGCATCCAACCCCTTCCCCCACCAACCCCAGGCTCCACCTTGGCAGAACAAGAGGCTCGGAGGTTTTCTCAACTCTGGAACAGAGGACACCTTGCCCCTGGGGTTGCCGTGAGGATTAAAAGGCAAAGCATAAACAAGAGGCCTGGCCCAGAGGAGTTAGCTTGTTCTAGGTTCTTCCCTTCGTACCCAAAGGGCACTATAATGGGAAGCAAGAACAATGAAAGAAGAGAGGGAAAAAAACACAGAAAGTGACATTCATTCTAATATGCAAGGCGTGGAAAGATGTACACACACACAGCATACGTGCCTGCTACTGCCTTTAGTTACTAATAAAATTACTTCCCTGGTACTTTGCTCTGCTGTTTTTTTATGGGTGCTCCAGCCCCCTTGCTCCAGATAATAGCTCCAGAGCAAAGGGGCCCCCAAGATTCGCCATTAACTGGAACACTGAAATATCTCCGTTATCTACTTTTAGAAAAGAGAAGCCAATTCCAAGAAGCAAGCTTACATTGGACTTTCAGGATTGGCTCCAGAATCCGTACCCTCAGGACCAAAATGTCCTTACCACAGCTTCCGAGTTCTTTGTTGACATCCAAAATGAGGCTTCTAAGTCACTGAAAGGTCTTTAATCACCAAAGAACCCCCACCCCCCCACCCCACCCCCGTGGTGAGGGTGCTCCTTTTCCCCAGGGAAGAGAGTGTAAGCACATTTAGAGAGTCTGGGGATGAAAGGTGAGGATAGATCCAGCTGACCAGGACATTTCCCATTCCTCAAGCATTTGGTTGTCCGAGGGTTTATTTTATGGGCGCGTTTTCCTTGGAAGACTCTGAAAGAGCTTTGCCCTTGAAAACAAACCAACACCGAAAGCCTGCTCCATTGCTTTTCTTCTAGACTTCACATCCTCCGTGAACACGGACAAACAAAGCCATGACAGCTGTTTAATCTCCTGAGTCTGTTTCGAGATGGACGACAGCTGACAACGGACAGTGCTTGGGTACAGCCCAGCCCTGCTTTGTTAAATATTAACAAATGCCCCACGGACTGTGTGGCTTGGAGACGGATGAGCAAAGCCACTCCCTATGGACAATGCAGCAGGAACAGGCCCAGCAGGTTCCTATCTTATTCTCCCCTTTCCTCACGGCCAACCTGGAAGCCAAAGAAGCCAAAGCAAGTGAAAAAAAGAGAGAGAGAGAGAGAGAAGGAGAAATGGATTCCAGCAGATTTGCTGTTTCTAAGCTGCTCTTTAGCTTTTCTTTGTGCCTTCGGGAATCACCAAAGACAATGTAGGAAACCCTGAACTGGAGGGCTTGCCCTAGAAGTGTGTGCTGGGAGCCTGGCAGCATCCCCAGAGTCACTCATACAAAGTGGGCAAATTCATCACAAAAAAGACCCCATTTTAAGCGAAGACCGGAAGCAGCCTCCCACGTCCCTTCCCATCTGGGAAGCAGAGCTAGACGGTGGAGGTAATCTCCACCCACCGCCCGTCAGTGGGACCCTTAGCAGGGCAGAGGCTGGGTAATAAGCGAGGAGCCACAGAACAAGCTGAAGTTCCTAGAAGCAGGGTCCTAGCAGAGAGAGCCGGAAGCCCACAGGACCCCGCACCCGAAGGGCAGCATACCGTGTCCTCTCCTCCTCCATGCTTTGAACTGCCCGGTCCCGGTACAGGACTGGGAGAATCACCTCCCACTCTGATTCCTGGAAGGAGCTCAGGCTGACTTCCTGGGCCATTTCCCTCTCGCTTCTGAGACCCAAGGCGATGTTTCACTCCCAGAGCAAGCGCCCGTCCTGCAGAAGACCTTGGAGTACGCACTCTGCTCCTATTTCATTGGCAACTGTGTGGCCTGCAGCTCTTTTCTCCCTTTTCAAACTGTGTCACACTACTCAAAAGAGGAAGCCCCAAAAGGCCGTCCGTCCCACTGTTGGAGGCTCCGAGAGCCTCAGGCCACCTGGGGGGCAGTTTCACCAGGTCCTGCCGCAGCCTCTGACATCGGCCTGAAACAGAGGTGTATTTTCTTCTGAGGTCGTGCCCAAGATTGCTCTATGTGATGCACGGGTCCACCCAGATCATCGCCGTGGAGCAGAAGTGACCTCCGACCTGAGGGGATGGAGGAAAGGCAGCGGGGACAGCATCAGCGACTCACAGAAGACAACCTTCCCCTTCAGACATCGTTAGGGCCCCAGGTGACAACGGGCAGCCCAGCCAGCTCGGAGCCTGCAGAAAAGACACCAAGAACAGCGTCTGTTTTCCTGGTCTGAGAGTCGCTGCAACGCTACTTTGGAAAAGACAGAATGTTCTCCACGGACAGAGGTTCGCATTTTCTACCACGGTGACACAATAGGATTTTAAATTTTATTGCATTGGTCTTCCCATGTGTCTAAAAGCCTCAGTTCCCAAACTGGAATTTCCTTAGTCCTGAGTCTGTGCCTCCAGTGGTTAGACACATAAAGGCCTGCGTTTCATGTGCGTCCTCCTACCTAAAACACGTTAGCAGAACAAGCCTCAACTGCTAGCTACTGTAATCTTCACAATTAACTTCAAACCCCCCAAAATGTGACCGGTTAGGGAGGCCTGAAGGGACATCAGGCTGCCTGTGCGTGGGGCCTCCTTTCCATTTAGTGCTAGTCCAAAGCTTTGCCCACATTTTTCCTACTTTTTTCCCCAATCAGTGATGTCGGGTGGCCATCGCCTTCAATCTGTTCTCCTTCAACCGAGGAGGTGGCTGTGGATGGAGAAAACACCGGACAGATGCAGAATAATGAAATGCAGAGACTGCAGCCGAAGGAAGCGATATACTTTCTAGACTGCCGCTTTGTTATCAAATCGACATGAATTCCTTAGTCCTAACACTTCCTTTTATTGCTTGAGAAGCTCAACTCCCTCTGTTGAGCTTCAAAACAAACCCCACTGTGTTGATTTATGGCCCATAGCAAATCGGTGAGTGAGAAGTTAACGATGTCTGAAGGGACCGCTCTCTTTGAGCAGTGATTCTTAACCTCACTTTTCTAATCTTTGTATAGAAAGATGGAAAACTTTGTGTATTTAAATGCATAAAACAAGACACAGTGAGTTACGAAGAGAATCAATTATACTAGAATATTTTTAAAAGCACAGTATAGTCATGTATGTGTCCGTCGATGCCTGAAATGAGAGCCAGCAGTCATCTCACGACTGCTGTAATCTCAAAGCAGTGAGGACCACAAACGGCCTTTTGAGATACCTGTCACATCCCATGGGGCGTGGAAATTTCTGATTTCTGTCGGCAACAGTCACAAGTCCTGCTAGTTCACCGTGGTTTGGTGCCTTTAGTAATGGAAGGAAACGCTAAATTTTAGAGGTCAATAAAGAGGTCATTTTTTCCCATCCAGGTTCATGGACTTAGAGGCTAAGGTAAGGACCCCTCGGGTTGTCGGTGTCTCTGTTGTAAGAGAAAGTTAAAATCCATCACTCCCCCAAGGGCGGAGGTTGCCTGAGGAGCAGGAAGACCCTGAGCTTGGAGTAGGGCTGCTCTCTGCCTCTGGGCTTCCGAAAGTTCTGCTCTCAAAAGGCTTCCTGTCTAGGCACTGGGAAAATGACAAAGTGAGGAAGACTTTGGGCTCCACCTCAGCGGGGCTGGTAACTCACGGGGCCACCAGGGGCAAAGCCTCACCCCTCCTCGGTCCCCAGTTTCTGGATGGACAGATGGCACTAGCAGATCTTGGTTCCCTGAGTTTCTGAGTCCCTGGGAAGAGGAAGGTGACTTGAAAGAGCATGCAATCGGGTGCAGAGTGGCAAGGTACCCATCAGCCATCATGCCACCAACGTGGAATCTAGTTCTTCTAAACTTGCCCTCAATTCTCCTTGCTTTCTTCTCATGTCTACTCTAGGAACAATGCTAATGGGCCAGGAATTACCCGGTTTGTTACCCAGTTTGTCTGATTCTCAAGTATTTTATTTCGTTTTCTAAAAGAATTTATTTATTTATTTTTAGAGAGAGTGGAAGGGAGGGAGAAAGAGTGGGGGAGAAACATCCATGTGTGGTTGTCTCTCTCTCACACGCCCCCTACTGGGGACCTGGCCTGCAACCCAGGCATGATCCCTGACTGGGAACTGAACTGGTGACCTTTGAGTTCACAGGCTGGCACCTAATCCTCTGAGCCACACCAGCCAGGGCTGATTCTCAAGTATTTTAAAAGAAGATTTTTGCATTGGGTTCAACACAGGTGATTTGTGCACCAGGCTTCTGTTCACAGGGCTTTTGTGCTCTGCAGTCCCACCCTGGGCTTCGCGCCTGAGCTGGGCAGGACTGACACCGCAGAGGGCTGGACGGGACGACCAAGCACTCACTGGGGAATCCCGGAGCACTCACGTGTTCACTCATTCAGGTGGCCGCATCTTACCCAGTTTGGAAGCTCAGGATTCAACTACCCTCAGAAAACGTGACTCCTGCTCTGCCAAATCCATGCCTGTGGGACTCAGTGCCCTTTTCACGGACCAATGGGAACACGTCCTTCCCTTAGTGGCCACTCACTGCTACTCACGGACAAGTGACATGCAGTTCATTTCCGGATCCATCCATCCATCCATCCATTCATTCAATAACTGTTAAGCACCTTTTGAGTGCCAGGCGCTACTCAGGGGCTTAGGGTTAGTGACTGGTAGTGTACACCCAACACCCCTTTTAACAAGAATACGATGCGGCTTACAATAAAAGCGCATAGAAGACACATTAAAATAAAGTCAGAGAAACACCAGCAGCCGGAGTGAAAAGCCACTGTACTTGAGTGTTAGCTGACCTGCCTAGTAACCAAAACGAAACAAAACATCAAAGCGGTGTCTACAGTTCTGACAAACTGAAAGAGAACAGGAGCAACACGCTCGAGGTGAGAAACACGTAGACCGAGGACACAGTGCTCTCTGTGTGTAAACAGCTGGTGACTTCACCGTCTTCCAATGCAAGTTACACAGACGAGTCCCGTTAGAGTCGTGTAATGCACCGTCCTTTTACTCCCCCTTTACCGCAGTGACGACATTCTCATCGTTATCGGCGTAGATAGGTTATATCATATCCTACATATAATCTACCCTTCCAGCGAAAGGTGACCTACCAACTTTTCCTATAAAGAGAAAACCTTGGGTCTCATAATTTATGAGCCACTAGATGAGAGGATCCAGTCATTTCTGAGGTCACACGCAAATTAAACTATACATCTTCCTTGTTCGTTCTTCAACAGGCTGCCGGGTTCATAGGGGAGTGAGACTGTCAGATGGAGGGATGGCTGCTGTTGTTTTAGGTTGTGTTTGACACTCATCTTCCCTGTGAGTGTGGTCCTTTACGGAACCCCTGGTCTGGTTTCCAGGTTATAACTAAGGGCTCAGAATTCCTCTTTCAGTAGAAATTTTGTCAATAATTCCAGCTGCATCTTTCAATCCTGCAACACAGAGCCCGGAGCAATTCTCGCACCTGGTCCGACAGACTGCTGACTCGGACATTCTCCTCTGTGATCCACCTTCCACACTGCTCAGAGCCGAGTCCCTAAACCCATTCTTCTCTCACAGTCTATTTGTCCAAGATGAGGTGCCCCCTGATCCATGGCCATCATTTCCTTTGTGTAAGTTTTTAAAGTCGTGTTGTTGTTGAGTGAACTTCTCAGTTCATGAGGGTTTCTAGGGTTGCAGATGGAGTTGGTGAGGAAGCAGGTAGACCTGCGGTGAACACCAGGACAGCGAGAGAGCATTCCGTCCGCCTCCGGGCATCAGAGGGGTAGGGTGACCAGCAGGTTCTATTTCTGGTCACCTATGCCAGCTGGACATTAGAAACCACGCTGAATTGTTTTTACAGTCTTCAAAACCTGGATAAAACAAATGGCCTTCTCTTTTGGGTGCTTTTGATTTTCGTGATGCTTTGGAGTTGGCGACAACAGCAATGCAGGAATTCTACGAACCTGCTCAACGTGAGCGGGCACGGCTCCTGTGCTGTGTGTCGCACTGAGCAGGATGACAGCGAGGAGGGCAGACAGCATTCCAGGTGCTCTCAAAGCGGCAATGGGTCAGCCAGCAGGGTACAGAGCCAGCTGTGCCCAGTAGCTGGCCCTGGGATGGCCGTAGGCAACCAGGGCAGCAGGAGTGACGGGATCGATGGACAGGGAGACCCAGGGACACTCGACTCAGGACAGACAGGATGGAAAACCTGTGTGGCAAATGTGACTTCTGCTGAGCCTGGGAGGAGCAGACCGGGTCCGAGGAACAGGAAGGAGACCGGGACGTCTGTCTCTAGGGTGAGGGATGGTAAACTTAACAACAGGGAGGCAGGCACACGTCATCCTTCCTCCGTACAGGGGCCCAGGTTCTCCAGAGCCCAGAAACAAGCCCTGAGGTGTGACCATGGCACCGCTGGCCCTCCCTGACCTGTCTCTTCCAACTCCTCCACCCTCAGCTCCCACCAAGCATCCAACGCTCCTGTGTCGCATGTACTGGGGACCATTCTGAGAACACATCGTGCACTTCTCCTTTTTCCTCGTGTCTGCTCCTGTTCCTCCTCCTGTCTGTCCCGATACCCTGTTTGCTGGGAGGCAGAGAGGGTAGTCAGGGACCAGGGCTCAGAGCCCAGCTGTTGGGCTGTGCAGTCCCACTCTACCCGTGTTGACGACGGAGACACTGGCCTCTGGCTTCAGCCCTTGAACGACTTCCTTCGCTACAAAGGAGAGAATTGCACACCCACTTCTCACAGCTGTTGTGAGGGTTAACTGTGCACAGAGCACTTCAGTCAGAGTGGTGAGTGTGTGACGAGCTGTGGGTAACACAGAGAACTGGCTGAAGGCTGACCGAGGCTGGGAATGGTCAAAATGGGTGAAGGGGGTCAAAATATAAATTTGTGGTAATAATATAAATAGGTCATGGGGATGTAATGTTCAGGCTGACAGCTGTAATCAACAACACT
This sequence comes from Sturnira hondurensis, assembly GCF_014824575.4. Lineage (NCBI taxonomy): Eukaryota > Metazoa > Chordata > Mammalia > Chiroptera > Phyllostomidae > Sturnira > Sturnira hondurensis. Next base: position 6,079,686 of record NW_028072798.1, on the reverse strand, counting down.
GTATTGTGTATTTGAAGGTTGCAACGAGAGCAGGTCTTAAAAGTTCTCACAAGAGAAAAAATCCTGTAACTGATGAAAGTTAACTAGACTCACTGTCACGGTCATTTTGCAACACACAGGACCGTATCACTGTGTTGCACATCTGAAACTAACAGGATGCTGCATGTCACTTACACCTCAATTAAACAATAAGCGGTCCATGAATGTTAAGTGTTGAAATGTAAAATAGGTCATTATTGTTAGTCATAGATCACCATTATGACTGTTATCTTTCAGGGCCCAGATTGTTATCTAATTCAGGAACTTTCTCTTCACTTCCCATCAGAATTCCTTGCTCCTTCACTGTAACTCTTTCTACTTTGCACGTTTCTCTCTTGTGGCCCTCACTTCATTCGGTCTTGCATTCAAGCGACGACCTTGGGTCTTAGGGATCCCTCGCCACCCAGCAAGTAGGCGCTGAAGGTTTGGCTCGGGTTGAGAAACCCGGTGACCACGGTGACACGCGGGGTAGCTTGCCAAAGCAGGAAGCGCGATTCAAGCAGGAGGAGGAAGGATTGTCAGGTGGGCGAGCCCCCACGTACGACGCTTCCGCCTGCAGAAATCTGACGGCACAGGAAAGGTGGAGGCATCGCAGGAGGGTTCCTGGAAGCATTTTCATGATCTTGCGCAGAAACCCACAGTCTCTGATACAGCCGAATGATACAGCCGAATGATACAGCCGTCCGGATCCATTCGTCTGCCACTGTCTCCCGCGCGGTGACCCAAGCACAGGGGTCAGGCTCTGGCTGTGCCCCCATAGTGTGGAGGGCAGCCCCCACCTCCTTTTCTACCGCGGTTTTGTGATTTCATAACGGTGACACCCTTTGCATTAGACCATTCCACCCAGGAGTCCGAGTTCAGTTAGCGATTAAAGCATAAGTGAAACCTATACCACAGCACCACTCCAAAGGACAAGGCCTCCACAGCCACTTAGAGATGTGCTCCACACCAAACCCTCCCATCTCCATGTGTCTCCGTGTCTCGGGAGTCAGTCTGGGATCAAACACCGGTTCCAGAACATCTAGGGACGGCTAGAGCAATGGCCAGAACACAGCAAGCGGGACTTGGAAGCACAGGGTCCGGCAGAAGGAACGCCACTGAGCGTGGTCGGCAGGGGACACGAACGTCTCCCACAAGATGGAGAGCAGTTCGAACATTTTGCCTAAAATGTCATATCGTGTGCTTGAGTGTAACATTGTTACGTTACAGAATCACATGCTTATGAATTTGTCATAAAGGATTTTTATGTAATAAAACAGGGCATTATTTGCCCGGGATCCTGTAGTCTGCTCTCACTCAGTCTTTCCCTTCGGGAAGGCTGCAGGCAGGAAGCCAAGGGTGTGTCTGGGACTGATAAGGATGCGAGCAGCAGGGTGGGGGGTACCCTTCTAAACCCAGCATGAACGTCCCTCCACACTTTCCCATGTCGTCTCACGCAGACACACTGGGCCCAGGGGAACTCGGGCCTCCGCACAAACACTGCGTGATTCTGGTGTTCAGTGTGTCAGTTCAACGACCCCAACTGCCTGGGCCTGCTCAGGGCCAAGCCCATGGCAGGTTCTGAGCATCCAAAACAAGACCCAGTCTCTGCATTCAGGAAGTTCGCCTTCCAGCCAGAAAAGAAATGACAACGCAGTAGAGAGGGCAGAAAACCCCCACTGCTCCACGGAGAGGGTGGGTGCTCAGGGGAAGGCTGCCTTCTCTCCAGAGCAGCCAGCCGAAGTGGCCGGGGATCTGGGAGGGCGCCCCAGGGGAGGAACGGGCGGGACCACTTTGCCCAGGGACCCAGATACCTCGTCACCTGCTGCATTTTGAAACCGCTTGCTTTCCTCCCTCAACCTAAGAGTGAGGCATGCCCGTGGCTTTTAGACCCCACACGGGGGGAGTGCCACAAGTGCAGAGGGAGGGTGAAGAAGGGACAGGCTGTCGTCTCCCTCTGTTTCTCCCAGGGATCTGTCACCTCGGATCAAAGGAGACCAAAGGAAAGACAGCTTCCCCTCCCGTGATGGAGGGAAGTGGCACTGTGATGGGTGGGAAGGTGGCAGGTGGCTGCAGCTGCCTGTGTGTGAACAGGCCCATCATCGCAGCCCGGGCTGCATGGGAAGCTACAGACTGTCCTCAAAGCCGGGAAGCCACAGCCTTGCAACGGCTCCCAGGGCCCATCCCCTCGGGGCAGCCGCCCCCGCCGCTGTGGGCCTCACCACAGCTGTTTCCTTGAGCAGCTGCCGTTCAGAACACAGCCTCGCACACAGGGGGAAGTCCAGCGGCTCCAGCAGCATTAATGTGCTGCCGCAAATGCCGAAGGCAGGAGATGCGTGAAGACCAGCTTTCTGCGCCTGAAGTTTCGGCCAGGTGGGCTCAGACTCACGGGCTTGACGGGTACACTTTGGCGGAGGTGAGACGACACTCACGCACGCCCATCTCGAAGTCTGAGCCCAGATGGAGGTATGCGCTTGTGAGTTCCCTTCCTCCCTCGTTAGTCCACGGGAGGAGTGCGTTCTGAAAGCCAGGGAGCTCGGGCCTCGCACCCTCACCCACACGGCCCAGCCAAGACCTGGTACCTACTTCGGATTCGCTTCCTGGGACGATTCTGCACAAGCTCTTATCAGCGTCAGGTCCCTCAGACTCTGCCCATCAGCTATGAAGCTGCATGCACGAGGGTCAGAGCTGGAAAGCGTGACACTGCCCAAGACAGCAGAACGAGAACAGGCATTTCATCCTGCGAACTCCCCGCGGATTCACTGGGGTCCCATCAACACTTACCCTTTCCCGTCAGGGAGCTATCCTGCCACCAAACCAAACCAAACCAAAAAAAGCCAAAACTCTATTTTTAGAATTAAACACCATCACAGAAATAAAACACTGTTGGAGAAGTCCATGATATACAGGGCTTAAACTTGACATCTTCTTATGCGAGGCTAAAGAAATGAGAATAGATTGCTATAGGTGCTGCTGCTGATGGTGCCACTTTTTTAGTGCCAGTGGCTATGGTTTATTTGGTGCTTACTCTGGGCCAGACCGTGTGATGAGTGCTCCGCGTGCATTGCCTCGATCCTCATTTCAACACACGTCACGGAGGAAGTGCACCCCTCTCACAGATGAGAAAAGAAAGGCTTGGAGAGATCAGGTAATTTACCTGAAGCCACATTCTAACCTGGGTCTGTTGAATGCCAAAGCTTCATGCGTTGTTTAGGCAGAGAAGGTAAAAAGCTAGAATCTCACACTACCTTGACTGGATAATGTTTTCCACACCAATGCTAACTTAACAGACCCATAATAGCTGATAGGCTTCTTCCTCTTGTAATCTCTCCATCTCTCCTCTTGCCAAGAAATTTGTTTGAGCGTTAAGGAAGCTTAACTGAAAGAAATTTAAATTAGACACCGGCTAATTTAATTTTCCATTTTAAAACTACATTTGTTTCTTCTCCAAATGGAAGATTATGGGTGATCAAAACCGACTGAATTTATGCAATAGATTCAGAGCAGAACAGAATAAACTATTCATACAAAAACTTACAAACCAAAGAAGAAATCGAACATTCTATGTCACCTCCTTAAAGAAATTCATACCATATAGCTTTTGGATAGTATTTTTGTTTTGTTTTGGTCTGTTTGTTTTTTTAACTAACTCTCAAGTACCTCCTCCATTTCATCTAAATCATTATTACCCTGAATTTTAAATGTATGCTATTCAATAAAAGCATGTTATCCTTTGTCTAATTTACCACTGTTTCTGTTTCCCCCCTTTTAATGTCAGCAGTCTAAGAAAAGTTACCATAAATGTGATCTCCACCCACCCCACCCCCCAAACAACCTGCCCGAACGGCTACGCCTGGATGCTCAGCCTACCTTTGAATCAGCTTCACGGGGGAGAGACCAGGACAGTCTGTTCTGAAGAGAAGGAAGTCGACTTTTCTTTGTGTTAGAACAACTGACGTATCTCTTTCCTTCCTGTTGGGCATGAGGCTGGCCCTGAGTGCCTCTGTGGCTGCCCCACATCACCAAGGACCCCGAGAACAAAGCCCCCCCAAAACCACACGCAGGAGCTCTCACATAGCGACAGCTCACATTTCTCGTGAGAGGAAAGATCAGGCCGCTGCTGCCGACGTTACTCCTGAAATGTTCCACCCCCACCGAGGAAACCCCCCCATAGATGGTAGAGGCTCCAAACACTCAAATGTTTCCACGCTTGCAGGGTTCCACAGTAACCTCCGGTGTGAACGGCTGACCACATCTCAAGTGACAGCTGCCAACTCAGCAGTCACCTTTAGAATGGGACTGGCAGGGACTTTGGGGGCTAAATGTCACTGAAGTTCAGCACACATACAAAACATGATGCAAATCACGAGCGCAGCTTGGTACCATTTCCCAAACGGAACAGCCTTCCAAGGTTCTCACTGGAGGATTAGATTTTATTGTATGACCATCAGAAAAAATTGATCTGTTGTACTATTGATGGGCATTGGTGTGATTCATCATTTTTAGCTATAATGAATAGCGTGGCCGCGAACATTCTCCTGTAGTCTCTTGGGTGAGTATCATACGTGTTTCTGTCGGCGATGTGCCTGCACAGGACAGCCGTGTCATAGGTCAGATGTGTGTATAATGTCTGTAGATGCTGCCCACACTTTCCCTAAGAGGTCGTTCTCACACCCCTCACCAGCCCTTGACATTGTCTGCCTTTCTGATTCTTTCCACCCAAGTGGCTCTATGGGGTGTCACATCATGGCTTTAATTTCATTTCCCCGGTGTTTTGTGTAGCTAAGTAATCTGAGCCTCATTTTATATGTTTCTTGGTCATTTGGAAACCTACTCTGATGCTGGGCTTGTTCAAGTCTTTTGCCTACTTTTCTGCTGGGTTCTCTGTCTTTCTGATAGTGATTTGTAGAAGTTTTTAGACATTCGGGACACAAGTGCTGTGTCAGGTGTTTATACTGCCGATGTGCTTTTCCCACTCCGTGAACTGGTTTCCTCATTCCCTTAATGGCCTCTTCTGAAGGTCTCAGACTCCCTCTTGAGGGTGAACTAGTGTGACCTCTAATGGAGAAGGTGTGATTCAGGTGGCAGGCTGACGCTACGTGGCCCTGGGTCCCTCAAGCTCTCTGAACGCTCCTGGAACCGGGCTTCCTCCTCACCTGTACGTGAGGTTCGCTTTGGTCGCCCCTCCCCTTTGGCTCCCTGGTTCTGAAACCTCGCTCTTCTCTGGCCAGAGGACCACAGCCTGAGACAGTGACTTCCGTCAGGTGAGGAGCAGGAGTGGGTGGGAGGGGATGGTGGGCTGGGGCGGGAGGGCTCAGAATGACAAAAGGGAACAGTGAGTTAAGAGGGCAAGTTCTGGGCTGAGACAGTCCGGAGTGGCCCTGAGCAAACCGCTCAGCCTCTCGGAGGCTGATTCCTGGTGCGGGTCCCAAGGCGTCGCTCCTGGTTCAGAGTTCATTCGATTCACTTACGAGTGTTGAAGGTGCATCTACTAGGTCAGGCATGGCCAGTGATCTCAGGGTCCCTGGCCTGAGAGGATTCTTAATAAATAGTACTAATATTACTATTCGGTAACATAGGATACTGAATAAATCCACTCAGGAATGTTTGGGGGAAAGTGTTCTAGAAATGAGGGTAAACTAGAATAAATACTATTTTCCGAAGGCTGTTCTAATGAATACAATAGACTGGAGACTTAAATAACAGAAACTCATTTTCTCATAATTCTGAGGCCTAAAGATCGTGGTATTGGCAGGGTTGGTTCTTCCGTGAATGTCTCCCCTTCATCTGTGTCCGAATCTCCTTTTCTCACAAGGACACAGCCATTTGGGTCAGGACCTGCCCTGATGATCTTATTTTAACTTAACACCTTTAAAAAAATACTTTATTTATTTATTTCTAGAGCGAGGGGAAGGGAAGGAAACATCAGTGTGTGGCTGCCTCTCGCATGCCCCCTACTGGGGGCCTGGCCTGGCCCACAACCCAGGCATCTGCCCTGACTGGGGATCCAGCCAGTGACCCTTCAGTTCACAGGCCGGCCCTCAATACACTGAGCCACACTAGCCAGGGCTTAACTTAACACCTTTTTACAAAGACTTCCTTTATTTATTTTTAGAGAGCAGGAAAGGGAGGGAGAAAGCAAGAGAGAAATATCGATTGGTTGCCTCTCCTACACCCCCAACCGAGGACCTGGCCTGCACCCCAGGCATGGGCCCCGGCCAGGAGCCGCACCAGCCGCCTTCCAATTTGTGGGACGATGCCCAACCTGCTGAGCCACACCAGTCAAGGCTAACTTAATGCCTTTTTAAAGATCCTATTTCAAACTACAAAATGTCCCATTCTGAGGTACTGGTGGTTAAAATTCCCACATCTAAAGTCCGGGAGGGCCGTAATTCAGCTCATAACAGAATATACTAAAAAATATTTGGAACTTCTATCTTTTTTTGAAAGCTAAAACTTCAGCTTCATTGTTTAAGAAATGGATCCCCAGTTTAATATATCGTAGTTGAAACACACACACCTCTGTGTTACACGCTCAGAAGTTGTTCCCGGACGCCTGGTCCCATGGCAGCACAGGAGTACAGGGCTCGCCTCCTCGCACAACCACGTCAAAACTACAACTAAATTATAGAACAACCATCGCTCAGAACCGTCGGAAATCGAGTTGAATGAAAGTCTAACAACTACGGAATCAAAAAAACCGCCTCCATCCAGACTGGTAGGAGGGGCAGAGACATGGGGTGGGCTGGACCCACATCCACGTGTGGTGAATAATCAGGAGGGAAATTTCAGGATCAAGGAGTCCCAGCCCCAACCAGGACGCCCAGCCCAGGGTTCCAGTGCCAGGACGATACGTCCCCACAACCACTGGCTGCAAAAACTAGTGGAGATTAGGTCAGTGGAGGACACTTCCAGAGTCCCAAGCAGCTCCTCTTAAAGAACCCACACATGTGCTCGCTCAGACTCACTCCCCCTGAGCTCCAGCACTGGGGGAGCGGCTGGGAAGAACTGAAGTGTCTGGCATCAAGGTGAGAGCTGGGGGACAGCTTCCTCCAGACAACGATGGGCAGAGGCCATTGTCCCTTTTCTGAACCCTCCCCCCAACAGAGCCACAGAGCTGGCAGGCGGGTGCCTTATCTGAGACTCTATCAATCTGGCCCACACTGTTTGCCTCACCCAAGAGGTCCCCCGAGAGTCTATACCACCCAACTTGCAGTCCCACCTAAGTTGTTAAGAGAGACTTTTCCATATGAATGGCTGATCTTGGGGCAGGATTCACAACTTCCTAAATCCTATCAAATAAGCAAGGGGACCTCAGTGAGCCCCAGGCCTGGCACTAGCAGCAACCAGCCTGGATTCACAGCTTGGCTTCACCTGGGAATCTCCAAGCCTAGCACAAGTAGCAGCCATCTCAGATTGCTTTATAAACTCAGGCAGGGTGGCCCCAGGAAAAACACAGGTGGGGGCTGACCTTGGCCCCGTACCACCTGGAAATCCCCAAGGCTGGCATACCCAGTGGACAGCTACAGACCATGTTGGAGCATCCCCACCTTGCCCCTACACAGCTGATTCTCCATGAAGGGTAGAAGTTGGTGGTCAGTGGTCACAGCCAGTCCTTACAGCTGACTGGCCTGGGTAAATCCCTCTCATTGATCTGCCAACAGCAACCAAGGCTCCACTACAAGGGGAGGGTGTACTCATACCAAGGATGCACCTAGAGCACCCAGCGTGGGTAATAGGGGAGGCTGTGCCACTGGATCCCGCAGGACACCTACTACATTAAGCCACACTACCAAGACACAGAGTCAAAGCAGCTCTACCTAATACATAGAAACAAACACAGGGAGGCTGCCAAAATGAGGAGACAAATACACATGGCCCAAATGAAAGAACAGACCAAAACTCCAGAAAAAGAGCTAAATGAAATGGAGATAAGCAATCTATCAGACACAGAGTTCAAAACACTGGTTATAAGGATGCTCCAGGAACATAATAAGGACCTCAGCAGCATAAAAAAGACCCAGACATAAATGAAAGATACACTAATTGAAATAAAGAACAATTTACAGGGAAATAACAGTAGAGTGAATGAAGCTGAGAATCACATCAATGATTTGGAACATAAGGAAGCAGAAAACAACCAATTGGAACAATAAGAAAAAAAAGAACTCCCTCCAAATGAGGGTAGTATAAGCAGCCTCTGGGACAACTTTAAGTGTTCCAACATTCACATCACAGGGGTGCGAGAAAGAGCAAGAAGTTGGAAACCTATTTGAAAAAATAGTGAAAAAAAGGCCCTAATTTGCTGAAGGAAATAGACATGTTAGTTCAGGAAGCACAGAGAGTCCCAATTATGATGCATGCAAAGAGGCCCTCTCTAAGATACATCATAATTAAAATGCCAAAAGTTAAAAGATAAAGAGAGAATCGTAATAGAAGCAAGAGAAAAGCACTTAGTCACTTACAGAGGAATTCCCATAAAACTATCAGCTAATTTCTCAAAAGAAACTTTGCAGGCTAGAAGGGATTAGCAAGAAATATTCAAAGTCAGGAAAAGCAGGGACCTACAGCCAAGACTGCTCTATCCAGCAAAGTTAATATTTAGAATCAAAGGGCAGATAAAGAGCCTCCCAGACAACAACAACAAAAAAAAAACTAAAGGAGTTCATCATCACCAAACCATTATTACATGAAATATTAAAGGGACTTATTTTTAAAAAAGGAGACCAAAACTATGAATGATAAAATGGCAAAAAGTACATATCTATCAATGAATGAATCTAAAAAACAAAAAAGCAAACAAGAACAGAGACAAAATCATGGATCCAGAGAGCATTTTGATGATTGCCAAATGGGAGGGAGGTGGAGGGAGAATTGGTAAAGAGGTGAAGGGATTAAGAAGTACAAACAGGTAGTTACAGACTAGCCATGGGGATGTAAAGTACAGTACAGGGCATTCGGGAGCCAAAGAACTTACACGCATAACCCATGGACATGAACAATGGTGTGGGGATTGCCTGAGGGAGTGGGGGCTGCTAGGTGTAGGGGTGCAAATGGGGAGAAATCAGAACAACTATAATAGCATAATCAATAAAATATAATTTAAGAAGCAAACTGTGATGTAAAGAATCCGGTGGTCTAGTGCCACAGTGGGCGCAAGGAAGAGCCAGCAAAGACGGTGTAAGCCTGAGTGTTGACATGGGGCAGGTTGAATGTGATCACATTTGAAAGTGAAGTGAGCTGACATGGGGCTGGCCCGGGAATTAGAGTAGATGGCAGTGGAAGTGAGGGGACAGCCAAGTGGACACGTGGGCAGGAGTCAGGCCAAGAGAGCGTGAAGATGCTAAATCACCAAGGGGAGCCTCACGCGTGCCGGGCGCGGCAGGTGGCAGCACTCTTCTCCCTCAGGTGTGCCTGCTCTGTAAAGACAGCAGTGGACAAGAGACTTGCCCTGGACGATGAAACATGTGCAGAGGTGATACCTGCCACTTAGGGGTAGCACCTTCCTGGCCAATACTCAGCCACCTCTCTCTCTGTCTCTCTGGGTGACTCTGGAGTCACGCTGCTCCATCGGCCCGGTCCCAGCATGGAGAAGACGTGGGGCAGAGCCAGGCAGACCCTCCACACTACTCAGGTAGTGTGAGTGACAGCGCATCTTTATTGTCATCAAAGACCAAGAGTCTAGGGTCTTTTGTTTCTGCAGCTGAGCCTTGCTGATGGGCACAGTGTGAGTATTTGTTCATATGCACAGCACTGCTACACTATTTAATACCTGTTATAGCATAAAAATCCACCAGTCAGAAGACATACCGGCTGAAGGCCCCTGCTGCTGCCTCAGGGCATCTTCGGTTGTTAATCTTGGGGATGGGGTCCCAGGGAAGAGGCAAGGTAGCCAGGACAGGGAGGAGAGGGGCCCAAGGGGCTCAGAGCAACAGCCATTTCCAGTCGGTACAGAGGCATTTCAGTCCCACCGTGCCCTCGTCTCCCAGCTGACCGCAACTCATTATCCTGTGACTTCTCAGCTTAGGATTCTCACTTTAAAAATGTGTCAGCCACAGGTTTATTTTCTGTTCCTGACAGCATTCAGTTGCTGAGAACAGGGTGTTTTAGTATTACTAGCTTCACTGTAATATTACTATTATTATTATTAACTTAGCATGGCTCCATGGTGCATTGCGGTAACACTCTCCCAGGCGCAGGGAAAGGATGGAAACTGGAACGCTCACAGGGTCGGATCTGGATAGCGAAGGGCTGCATGTCACTAGACTGCACTGGGAGACCCAACGGTGGACATTTATTTATTTCTCAAGGTGACATGGCTAGGATTATTGGGCCCACACTTGCTACATAAAGGTATTGTCAACACCAATCCCTATTTGTAAAGAGTGTGTGGTTAGGAGACTAGTCTTAACCACAGGTTAAGTGAAGGGAGAAACCACGCTCTATCTTCCAATCTACAGCTAACTCCCTACTTGAAAAAACAAACCCAAGATTCACTCCACTGACTTACTGCGCAGCGACTAAACAGTATTCTGAAATATGGCTGAATCCCAGAGATTTAAGAGCAGCCATGAGGCTGGTGGACACCTGTCCTTGGGTGATCAGGGTTGCTGGGAATGGCAGCTAGTGGACCAAGTGCCCCCGTGACCTGAAATGCCTCGCCCTAGCGTGCACATTTATCTTGCAGAATACGATCCCCTGTCGCTGCATCTTTCCAAGCACTAACATCACTGAGCCTAGAGAATAGGCTCTTCAACCTCCTGCTTACAGAAAAGTAGTTTAAAAAATTCTCCATAGAGACCATATCTTAGTCAACTTTGTAGCCTTGGGTCCAGCACAGAGGCTGACGCAAAGTGAATGCTCAGTGTATGTGCGTGTGAAAAAAAAAAGTGAAGAAATAGTTAAGAAGATAAAGAGACCAGTTTACCCACTTCTGGGGCAGACACAGTATGCCAAACACCATAAGCATTTCATGGATGTTCTCTGATAGCTAAAAATGGAGTGATACCCAAAGCATATAAGCTAGGTCATGTAAATCTTTTAAAATTCAGACTAACATGTTTTCTGTTGATTTATGCACACGCGGGTGATTTTCAGCCACACTTTCACCGGGGCCTCTGCATTACCAGTGCACCATCCCAGAGTCCCTCGGGACCTTCATTTGACTCAGGAGTTCTTAAAAGGCTGTGCAGCAATTTTTAAAATACGTCCCAAATTTCACGGTCTTTCATTGCAGAGGCTTACCTGTTCACTCTTGCTTTGTACATCCTCCTGAGACACTTCGTCCCTCCAGGTTCACAGCGGAGGAGAAAATTAGAAGGGACTGGAAAGGTCCCTGCTTGGCTCAGGAGTGTGGTGTCCCTGAGGGCCCCTGGAGCGGGCGGGTGGGGTCAAGCGATGGAGAAGACTGCCTCAAATGGATCTCAGGGGGAGCTGGGAATGTCAGGAAGACAAAACAAAGACATGTGAGAAACAGAATCACAGTTACACTGAGGCACAAGGCTGAAATATGGGGCAGGAGAGTTGAAACCAGATCATAGGAAGAGAGCAAAACTTAAAATGTCAAGAAAGTTCAGAATTCGAGGAGGAGGAACCAGGTGTGGGAGAGCACTCAGTCCCCAAAAGCAGGCCCCCTCCCTCAGTCCAGATGTCCAGGGCACAGCAGCCTGTGTCCTTCAAGGATCTGCCCCCCTCTCCACCCATTTCCCACAGGCAGGCAGGCGATTGTACCTTCCTCTGGGCCCCCAGTCTCTGCAGCTGGGTATGAGGCAGAACTTACACTTGTGGGCAAAGCAAGCTTCCATTCAGCAAATTTTCACTGGGCACCTACTATGTGCCAGGCACAACGGAAGGGTCAGGGGACACATCAGTGAATAAATCAGATTCCTTAGAGCAGAAACAACAAGGATTGCTGATGGATTGAATGTGGGCTCTGCAGCTTAATTCCACCAGGTCTCAGGGTTTTGTGGCCAGCTCTTCCTGGGGGGATGGGAAGTGGGTTTTAGCAATTGTGCTTTGGAGAGGTAAGAAGTGACAGCTTGACCTCAAGGGCGTGGCACAACAAATTAAAAAAACAACGGTCGGTCAGCAAAGTCAGAGATCTTAGCCTCAGAGTCGGTGCAGGCAGGCACCAGCCCTTCTTGGAGAACATCGCACCAGAGCGCAGTGCAGTGACTAATTTCCATAAAGACCCCTGTATACAAGTCAAGTGTACGTCTAAGTCATTCTGGGTAAGGCAGCCAGGAAGTGCGCAGTGTTTTACAAATTTCCCACCGAAAAATGTTTTTTTCAATGATGCTTAAAACTAAAAAAAAAAAATGATTTTTATGGAAAACTTGCCTCCTCAAACTTTCTAACAGAGCTGAAGTTTCCTAACCCTGGACCCCCAGAGGGACTGTAACCCAACATCTCACGCTGCCCATCAAGGTTCGAAGTCACGTTACGAATTGTTACGAGGTGTCCAAACCCGTCTGAATATTCGAACGAATCCACACAGCCCAGTACAAACTGGAGGAAGGGGCCAGGAAAACTCTTCCCTCCCGAACTGGCCTGGTGCATTTGTTTTGTTTCAGTTGCTGCGGTCCACTCAGCTCCCACTCAGCTCCCGCGCCCACCGCCCGGGGAGGATGAGAGGCGGAGATAGAGCCGAGTCTCCACCCCTCCCCTCCCCCCGTCAACTGCCCCTACCCCGAGCTCTCTTCTGGCCCTACGGAAAGGGCCGGGGCCGAAGGAGGCGGGGTCTGGGGGGGGCGGGCCCAGAGGGGCGGGGCCTAGGTGCGCCGGCGCAGTGCGCTCTACTTGGGGAGGCGGAGGCGACGCTTCGGTGGGAAGATGGAAGACTTCCAGGCTGCGGAAGAGGTAACCGCCGGGTCGGGGGCGGGAAGGGTAGCGGCCGGGAGCCCAGTCCCGGGTGGGCAGCGGCACCCAAGGACGTGTGTGGGCACCCTGGACGTGAGCAGCGGCCGTCCCCTGCGCGGGCTGAGAGCCGAGAGCTTCACGGTGACCCGGCCCGGCCAGCTCGGGGTGTAGCCGACCTGCCCGGGGGGCGGGGCGACGGAGGGGCCCCGGCGTGGCGCACGCCCCGTGCGCCCCACACCCTTCGCCCCGCCTCCGTCCCGGGTCCCGCTCGCACCCTCCGGGCGCCGGGAGTGAAGTCACCCGTTTCTTAGTGTTGCAGACCCCACTCCAGAGGTACAGGCACGCGTGAAACGCACATACAGCCCCCTCTCTCAAGTCCCCTCACATTCTTCTGGGCCCCCTGCAAAGTGTAGACGTGCAGATCGGAGCACCTGCCTTTGTCTTCCGTCCCGCACCTCGTGCTTCGGTGCGGGGCTCACCGCCGCTGGGACCACCGCCGGCTGCTTCGGTCTGAGTTTGAGCCGGCGGTGAGCCAGCTGCTCTGTGTGCGTGTGTGGCGGGGGGGGGGGGGCATTTCATTGCCCTGAAGAAGACTGGGTTGGGGGTGGGGTAAAAGGAACTAGTAGTTGCCGAGCAGAAGACACCATGGTGACGGTGTGCTGCTGAAATGGCCTTTCTTCAGGCTAAGAAGCTTCCAGGGACTGTATGTAGCTGGTGGCGGCTGCTGCTGCGGAAGAACTGGCCCGTTTTCTTCCTGCTAAATGAATCTGGTTAAAAGTCAGATAAATTGAGTCTCATGTATTGTGCAGCTTGTCAGAAATACAAACTGTGGGTAAATTTGGTAGGTTTGATTTTTTTGAAATTTAGTTTAAGCAGGCATGTTTTGAGGGGGGGGGAAATTGTTAAGTCTTAAGGACTGATCCTGGAGCTTTTGTTGGGATCTAATTTCTGAGCCAGCGGGGTCGCTGCCAGTGTTCGGGTGTTGGGGGGTCGTTGGAAGAGGCCGTGCAGGAGCAGCCAGCAAAGCAGAGCCTTTACCTGTGAACTGGTGGAGTGTTGGGCATGGCTGCTGGTCTCTGCCTGAGGCCCTTTCTGGTGCTAGCCTCTGGCTTCCTAACTCTCCCCCCCCCCCTTTCCTGCAGAAGCCGAAGGTGCCGGTGGGTTCTGTACACCTGCTCTGCTTTCCACTGAACGGTCACTGAAATGCCCCTTAGGCTCTTTTGTGTTTTGACCACATGGAAAGTTACACAGGGACTTTCCCGGGTAGTTTGGATCACTGAAGTCCCTTGGAAGGACCCTCTGAACTTGCAGATGTAACTTAATCTCTAAGATACTGCGAATTTTCATTAACTGGCTGAATTGGCTTCGTCTCCAAGTTTGACTTCTGTGTACACCACGTGAGAGGGCTTCAGGCGGCAGCTCCTGACCCTGCTGGAGAGAAAGGGGCACTTAGAGAACAGGGCCACGGTGCTTAGCGCTTGGCAGGGTGAAAACTCAGGGTCAGAAAGCAGCAGGGCTTCCCGCCTTCACTCCCCCAGGAGGGCACGCTGACCACTGGCCTGGGGCCGCTCTCTGGGGGGCATGGCCCAACCCAGTACTGTTCCCGGTTCCGGGGTTCCGGGGCTCAGACGGAACCTGTGCCTCCTCACAGGCACCACATGTGGAAAGAAAGAAGGGACCATTTCCAAGTTCCTGGCACTAGATTACCGCCCGCAGCCCACCTCCCCCATCCCGACCCTGTGCAGCCAGCAGGGCTAGCAGCTGGGTGTGTGGGCACACAGTAGGACAGCATAGAGAAAGGAGAACCCCAAACATCTGTCTTAAGTTTACATCTGGGAAAGGGTCAGTTAATTTATACAAAAGTCAAGTGACTCATTAAACTTTTATATTTGTCAGTGGTCCTAGTGGCCAGTTAATGGATGGAGAGATGAAATTCTAGTTTAAAGTCAGCTTTTTGTATCATGGCGTGATTACAATAAAAACACCTTTAAATCCTACTCACAAGAATTGTAGTCTCCTGATGCCACACCCAGCTCTGTGACCCTCAGAGGGAGCCACGTGGTGTTTCTCTTTGTAATGGTTTCTTCAGTAGAGGGAACAGTCTGCTTACATTGTTTCTAAGGTCTTCATTTTTAAAGTACGTTCATCACTTAAATTTGCATTAATCAGTGCTCCAGTGGATTTGAATCTTATATCAATCAAACTTCGCTCATTTCTTCCTTACAGACTGCTTTTGTTGTTGACGAAGTGAGCAACATTGTAAAAGAGGTAAGAGGAGAAATGGCTGCTTTTAAATTATTTGATTAATGGCTTATGTGAGTGAAAATAATGTGTTTTAAATACTGTCTTGGAATTGTTTCAACCGAGCCTGTGTTTTGGCATTTCAAATAACAGTTTTTACTTCGGTGAGTATCTAAATAAAAATTACTCCCATATTATGTAAATTATATACTTTAAATCAGACAGGAAATTTTATACAGTAGCATTATTATTGAATGTTACAAGGCTTGAGTCTGTAACCTTTTAGGATAAAAGGCCCATGGTATACAAGTAAATGTTCCTGGTGTTTTACAGAGAGAGGGAGAGTTGAACAACTCACTTACGACCTGGTGGTCCTTTTTCTTACATTCCTCAACTGCCTACTTTCCCGTTACCGACCATGGGTATGGTCAGTATCCCTTACATAGTGAAATGGGGAGACAGAAAAAGGATATTTGCCCTTCACTGAGCACAGGAAAAAATACAGGCTGAGCTGGAGTGCAGGGGAGGATCCGCCAGGAGTTTCCAGTGGGGGGGGGGGGGGCAAGGCAGGCACATGTCAAGTAACCCCACCCAGGGAGGTCAGGCCTGGACCCCGGGGTGGGAAGGAGCAGCATTAACTCAGCCAGGAGGGGCGGGCATTCCGGGGGCACACAGCCTGTGCAGAGGCCCTGTGGCAGCAAGTGCAGGGTGTCTGAGGGACTAGAAAGGGGAGCCTGGAGGGGACTGGAGGGTGGCTGAGAGCTGGGCAGCCTGAGGCAGGAGCGAGGCCACAGAGGTTTTTCCCCTTGCTGTGTAAGTTGAGCAGAGAGTGAAGCCAACTGGCTACAAGAAGGTCATCGGATGAGCCAAGTTGAACGGCCATCTGAGGTCACGGGTATGCCTCGGAATGTATTCTAATGCAAATTGCTGGCTTCTGCCAGAGTGATAAAGCATCACAACCTATTTTTGTGAACATCGTCAAAAACAAAATGATTTTGTTCTACCACATACATTTTTCAGCATCCAACAGCATTAGCTGCCTTTCATCTTTTTTTCAACAGTTTCTTATGGAAGTGGTGGGGGAGCTGGAAGTGGGTGGGTTGCACTAGACCCTTGGGAATTGGCATTGGTTAGGGCCCATCCTTTGGCCTCACTTGTTTTCTGTATTGGTTTTGACTTGGTCACCAGGCAGCAGGACAGCTGAAGGCGGACCTCCCCAATCTCCCTGGAAGCACCAGTTAATGTCACAGTGTTACCTTCCCGTGATCTTGGGCCTCCCCGGTTTCCTCTAGTGATAGGTTAACTGTGAACTCAAGGTCGTTGAAGTGCTGGCTAGCAGGAAGTTTGGGTGGGCCCAAAATTGCAGGCAGGTTTGTCTCCTTCCCTGAAAAACAGTGAATCCCTAAGTGTGTGTGGAGGGTTCCCAGAGTTAGAGCTTTAGCTTGAGCAAAGGCCCCTGGACAGTACCCTGGTCTAGTAGCTCCTTTAAACCAGGGCCTCCCAGGCCCCCAGCTCCACTGTATGCTCTGAGCTGGGGAGGGGGGAGGGGATGGTGGAGAACTGAAGGAGCTGGTAAGTGGGCGGTGGTGGCGAGAGGGAGCCGGGTGCCAGCTGACCTGTGTTCATGTGACTACCCGGGAGTCCCAGGATAAACAGTTTCCATTGGTAGAAATTAAGGTGTGGCTGTAGGTAACTATTTGTTCCTCAAAGCAGGATCACTGGGCTTACGCCTCAGGCAATAGCCCTTGTCACCAAGGGGCAGACTCAGGTCCTGGCACTGTGTTCCTCTGTGGGCCTCAGGGCAGAGCTTGGTGAAAACTTACTTTAGGACATAACTTGTCATAAAAACCCAGCATTCTGGTTTCCAGGCCGGAAGTTAGAACAAGGGTAGAGAAGAAAGCTGTCAGAAGCAGGCACGCTGGCATCAGCACAGAAGGCTCAGAAAATGGTCAGATGGGAATGTCCTGACCCTGAGCTTGAGCAGGAGGAGGAGCAGGCGCCGGGCATTTTCCGGCATGACCTGTGACGTGTGTGCATAGCGTGAACCCTCCTCGGAGTGCAGCACTGCGAGAGGCCGGGAAATCCGCAAGAAAGAAGAAATGTATCAGGAACTTATATTTGGGGATATATAGGCCCACTCTTTAGTTATGTGGGCAAGACACACTTATGTGGTAACATTCCCACTAAATGCTGGATAGAGGATAATTTATAAACACACGATTATTTGGAGAGGTTTGTACGTTGTTAATTGTACAGACAACTGATACAGATTCCCCTATCTTTAAGATACTTTTAAGAAAGGAACAGGCAACAGAAAATATTTTCCAGTGTCATAGGAAAAGTGTTGCTCTTCTTCAGGTACTAATAGCCACAATAAACACTAAATTCCGTCAAAATGTTGGCAGACCCTATCTAATTATGAATTCTTAAAAACAAATATAAAACTATTTAAATATGATACTGTTAAACAAAAGGTATACAATGGTACCTTGGTACTCATCAGTAGGCGTTAATTCGTTCCGCAACTGACAAGTACTGAATGATGAGACATCTCTTGCGGGCACTGCATTGTGACTCCTACAAGTTCTAGCAACTGTGACAAGCCCTGAGAAGTGCCAAGTGCTGAAACATTTTCTTTCCTCATCAGAATGCGACAAGTACAAGGTTTGACGAGTACCGAGGTATTTGCAAAAGAGTCCTTATGGATACAAATAAGCCTACATTTTTTGCAGACTGTATTTCAGCAGTTCTTAGGGTGATGACCTCAGGAGTAACTGCAAGGTGTCGGGCATGTTCTGCTAAAAAAAGTGACTCCTCTGTCCTCTGTCCTCTAGGCTATAGAAGGTGCCATCGGCGGCAATGCCTATCAGCACAGCAAAGTGAACCAGTGGACCACAAATGTGGTAGAACAGACTTTAAGCCATCTCACCAAGCTGGGAAAACCATTTAAATACATTGGTAATAGGCTTTTGTTTTTCGTATATATTTGTGCTGGTTTTTGAAATACCAACCAGAGGCGGGTCTGGTGTCAGGAGAGAGTGACTGTGTCACTGGTGACCAGCCTCGAAGTTCCCCGTAGAAGTGTCACTGTGTTGTCCACACGGTTTTACCCTAAAGCGTACCTGCCATAACCGGCCGGTCTGGCTGCTGGGGCCACTGCAGGGCACACAGCACAGGGGTCATAGGGTTTCTGCTCAGACGCTTTCCGAATAAGCGTGCAGCGAAGGGCTGGGACGTGTGCAGTCAGTCGGCGTTTGTAGGGCTAGGCGACCTCCCTTCGCAGTTTCACCACGAGTAACATCCATGTGACCGACATGTGCTGAAAGTGGGCAAAATGAAACTTGTGTTGCCAAACAGATTTCTCTAATAAACGTTGTTTTCGTTCAAGTGACCTGTGTAATTATGCAGAAGAACGGAGCAGGATTACACACGGCAAGTTCTTGCTTCTGGGACAGCTCTACCGACGGTATGTCGCGCTCCCTGGGTCTCCGAGGGCTTTGCGGTGCCTTCCTGGACTGAACTGAGACCTAGCTTACCCAGAGCGGTGTTTATGAGCTGTGTGCTTGGATGTTTCGTGTCTGTGAATGCATGGTAATGCATTTTTGTATCAGTCATCTTTTAAAACATTTTGTAGAAAAGAGACTTGCCAACTTTATTTATGTACCACAAAGAGGTAACTCCTTGGGTGTTTGGCCCTGCTGGGAGAAATCGGTGTCAGGTGGCCCCGTCTTGCTGACCTTGGTGCCTTTGCCCCACAGGGAGCTGCACCGTGCGATGGGAGAACAAGACCATGTACTGCATTGTCAGCGCCTTCGGACTGTCCATCTGACCTTGTCTGCCCGGCTCTTCCTCCTCTTGTCTCAGTGTTTCTCTTCCATCTCTGTTCCCCACCCGCCGGGAGTCCAGCACACCTCTCCTGTCCTCTCCGTGTTTCCTGTGGTGCTCCCACAGTGCAGAGAAGAAACTGAATGACCGCACCACTCCACGACCAGCACGCCCCGGTCAGAGGGCCCACTCGCCTCAGGCAGGTGAAGGCTGGACCACACCCGTGCCATCTCTGAACCTCTGCTCAAAGGTGCTATAGCTCCAGTCTGCGAGCGTGAAACTGTCTCTGCTCTCTGAAGTGATCCAAACACACCAATTCTCCATACTTTGTACTTTTGTTAGAATAAATTAATCCAATTTAAACTCTGAATTTGTCTTCATAGTCTAGCATCACAGATGAATTCTTCATATTTAGTTAGTGGCTTGAGCATCTATAAAACTAAAAAAATGAAAACAAAAGCTGCAGTTTGGCTGTGGTCATCTCCAGTACAAGGGTCTGCTAGCGTCACCCGTGGGACCAGGACCCTGACAGCCTCGCTGTGTTCTGGTCAGAGTTCTGTCTCCTCTTGGGCCTCACGCCATTCAGCCTAAAGTTCCCCCTTTCACAGCCTCGGGGAGGAAGCGGGCAGGCTGACTCCTGTTCCGCCAGACAGAGAGCGCAGGTGCCCACACTCGGCTCCATCTGCAGCCCGTGCTCTGGCCTTCAGTAGCCCTCACACAGCTGCCGTACCTCGGGGCCTGCAGACGCCTTCACAGCCCCTTGGTCTGTGTCTGCAGCCGTTAACACCATTACTTACAGGAAATGTGTGCAGAGGTTGCCTGAGTCAAAGTCACGTCCGAGTAAGTGAGGAGGTGGGCCCCACATCCAGGTCTTGGGACCTTCTCTTTGTGCTCATCCCCGGGCCACATTACCATGGGAACAAAGACACACTCTGTGTCCACCTGCCCTTGTCCCTCAACTGCTCATGTCTGGTCAGATCAACTCCACGTGCAAAGAGCAACTGATGCACATAAAAAAGGATCCCACATTAAAAACTGATTAACATTTACCAGAAAGGTAGGCTCAGAATGAAGCCACTCCCAAAGTTTGCCATAAATAAGCATTTATTCACTTGTAGTGAATTATAATGCTCGTTCTGTGACTGGGTTTGTGTGCTCACTGACACAGCTCTAAAATCTAATACACAGTTCTGTCCTTTTGAGCTTAAACTGTATTTTATTTTACAAATATTTACAGTCTTTTTGTAAGAAGGCAGTTTTCAGTAGCAGAAAATCCGGTGGTTCATAGAATGATACGATAGTTACCAGTGTATCTACAACATGGGAAATCAAGATGAACAGGATAACGAGACTGAAGCAACTTCCCTTAGCCCAGGGAGGAGATTTTTTTTTCAAAGTCTAACCTCTAAGGCAACTGGTTTCTAAAACCCTCAAAATTTAGGTCTAGCCTTCACTAGATGTCCCTTTTAATCATCACTCACTTCTATGGAAGTCTGTGTTTTCCTGTGAAAAGGATCCCAGGAAGTTTCCACATTACAACGTATGTAATGTAACTGCCTTTAGTTCATGAAGTACTTGAGCTTGAGGCTGGTGGCGTTGCCCTTTGGCGGGCTGGGTGTACGTGACGCATCTAAACTTACTGCAGCCTGTGATTATGGATGGGAGCAGTCTCACAAATCTTGACTGTATTTTACACACCGCTTTCCTAGCCTTTCAGACGGGGCCTCAGGGAGAGAAAACTGCATCACGTCACTGCTGTGATGACTTACTAATAAATCCAGAAGAGCCGTTGTCCATGTGGACAATGGCACTGTCCCTGGGGAACGAAAGTACCTGTGGCCACCTTCCAGGTCCCCTGGACTAGACCAAGTGTCAAAAATGATCCTGAACATGATGCTATTCAAGCTGGTGCCATGGAAGAACTAAAGTTAGCCCTTTGAACTGAGAATTAAAGTTTGCAAAACTGGGATGCTGTCCAAGAAGAAAAAATTTTTTTGCTACTGTCAAAGATGATGGCAGATTTTAGTGTTTTAACCTGGACATCTAGGGCACATAAAGTACATGCTAAATATACTTCAAATTTTACATGGAGTATGCAGTACATTGATATGTATGGTACAACAGTAAGAGAAATTGAAAATGCATAATTTAATAATTTTCCCCTTAAGTATTTTTTGTAATTTTTTTCCAACTTAGTTACAAAAAGAAATATGCCCATATTGTTCATTTCCATGACTTGATGCCATGAGGAATCAATATATGAAGATAGCAGTCATCAGTTTAAAATTACACGATAGGCCAAAGTCAAGTTCTAAAAAGTTCTAAGCTGTGTGACTAGATGCCTCAAATATTTTACATTTACTGATAAATAACAGCATTCCAAATTATAGACAATTATTTTATAATGATTAAAATACAAACTATATCACATACTAGAATACATTAATCAGTACAAGTTTTGTATAGTTGGTCATAATAGAAGTTGTAAAATTTGGTAACAAAACTTCTCAATATCTGAGTACGCAGGATCAAAAAAAATTACCGTTGCAAATGTAAAAAACCATGTAAACTTAAATTACCCTTGCAATAATGCAGCTGTTTTAATCCAAACATTCATATTTACAGGGTCTTAAAAACATGTACAGGGAATCTACATTGAAGGTGTGCTACCATCGGTGCTTAAAAAGGAAGCACGCAGTCGCAGGAGCGGTCTCGTGAAGCGCTCTGGGAGGTCCTGGCGCCCCCTAGAGTGCAGTCGAGCTTCAGCCGTGAGCGGCAACCTCCGGCGAGTGAGTGCACAGGTGGAGGAATTACAGGTGTCTGCAGGGTGTCTGCCGTGGTCACATGCTAACAGTTCAGGACAGGCATGAGCGGGCCAATCGGCAAAAGCAAACGAGGCGTCTCCACCAGAAAAGTGGGCCGTCTTCCGCCCACTCAAGCCGCCTCCGAGGCCTGCTGAGCTGCCGCAGATTCGGCAAGCGCCACTCGTGCCACTCAACTCAGTCCCGCGGGGCGAGGTCCCCGCCTGCCCAACCAGCCACCTCTACTGAAAGGTGTGCTTCCATCAACCATCTCAAAGGCTTTATTCTCTTTCACCTAGTTTCCCAATAAGAAACAAAAACTTTTTGGCAGTAAAGAATCCATAGTGTATCAGTAATTTATTTTATTCTAAAAAAGTAATAAAGCTCTACTGGCTATCACTCGCAGCAGAGCCACAGAGGTGCCTGCTTACTGGAATTCAGTGGGTACGCTCTCCTTCAGCCCAGCCACAGGGATGGCCATGCACACTCATGCGTGTGTCGCTCACGCACACACATGCACACACGCGAACACAACCCACAGAAAACTATGGCAGCAAGACCTTCCCCACTGGAGTTGCAACCTGTCAGCAACCTTACCCTTTCCTCAGAAACCACACCATGCCCTCCTCGGAACTCCGCAGCATGAGCTCGGCTCGGGTGGGGAAGGGCTGGAGCCTGCTCTCCAGCTGTTGCCCCCACAAGCCATTCCATCTGCGTTTCACGTCACAGGAGTTGCCGGTCACCCATGATGCCTGGCGGCTGGGAGCGCAGGCCACAGAGTGGGGAGGGCTCGCCTTCAGGGGGGAGCCGCACGGGTCAGCTTCCCTGGGGGTTCATGGGGCAAAACCAGAGCCACAGGGCAGGGGAAGAAGGGAATGCTACAGGGCCGTGGGCCTTATTCAGAAGGACTTTCCATGGACTGGGAGTTAGTAAACTGTTTTTTAATAAATACGTAATTCTCTGTACTAAAAACAAGAGCAACTGCTCTCATCTGAAATCGTTGAAAAAGAACTTGGCCGTTTATCAGCGCCTCTCTTCCCAAATAAACGAAACCACTCTAACAATAAATTTGGCCCAGCGTTGAAGTCTGTCCTCGGTTTTGGTTTCCCTTTGAAAATTATGTAAACAAACAAGGACCAGGAAATCTCTGCTTGTAAGACAAGTGTGAAAGCAGGCAGGTCCGGAAGGCCAGGTCGGCCACTGCAGGGCAGGCTCCCCAATGGCCCGCCGGCCCGCCGGGAGCTCAGTCACTGTCAGACCCCTCCTTGTACTGGGCCCGAAGGGCCTGGCCGTTCTGCAGGGGCATTTCTTCATAGTCGCTCCTGTTGCAAGAGAGACCTTTGACAGTGGTCTGCTTCCAATGGCTTATGACTCTCCCTAACGCGGGCTCGCCATTCGGACAAGGATGCACTTCACGGCTTCACCTCTCCGCTTCCACGGCCAGCTGGCAGTGCCCGCGCCTCACCCCCACCTGTCGCCCAGGAAGAACTGGCCTTCCTGAGCCACCGCTCCCTGCAGGTGTTCGCAAAAGGGAACACTGTTCCCTCTGGAGGGCGTGGAAATAAACCACAGACTCCCATGGCACTGCCAGCTAAAAGAAATGTCCTGATGCCGTGAAAACTGTTTCAGATGCTGAGCCTCCCGGTCAGTAAACATGCAACACCAGGCCGAGTGCGCAACCTTTGTGAGACAAGGACTTACCCATAGATGACCTCGTCGTCGGAGTCATTGAGCATGGAGAAGGCGGGGTTGTCCTTCAGCTGGGACTCTGAAAGCCAACCAGAGTGGTTCCTATGTTATTAGCCTGGAGCGGGTGCTGTCCTAGAAGGAGAGGGCTCAGAAAGAGCTGGATTCGAATCCTAGCATCCACAAGGCAGTAGCTGTGTGACTGGAGCAAACCATTCCGGGCCCTGAGCATGTTCTCTTCCCTACCCGACAGGGCAGCATCACGCTTGGCACCTGGGGAGCCCACAGGCAGAGTGGAGCTGCCCTGTCCTTTCCCTGAGTGCACATGGGCAGGGGGACAGTGGCTGGGGGGTGGGGGCAAGGGGGGGACCTGTGTCCACCTGCCCCGCCCCGCCCTTCCTCCAGCCTGCAGCCAGCCACTGAGTGTCAGTTTCTTCCTCCCTAAATGGGAGGGTCAGGAACTTTTCACAAGGGTGTTTCAAGAATGCCCAAGGTGTGGGAGTGGTCCTGGCTTTTGAGAGACCCCTGCCAGGGTTCCAGAAAGAAATGCTGCTCACTCCCTGCATGCCTGGGCTGTTTGGCTGTCTTTGGTTGTGCTTTCCGGGGAGCACGACTGCATGCTCTGACCTCCTGCGCAGTCACAGTGCCGGTATGCAACAGGCCATGTTCTGTGAGCCTCATGGACACGCTTGTGCTGGGCCCCGCCCACCCAGTGTGTCCATCTTGTGCTGCAATGACACAGCCCGGGCTGCGTGGTGACCGCGACTCGGAGCTCACCATTAAGCAACCCTGTTCCCCTCTGCCAGACAGGAGGAAGGCAGCGCGAGGCAGGCCCCAGCACTGACTGGAAACCCGGGAGGCGTGCCCTGAACTTCCCAGCCGTCAGGCCCCAGGCGACTTACCGTACAGGGCAGTCTTCGATGGCGAGTACACAAAGGCCAACGTGTAGAGGTAAAAGTTCAGCAAGCCATAGAAAGACAGGAATTTGGCTGGTGATGCTGTCAAGGCAAGCAAGTGGGCGCGGAACACTGAGTTCAGACATCGGTCGCATCTGCTTTCAGTCTGTCGGCCTGACTGAAAGTGCCTCGGGGCCTGTAACCCAGACCTGCTGGTGCCGGAGGGAGAGCCTAAGGCCAAAAGTTATGACAGCCTTTCAAGGTTACCTGCAAGTAGCAGGTTAACCGTGCTCTCTGCCGCCCGTGGGAGCCTCCCGAGGTGGCAGAACCCAACATGACTCTGTGAAGGGTGGGCCACACACACATGCGCGAACCCAGGATGAAGAGCTGGAAACAGACCCCCCGGCCAGCTGTCCTCAACCTTTTCTGGATTACAGACCCTTTGAGAGTCTGATAAAAATGTAGTGTGAAATTCAGCCATAAATTTGAAAAACCAGGCATGCCAGAGGGGTCCAGGGTGGAGTGTCAGGGCGGTGCATGGCCAAGCCCGGCTGGGGAGCCCACCTTACCGTCACCCCCGTCACCGTGTGTCAGCGGCGGGTGTCTGAGCAGCGCTGTGGGAGCCACTGTGCCAAGTGGGGACCAGTGATTGTGGAGAAGCAGACTCCACAGGGGATCTGGTAGTTGTATGGCAGAGGCCCCAAGGACAAAACCCAAGCCAAGGATTAGCCCCTGAGCAACCCCTGGACGCCCTCACGGCCAGGGCAACTGGAAAACACACCCTTGACCTCTCAGGAACCAACGGAGCCCACTGTGGAGGCCTCGCCCAAGGCACCCACGCGGGGATGCACAGAGGCCCTGCAGTCATTAAGAGCCCCTCCTGGAGACAGGCCTCAATGCCTTAGTCACCACACCCTGTGGCACTGCCACTGGCCCCCGCAGGCTGACAGTACAAGAGGCTGACAGTGGCTGCAGACACTGGGTCCTGGGCATGAACCCCCCACCCTGTAACCACCTCAGGGGCCAGCCTCCCCCCTGCAAGCCTGAGCTGCTGCCTGTGGAGGACCAGTGGGTCCCGGAGCTGCAGGGGCCCAGGAGGGCACGTGTCTCTGCAGACAGGTGAGGGTCCCCCAGGGGCTCCGCAGGGCGGGCAATGAGGAGGGGACCTGCCTCTTCTGGATGCCAAGAGACCCGACACGCTCCCCGCTATGTCCAGAATGCATCCCTGACGCTCGCGGCCTTCCCGTGAAAAGGATATAATTCTGGTAGTGAGTTGAGAGTTCAGCTACAAAATTGTCTTGCAATGCTTGTGCTCCAAACCTTAAATAGAGGATGACGATGCTGGAAAAAAGGAGGGAAACACATAAGACGTACGAGGAAACAACACTAGCACCGTGCGCACTATTGCGTTCACCCGACTAGCAGTCAGTCTTGCTACTGCGGCTTCTGCCGGAAACGTGCCTGCACCCAGGCACACCCACCTCTGCGGCTGGGCACCCACCCTCAGACCCAGGGGCCTGCCGCTGGATGCGATCAGCCAGCCCTGACGTCAGCCAGGCCACAGTCTCAAATCGTGGCCCCGACGCTCGCCCTCAGCACACCCCCTGCTTCTTTCCCTTAATTCAAATTTCAAGAGTGTCCCCTACAACCACCAGATCCCCTGTGGAGTCCGCTTCCCCACAATCACTGGTCCCCACTGAGCAAAGTGGCTCCCACACCCCTGCTCAGACACCCGCAGCTGACACACGGTGACGCGGGTGACGGTAAGGTGGGCTCCCCAGCCGGGCTCGGCTGCGCACCTCCCTGACCCTCCACCCTGAGCCCCACTTTCAGGTCCCCTCCCGGAGGCCCACCCTCCACCTGCAGCTGGACACCTGTGACCACGTAAATGAGACCCCTTCTCCCGTGACCTAGACCCTCCGTGGGGGGCCCCTCCAGAGAAGAGCATCCTGGCCTCTCCAGTGGCCCCCCTCCCTCACGTCCTCATCTTCGAGGACACTGCTGGTCCTCCTATGCACCAAGACCCTGCTGTGCCCACTGCCCAGGCAGCCAGCCCCATGTATTTTCAGGGCCAAACGTCACCCCTGAGAGACGTCCCCTACCCACCCCGTGTAAAGCAGCCTCGTCCCTCCTGCCACTGTCCCCTCTGCTGTATGTTCATTATGACCCTCAGGCTGCTCGTTTATTTGTTCAACTCCGTCTTCCTACGTTGGAAGGTCAAGGCCATGAAAGGAAGGAGCCTGTCTGCCTGTTTACCAGTGCAAACACTCCGTGAACATGGGTGAGGTACATAAATGAGTCCCCTTGAATCCCACGTGACAAAAATCAGAAAGCCTAACAGCTTCTGAGACGAACTGTAGAGCGTAAACAGTAGCCCCCGCCTGCGGCCTGGGGGAGCTGGGGGGTGCAGGGCAGGAGGGCTTTGAGGAGGAGGAATGTGTGTGTGACGGGGTGTGTGTGCAAGAGTGTGAGGAGTTTGGAGACAACGTGTGCACTGTGCACTGCAGGGACTGATAGCGTGCAATGCACACTCTACTCCTTTCCGGCGACGTTAATGCTGAGCGACATTCCCAAGTGCACGCCGAGCTCTCACACTTGGGTGGGTGTGCTGTCCCCACGGTGAGCGGGGCCCAGCCGTGGATGCCACGCGAGCCCTTCTGCTCAACAGGGGAGCCAGCCTCTGAGTCCCCGGGACGGCTCCTCCTGGGAAAAGGGCTGGTGGCCACTCACTCGCTATCTGTACAACCCAGAAAGAAAGGCAGAGACTAGCAGTTTTCCCCTCTGGATTTTGATTTTAGGAGAAAGACAAATCCTAAGCGACGATTTGGAACTCATGCAGAGACAACTTCCAGCGCCTCCCACCCCCATGGCCCCAGCTCTGCCGCGTCCTCGGGCCCTGCCCTGTGGGTGCGCAGTTCAGTGACGTCTGTCACATGGACCTTAAACAGAGACAGCTCCTGCTTGGCATCCTGTCCCATCAGCAGGGTCCTAGGGGCCAAGGGCACCATCGCACCGGGTTCTAATCTTAGACACGTGCTGACCGCCCCCCACCGCGTGACAAATGTCAGAGCAGGTCGGTAACTGAGCCAGTACCGGTCAATACAACGTAGTCAATGCCCTACATCCCCCGGGCACTGGGTATACCTGAGTAGAAGGACCCTAAATTTAACCCTGTCAAGGGGGAGACAGACATCCATGAGAATTTTTAAAAGGCAGTTTTGTTTAAGAAATGAGGTTTTCTTACCTAATGACAAGCACTACAAAAGTCAATGCGGTCAGAAACTTCAACCTGAGATCTGAAAAAGAGAAGTTCCCATCACACCCCCGGAAGTACATTCCACGTCAGACGAAAACAAAGCACACCCCTGAACAGGACCCCTTCTTCTCTCCAGATTTGAAACCTGTCCCTACTGAAGCCCAGGAGAAACACCATCCCACCCCCACCCAGGGTCCACAAGGGTGGGGTCCCCAGAGAGGCCATGCCATTAGGATTTGTTGTGACAGACTGAGGGAAAGGATCCCAGGAGACCAGGTGACTTCCTGACTCAGGAACTAAGAAAACTGCCCTGGCTGGCGCCTCTGCGACGTGTGATGCCGGAAGGATCCAGGCAGCTCCAGCAGCCATGCTGGGCCTCGTTCCCAGCCCACGGGCCTCCCTGCTGCTGGCCCAGGGCTCTGTCCACAGTTATCGTTCAGCCCTGTTGTGGCTCCCTGGGGACCAAAGGTGCTGGTCCCCAGCCTGTGGGAAAGGGACAAGTCCCTGGGTCCTCCCTCTCCAGGTCAGGCCACTTGCCTGGTGGCCTCGGTCCACCCTGCCGCCCTGTGGCAGTTCTCCTTTCGCCCCTGACCACCTCACCCCGGGCACCTGGGCAGTGGCGCTTACCTACATAAGGCATGTGGCGAAGCTCAGAGCAGGCCCGCACAATCAGGAAGAAAAGATACAAAACGTACACAGCCGCCATCACCTCGAAGAAAACCTTCATTCCCTGGAAGGAAACGGCATGGAAGTGGGATTAAAAGCAGGATTGCAGCGCCACCTGCCTTCCGACACCAGACCCCGAGGAGGAAAGACAAGCATTTTTAAAAGGGACCCAGAGTCCTGAACGGACTCCACTGGACAGAATAGGAAGGTGCTCCTGCAACTCTGACTATGCTGGTCCAGGCTCAGCCTGCCACCCTCTCCGTGAGCACACGTGGCCCACCCCACAAGGATCCCCAGCCCTTGCTAATCGGTTGAGGAAGAACCCAAATCCTTCCCTTGCACACGGAGAGGCCCCAGAGCACACGGGGCCGGGACTCTGCTCCCGGGGGAGACCGGGTCCCCCCCTGCCCACGAGGGAAGGTAGTGGCACGTGTCAAAGACTCTAGGCCCAGATCCTGGGAAGTCCTCAGGCAAGTCTCAACTTTCTGGACCTCAGTTTTCTTATCTGTAAAATGGGGACACTGAAGGAAGTCGTCTAGAAGCATCAGGTCTAACACCCCACAATCCTGTAGTTCTGTTGCCGGGTAAACAAGAACACTTTGCTCTGAGGTTAGAAGCAGTGGCGGGGAAGGCAGGCGGAGGAGGGCCGGGCCGTGCAGGTGGGTGGCGCGCCATGCGACTGGCTCCCAGCATCCCTCTGCGTCACGGGACTGCTGGTCAGGAGGCCTGGCGGCTGCTTCTGCACCCTGGGAACCCGCGACTTCCGTCTGTTCTTGCCAGGGCGCTGCTATGATTCCTAAGCCCCTCGTTCCTGGCTTGCCCACCGCCTGACGGAGGTGGGGCACACACGCGCCTTCCTGAGCCCCAGTGCCAGCACAAGCGCCTCACATTCCTCGCATCGGTCAGTCCTCACAGTGACTCCGCAGGGAGTGCTCCAGCATCACCCCATTGCACAGGCAGAAAAGAGAGGACTGGTGGGGGGCTGCGCGCCAGGACGGCTTCTCCCTCAGGGGCCCGGGAGCCCTGGCAGCCTGGGCGCTCACTTGGCTTGCCAAGCCTCGGCTTCCTCACACGAGAAAGGAGGGGACTGTACCACACCAGAGCGCCAGTGGCAGCAGATTAGCACGAGTCTGTGCTGTTTTGTCTTAACCACCAGCCTCACAGGGGCTCTGTCCCCAGGTCTGCAGGGCCTGCCCTGAGAAGGCAGTACCGCAGCGCCTCCTGTCCCTGGGGCCCAGAACGCCCCTCCCCCACAAACCCTATTCCAGCGTTCCAAGGCTAATTAAAAGACAAAGAAAAAACACAAAACACAAAGATGCCACCTCCCCTTGTCTCTAAGATGCCCTGGCTGGGCACGAGCCCCTCGCACAGCCTGCTCTCTGTCTCCTGTGCCTTTGCTCTGGGGACAAGGTCACCGCACGCGGTTCATAAGGCACACATTCAGCAACCTCCTGAACTCCTCACACTGATGAGCGTGCAACAGGCAAGGCTCCGGGTGCCCCCTCCGGATTTCCATTAAGAATCAGGCGCTTCCACTGTTTCCTGAGACACATACAGTCTCAACACAAGTGCAACACCTTTTCGACACACCCTCGCTGACCAGCCCACCCTCTGCCTCAGCGGCCGGCCCCACAGAGAACCGCAAGCTTCATCCCTTTACAAGAGTTCTGCAAAGCCACAGAGAGAAGTGTGCAGTGTCACCAAGGTCAGGATTCCCACCCTGCCTCTGGGGTGCCCCACGGACACTCAGGAGGGCTAACTGTGCTTCGGGGCTCCACAGGCACCCAGAGTGGGGAGAGCCCCACTGTGGGCTACCGGTCGTTTGCGGGCCTCTGTGTGACATGAAAACGCTTGCACACCCTCTTTGAAAGGACGCAAGTTTCCGACGGTGACAGCACAGAGCACCCGGAACACCCGGCCCGCGGCTGCAGACCCAGCCCCGCCGTTCACCTGCTGGAGACCTCCCGCCTCCTTAGGGAAGCGAATGGACAGAACCGTTTTCTCAGTGGTGCTATGATGTTCCTAAAGTCTGACACACTGTGGCCCTGGTGCCTCAACCATGAACCGAGGCCTGGGAGTAACCACGCAGTTTTTGTTTACTTATTTATTTATTTTTAAAAAGATTTTATTTATTTATTTATCTTTAGAGGGGAAGGGAAGGAGAGAGGGAGAGAAATATCAATGTATGGTTGCCTCTCACGCATCCCCCTCTGGGTACTGTCCTGCAACCCAGGCACGTGCCCTGACTGGGAATCGAACTGCAATCCTTTGGTTCGCAGGCCCGCGCTCAATCCACTGAGCTACACCAGCCAGGGCACAACGTAGTTTTTAAAAGCTCATTTCTCATACGAGGTGAACACATTTCTCTACATTTTCCCCATGAACTTCCCACAGTCCTTCCCAGACAGCCAGTTAGCGAGTTCAGGCCAACAGCACAATTTAAGTTATAAAGTTCAGTCATTTTTAAAAACAGCAAGAAAAGACCCTCGTGCTTTGTGAATGGTCCTTACCTGATAATTCCCTGTGTCCACACGGTACTGGTACATCGGATCGTGTAATTCATTAACTCTAAAGTCATGTTATAAAAAACATTAATTAATAACTAGTGTGCTTATTTTATACTTCTACTTAGATTTTAAAAAATTATTAAACTATTTGCTAACCAACAGTAGGGAATTTTTTTTAACAGTAATCCTAAATTTATGGGGAATTCTAAATTTCACACTGACAACACATATGACATCATTAGTGGAAAGTGTCCACAGTTATCACCCCTGGGAGGTCGAAGCACTTCTCATCACCAAAACCCCTAGCCTGTTACTCCTGCAGCTTTAAGAGCTGTGCTTCAGGCCCCTCCCAGTGACAGGCATGGGCACAGAGACAGATGGACCAAAAGGGATGAGCACACCAGAGAAGCGATGAAAGTAACACCAAACTTCCCAGACACCCGCTGCAAAGTGAGGCCGACGGCCGAGATGGCCACAGGCAGGGAGGGGGCAGAGAAGGGTGAGCTCAGTCCCATCACTAACGTGCCACGAAGTTCGAGGTGCCAGGTGCCAAAACCATGCCCTAAAATGGAACTCGTTTCTGCAGAAAATCCATTAGAGGCTTCTGCAGTGGCCAATTTTACAAAAGCACAGAAAAACTAAAACAGAAAAGCCCTGGGAGCTGGGTGAGGTGGAAAGTTTACAGTCGCCGCCAAAGGAGCAGCTAACGCGTCTGGTGGCCAGTGGCAAGCCAGGGGCCACCAAAGTGAGCGTCACTCCTAGAGATGACGTCTCTGCAGGAGGACTCTGAAGTGGCCCATTCTTTTCCATTTTCCACCTTAGGGTAGAAGAACTGTGTGTATGTCTGTGTCATTAGGGCAAAAATGAACCTTCAGTGCACACTACCCGGTCTTGAAACCCTGGGTGACAGATTCCTTTCCGGGTGTGCTTGCTACATACAGTTGGACTTCAGGTCTGTCCACAGTGCCAAATGCTTTCCAGGACAAGTTCCACGCATAACAGAATTACTCACGTCTGCCATATTCCTAGTGTGACAGAAGCCAACCACAGCAGTCCGACAATGAAGAACTTCGGCAAGTAGAAAGTCAAACACTTCCTTTCTCCCTAAAAAGTAAAAAAGAGTAACAAACAGCGAAGTTAGTAATTCTGGCAAGCCACTAACCCTAATGCACCACACGAGGCCAGACCCTCAAAGCATGTCTACATGGCGTGCACTCTCCTGGCAGCTACGAGGCTACAGACACGCTCCCAAGGACGAGCTTAGCTCCAGGACGCCCCCCTGAGGCCAGCAGGGGCAGACACAGGCTCACCTGCACCCGAATCCCGTGGTACACGCACAGCCAGAAGAGCAGCAGGGCGCACAGGAACAGGGACTGGAAGAGGTCGTCCAGTGTGCCCAGGACCCAGCTGTTCACCAGGAAGGTCAGGGGGAAGAACGGGTCTGGAATGCAGACGGTGGAAGGCCTGCTGGAGGTGGTGTGCTGAAGGCTGCTTTGTTTTTCAAAGCCCCGAAAGCCCATGAACAGATGGCCCCAGCGACGGCTACAGAGCACCGTCTGCTGCCACCACCCCTCCTCCCGCAGGCCTGGGAAGCCCGAGGCTGGGCTCTGGATCGGGAGAGGAACAGACGGCAGTGTTCGCCACCTTCAGCCAAGTCCCAGGGAGGCTGCGTCTGGAGCCCTTCCCAGTTTTACCCACCAAAGCAGTCCCTCATTTGTGAAAGCCCCAGGCACCTTCTGAATCCTGGCGCGGCACCCCTCACATGCTGAGGGGCTGCCACCAGTTCCTTCAGGGGCCTGGAGCACTTCGGGAGACTGGGGGTGCCTCCCAGCTTTCCATTTTCAAGGGCGAAGCTCCTAAAAATTGGCCCCTACCGTTGTAAAGTATCAGCAGAGGCAACAGGACAGACATCCACCTGTGCTCGATGCCCCAGTCCCGCATGGAGAACTTGCGCAGGAAGTGCACGAACAGGCACTGCAAAGCAAGCCAGCCTGCAGTCACTGCGAGGGGACCCGGGTCGCCCTGCTGAACTGACCACGGAGACCCTCGGTGACAACTGAGAGGAGAGGGTAAACGGCAGAGGGGCCCGGGGCAGATGGTCCCGAGCGGTTCTCAGGGGTGGGCGGGGACCGGGAATGAATGGGGCCACACAGAGAACTGCCCTGGGCACAGGCCTCGCACCCATGGCCAGGCAGCACCAGGGCTGCTGGAGGACAAGTCTGGGAACAAGGCTTATTGGCACAAGCTCCGGAAGGAGGCTGGGGCCTATGCGAGAAGTTCCTGTAAGCTGCTTTAAAACATTATGTGATTTTTGATTTGGAGGTCTGGGTTTATTTCTTGTTTTGTTTTTCTATAATCTACTATAAGCCAGTAATTTTCTGGGCAATCGGACTTCCTGGTTGATGGACCACTTCCTCCAGGCTGCCTGTTCTACACGGGCCTTTTCTCCTGTGTAAGAACAGAGGGCAGCAGAACCACCGGCACCAGAGACGCTTCCAGAAACACATCTGACTGACCAACCAGAAATGGCGGTTTCCCATTGTCCTGCGGTCAGTTCACTAGGGAAGCCCTGGGCATGGCCTGACACCATGTCCCCAGCTCTCTGTGTACTTCACTGGCTGTGTCCCACCCTCTGTCCACACTCAGGTCCTAGCCACTGCCGTCTCACTTTTCTCATGTCCCCCATGAGCTGTGCCCTGCTACATACTGTTAGTCTGCAAGGCACCAGGCATTCCTCAGGGGGGCACCTGCGGTGGACAACACTGGGCACTGGCCTCATCTCCTGAATGTCACAGCCTCTGCGCCATCAGGGCGCAAGCAGCCGACACGGGCAGAAGGCCACCCTTCAGGTGGCGATGAGCCGCCTTCGTCCTCCTCCAATCCACCGATTCCTGCTTCACAGCCTGGGCCGCCCTGCCCTGTGGCTGAGCACCCCCCTCAGCAGCCCACACCCCCCAGACCACCCGTCTGGGCCTCACTCCTAAAAAGCCTGGGGCTAAAGGTGTGATGTGACTTTCCAAATGCGAAGCCCCAGCTGTGTCTGCACTCAACGTGGCAGGCCACTGCTGCACAGGCAGGTGGCATTTGTCACTGCGCACTGAGGAGTTTATAAGTCAGTGGCCTGTGACTACTACTGCACACGACAAGTCCCTGCTAGAGAGACCGCGTCACTGTTCGCGCTTCAGCAGCCTCGCGACGCGCAGACTATTTAGTGAGAGCGGTCAGCTCTGGGGTGGGGCGTCTCCAGGTCCAGATGAATCTCCTACACGGTCCACACTTAGGTGATCGTAATTCACACACTGACCTTGCCCTTGTTAGGACCTGCTGAGTCTCTCAGGTAGGTGGTACTCACAATGACAATGAAGGTAAGCACCGTGAAGACGAACCGGAACCAAATCTCTAGCTGGGAAAATGCAGGGTTGTAAGTCTTCCACTAAAACGGAAAGTGGGGCAACAATTGGGGGAAAAATGTATCTAAAAGGTACCACAGCACAGGGAATATAGTCAATAATACTGTCATGACTGTGCGTGGTGCCAGCTGGGGACTGGAAACACCAGGACACAGTTCATAAAGTCCCTGGTTGACCAACCACTGTGCCATATTCCTGAAACCAAAACACAATAATACCGATTGTCAACCACATGGAAAAATAAAGTTAAAGTAAAAATGAAAAAGGAAGCACATCAGATTATTCATAATAGTTAGCTCCAGCTCCAGCTATGAGAATGTAGGTACTTTAAAATGTTCTTTCCTTAACAGTTTCTTACACGTTCTAAAATTTTAACACTTAGTACATTTTATTTTTATATTAAGAACAGACTTTGAAAATATTAATTACCTAGAGGTGAAAATAGTTTTCAATGGCATTACACTTATGACGAATCTAGCAGATAGATTATTCTATAATCATAGTAAGGGCATTTGGCTTTTAAATCTCGTATCAAAAATCGACACTATCAATCTCTCTATGAGACAACGCCAGGTCTTCCGTGAAAAGAAGCAGAGAAGCGTTCACATCGCTTACAGAAGAGATGAAAACCAGGAGTAGGTAGGGCGTTCTAAAAAATGATGAAGTGAGACCCGAAAATAGGAATCTGAAACCAAAAGGCACAGTGGAACTGGCTGTCGGTTCTGCTGCTCTCGGAGTAGTTTGAAGGTGCCAGGCGCACCCCTCACAGAGCCGAGGATGCGGGAAGCACACGCCGGCACCGGCAGCCCCTCTGCCCCGGCCACGAGCCAGCACCACCGGCGCTGCACGGGGCTGGTGGGCTGCACCACCCACGGCATGGAATCGAAATCAGCCCAGCGGCTTTAAAACCCCACTTCCAGCCCTGGCTGGTGTAGCTCAGTGGATTGAGCATGGGCCTGTGAAGCAAAGGGTTGCTGGTTCGATTCCCAGTCAGGGCACACGCCTGGGTTGAAGGCCAGGTCCCCAGTAGGGTACACATGAGAGGCAACCACACATTGATGTTTCTCCCCCATTCTTTCTCCTTCCTTTCCCCTCTCTCTAAAAATAAATAAACAAAATATTTAAAAATAAATAAATAAAACCCCACTTCCAAACAGGCACAGAGTCACCAACACTAGATTTAACTTACTTGCCAGGAACATTAAAATATATACACACACAATTTCAGACACTGGAAATGAGGCCATGAAAGAGACTAATGTCTGGCTGATGGCAGGGAGGTGCACCCTCTGGCTGTCCCAGGGTGGGGGACCCCAAGCAGAGCCCAGAGGCCTCCCTGAGCCGTGAACACTCAGCTGGAAGTCCAGGGGGACAACTCACTGGTGATGATTCGCAGGACGGAATGCTGAGAAGAGAGCTACACCAAGAGAGTGAGAGCAAGAGAGAGAGAGAGGGAGAGAGGGAGAGAGAGAAAGAGAGGGAGGGAGCACCCTGAACACCTGTCAGAGGCTGGTGTTCACCCATCTTTGCCTGAGCCCTGATCAGCAGGCGAGTGTGGGTGAGCCACCCAAGGCCGGGAAAACCCTAAAGGTTCACTGGCGCCATACAGGCCAGCAACAGCGCCTGCCCCAGGGCAGTGAGTGCCACAGGCCTTACCTGCAGTGCAGGGGAAATTAGCTTTGATCTTAGACTCGGAGCTGCTTTGGGCCCACCTAGTCTAGTTTAAAAGCAAGGCCCCAAAAGATCAAACCATTTCCAAGTCACTTTACAACATCCCTGAGCAAAGCTCAAGAATATTTTGTAAGTAAGGATACAGGATCTAACCATCACCAGTGTCTGGCACTGAGTTAAAAACACCAGGCATGTAGAAAAGCAAGAAAATACGGACCGCAGTGACCAACAACAAAGCAGTCAAGACAGACCCAGAAGTCACTGATGGCAGGACTAGCAAGTAAGGACATCAAGAAGCCCGGGGAAAGAAGGAGCCCGGGAAGCAGAGACGCGCAGAACAGCCGCCACAGAGCAGATGGGACAGCGGTCAGTGACACGGGGACGTGGCAGCAAGGCCAATCCAACGCGCGGCAGAGGGAGAAGCGAACCGAGCGCCAGGGGCTACGAGGCAACTTCGAGCAGCCAGACAGGAGTGCATCCGGAGTCCCTGGGTTTCTGTGGGGAGTGGGCAGGGCAGGAGGATGGACAAAATATTTGAAGGAATAATGAAGTTTTTCCAAATTTGATAAAAACTGTAATCTCACAAATCCAAGAAGCTCAAAGAACCCTAAGTACAAGACACATGAGGAAAAGTACATCAAGGAACCACAATCATTTAAGTAAATACCAGAGAAACATCTTGAAAGTTTTACAGAGAACAAATAAGGACAGCAGATTTGTCAGAAAAACGCAAGCCAGCAGACAACCTCGCAGCAGTGCGGGCCAGCACCACAACCTACTGCAACACACCACACACCTGATGAGATGCCCAAACCAAGGACATGGGCCATCCGAGCGCCACCTGGACGACAAGCGACTGGAACTCGTGCACCGCTGGTGCGGACGTAACACAACACAACCACACTGGGAAACAGTTTAACACACCCCAACCATGTGACCCGGCCTTCCGTTCCTAGGTACTTACCCAGGAAAAGGGAAAGCGCACAGCAAAGGTGCGTGCGCAGGTGTCCACAGCAGCCGTACTTACAACAGCCCTGAGCCGGGGGCAAGCCCAACGTCCATCAACGGGTGAATGGACCGGCCATTGCTGCTACAGCCGCTCGGTGGAATATTACTCAGCAACACAAAAGAATAAAACGTTGGTACACCCAACCTCACCAGTCAATCTCAAAATAATTATGTTGAGTGAAAGAATTCAAACACTATGATCCCATTTATGTAAAATTCTACAAAACACAAGTGAATCTCTAATGCAAACAGACTGGGGGCCCCGGGGGTGAGAAGCCTTGAGAGGGTGCGTACGCTTATTATGTTGTCATGGCAATGGGTTCCCAGGTACATCTATCGACATGGAACAGCTTTGTATTTTACATATACTCACTTCTCTGTATGTCAATTATACCTCAAAAACCTCCCAACAAAAGCCCACAGTTACCAATTGATGTCCATGGGAAAGCGGAGCACCGTGATTCAAGGTGTGTGCAGTCTGAAGCCAGAGACTCAGGTTCAAATCCCAGCTCTTCTGTTTCCTAGTTGAGTGACTTACCTAATCTCACTAAACTTTGGTTTTCTCTTCCTCAAAATGGGGATACTATTAATTACTGGAGAATTATTGTAACATTTAAATAAGATGATGCATATAAAAAGTTTAGACCCGTGCCGGCAAGTAGGAAAAGTTCAGTAAGTAACAGGTATCACAAATCCAAAACACGCTACAAGATCATCACCGCTGTGTGTGTGACCTTCACACACTGGTCACGGCAGTGACTGTGAGCACCCGTCGGGACTGGGGTGGTCGGAAGGCTCACACAGGAGAAGCACAATGCACGTCTGAGCTGAGGAACAGACTCTAAGGCACAATCAACAAGAGAAAGAAGATGTGTTGCCATCAGGAACAAACTCACGGAACATGTTTAAAATGGCAGTGAAGAAAGTATGTATCTTTACCTTCGCGAGACTGGAGTTCTTAGGAAAGGAAACACTCCTGGTTTCCCACGTTGAGAGTCTGTCAAAGCAGCACGTGACACTCCGCTCACTCACTTTAAAACCAGCACTAGAAAGGCAACTCTGTGTTCGCACTCCTGGCTCCCCGGAGACTTCCATCTGAGCTCTCGAATCCGAGTCAGTTGAAGAAAGGAGGGGAAGGTGCGGCGTGGGGATGGAGCAGAGGGCACCAACTCGAGCTTTCAGAGTCGGCCGGTGCCTGAGCTGCTGCCCGAGGCACGTGGCGCCCCGTGCCTGTGTGCAGGGTCCAGCCTTACTTCCGCCCGGTAAGAAGCCCATCCTTCCTGCCCGGCTCCTCTCAGGGAGGCCGCCCCTGCCAGCAGTGGCGAGGGGTCACCCGTCCCAGTACCGCAGCTCACTCTGGCACTCGCTTGTGCCAAGGGCTTGAAAAGCCTCTCTCTCCCCTCGTGTGAGCCCAAGAAGAGAGTGTGGAGCTCGGGGAGCAGGCACTGGCCCTCCGCTGTGGACAGCGGCCCCGGGGTCGCTGGGATCTGGTGACACCAGGCGGGAGGAGGAAGTTCCACGGGGATTCCATCCACCATCTGGCCTGCCTGCACCAGGCCATTATTAGGACAGAGGCCACTGTCAGGACCTTATGCTAAGGAATTTGTTTTTGCACTTATTTTCAAGCACCAAAATGTATATTTGAAGTGAAAAAAAGTAAAAGGAAGTACACAATAAAATCCCAGCAAACACTCTGGCTTTAGACATTAACTTCGACGTCTTAAGAGCTGTCCATCTTCTCCTGGCCTTTGTGCCAAGGCCCCTTGGTGTTCACAAAGCCGCCTTTGTCCTTCCAGAGACGGGGCTCCCCCCGTCACACCATGCACTGACATCTGGAACCGGGGCTGATTTCAGGACCCCGGTCACTTCTCCCTAATTAAAATCTACAGGTTTCGGTCCAGTTCCTCCATTCGGCATTTGCGGAGCACCCACTCTGACTGTATATAAGCAAACATAATGTCAAATCTCGTGCAGACATGCAACAATTAAACTTAAACAAATTAGTCAGTAAAAATGCCTCCAGGAGCTAATTTTTTGGCAGAGATGAAATGTGTTCAGAGACCCTCAGAGAGTCCTCTGAATAGGAAAGCCACAGGAGCACGGAGGGGCGGGGGTGTCAAGGAGAGCTGCTCAGAGCCCTGTTCCTCCCGGAAACGCCGGGAACTGGTTCCGGCTCAGACGCTCGGGGGCACTGCCTGTTGCGGGTCCTCTCCACTCACAGGGAAGCAGAGGCGTCCACTGCATGGAAAGCTGAAGCTCGGGCACATGGGCTGTTGATTCAACCTCATTCCCCAGTGAGAAAAAGGAGGAAGTGAGACATGAACAGCTAGCTAGAGTCACTCAAGAATCAACCTGGAGAGCAATTAATTAGAGGCGGAAAAGCCCAGCTTTGCTTGAGGACGACACATGGAACTGAAGTGATGTGTGCAGAGCAGATGCTCACAAAATGCAGGAGAAAACGACAGAAAAATGAGCAGAAGCAACCCGCATGGCATCTAAGCTTCACACCCATTGCATGTGCAGGGTATGACCTGTGCAACAAACTCTTAAAAAAAAAACCCAAAAGATAATCAGTATCTCATTGAGTACCTACAGGGCCCGGAGGGTCTTGATTGGCACAAGGCCACGTGAGTGGGCAGGATGCACTCAGCAGAGTAAGAGTTGGTAAAACAGGCAGACAGAGAAGGGCGCCGCACAGTTACAAAACGACAGGTGCTAAAGCAGAAGTCAGTGAACCAAATGATCACAGGATACGGACTGAGGACAAGAGGAGAGGAACGAAGCTCCCCAAATTAAGAGAATGTGGCGACAAGAAGGCCAGACAACGCCTGTGGGCAGGCCGAGGCAGAAGCGGGGCACCCACCGTCCACTCTGCCCACCGGGGCAGACAGGTGCTGCCGGGGGCAGAGCTCGGACAAGCCCGAGCACTCTGGGCTTGCCCAGGTGGCAACTCCACCTCCCCGGAGGCTGGAGACGCAGCTGGGGTAACTTTCACCCTGAACTGGATCTTCCTCAAGGAAGCACTGGCATGTGGAACGAAGAGCGACACGCACAGGGGAAGGGCCCATCTGGCCTTGGAGCTTTCGCAGAGGAGCCAGAGGCACCGCCGCACGTGGTGAGAACAGCCTAGACAGCAAGGACACAGGACTCAAAACTCTAAACACCGCAGGTTTCCGAAGAGGTGCCAAGGAAAGGCACAGAAACTCTCAAAAGTCCAATTCTGTTGAAGAAGCAGGAGCTGCCTAAAGCAACGCCCGCGATCACACAGGCGGCACCATGACGAGCTCTGATGTTTACAAGTGCAATTCACGTTTTGTTTTTACTGAAAGGTAACACACTTACCAAAATCAGCACACGCATCCTACATGGACAGCTCAGTGAACCGTCAGAAACTGAACACACCAGTGCAAACATATTCTGATTGAGAAGCATAAAGGGAGGGGCCCCCAGAAGCCCCTCCCTTTATGGCCCCTTCAGGCCACTCACCTCCCAAGAGTGACACTAATCCTGAATTAACAGTGTAGACTCGCCTCGCCTGTTTCTAAAATTTATGTGAATGGAACCATCTACTCTGCACTATTCTTATTTGGCTTACTCCATTCAGCATTTCACTCAGGACAGTTGTCCGTAATGTTGCAGGTGACCGTGATCCCTCATCCCCATCGCTGTGCAACAGTCCATTACAGGAATGGGCCACAGTCGGTGCGCCCACTGTACTAGAATAGCTTGCCGTCCGCAGCTACTGAGAACAGGGCTGCTGCGGCAGGAACATCTACACGCACGTCGTTTGGCCCACCTATGCCTCTATGCCCACTGTGCCAGCTCACATCCTCACCAGCCGGGGAGGCAAGTTCAGAGTGCCCACGCCCCGGCCAACTCCAGCACTTTCTTCGTCGTAGCCATGCTGGTGGGTGTATAACAGTGTCACTAACACACTTTTAATATGTATTTTATTTCTTAAACTTTGTTGACTTCCAAAAAGGAATGAAGGCAGCTTTATAATAAAAAGCCAGGCTCAAAAGAAACAAACAATTTTTAAAGTTTTTTAAAGAGTAAAAATGTAAAGAAAGGGGGTAAATAATTATACCACAAACCTATACCAGGATGTTGGTAATTACTCCAATTCACATGAAACCGATTTCTGAAATGTCTAGCAGCCAATACCAGAAGAGAAATGTGATTATACAGCTTTCATCCTCTAATAAAAGACTTACAGCAAGTGAGCAAACAGAATATTTTTTGGAGGGT
Source organism: Sturnira hondurensis (assembly GCF_014824575.4). Classification (NCBI taxonomy): domain Eukaryota; kingdom Metazoa; phylum Chordata; class Mammalia; order Chiroptera; family Phyllostomidae; genus Sturnira; species Sturnira hondurensis. The sequence goes on along the minus strand of NW_028072798.1, from coordinate 6,038,595 downwards.
TAGATCAAAGTTCACAACATAACTGATACTGTCTTCAAAAAGAATCCTATAAAAGACACAAAATACTTTAATGCCTCTCTAAGCAGCGGACATAATGCTACTTTGTGATTCTATGAGGTAGTTTTTCGATAATTGAGCTTTTTAGAGTGAATGGCTACAGTGTATCCTGGACTTCCCCTTCAAATTTTGGTTGTTCTAGGAACCTTTAAAAAAATCCTTATCTGAGAATATGCTTATTGAGTTTAGAGAGAGGAAGGGAGAAAAAGAGGGAGAGAGAAAGGGAGGGAGGGGGAGAGACAGAGAGAAACATCAACACAAGAAACATCAGTCGGTTGCCTCTCATATGCACCCTGACCCGGGATCAAACCCACAATCTAGGTATGTGCCCCGACTGGGAATCGAAATGAAACTTTCGGTGTATGGGATGATGCTCTAACCAATGGAGTCACTCATCCAGGGCCTTAGGAACCCTTAAAAAAATAATTTCTTCTCTGGTTATAAAAAAGGCCAGATAAAGAGCTTCCCAGACAAGAAAAAGTTAAGGGAGTTTATCACCAAAACAGTATTATAAGAAGTGTTAAAGGGCCTTCTTCAAAACAAAGAAGAAAAAGAATTAAAAATATGAGTAACTATACATCTATCGATACTTTATTTTTAAATTATTCTTATTTATCCTATACAACTGCACCAATTTATCCCGCTTTGCTCTCCTCTACCCAGTCCACCTCCTGCTCCCAGAGTCAATGGCACACCATGGTCCATGTCCACAGGTCACTCACTCATACATGTTTTTTGACTAGTCCCTCCCCCTTCTTTCTATTCCTTGCTAGGCCCCTCCCCCCAGCAGCTGCCAGTCTGTTCCATGTTTCTACGTCTCTGGTTCTGTTTCAGACTATAAGATGCCCCCCCCCCAAATTTGGGAGGAATAATGGCTGTTAATGCTGCTGTTGAGTTCTGTTTACATTTATACTGGTGAAATATGTTATGTATGTTAGTAAATGTTTTACCACATTTTTGCTTCAAAAATTTTTTTCCTAGTTTCCTCCTCTAAAACCTAGGTGCGTCTTATGGTCCGAAAAATAAGGTAGTTTATTTTATTCATTAGATTCCTCTTATAAGTGAGGTCATGTGGTGTTTGTCTTTCACTGACTGGCTTATTTCACTTGTCATAACAGTCTCCAGTTCCATCTGTGCTGTAACAAAAGGTAGGAGCTCCTTCTTTCTTTCTGCTGTGTAGTGTTCCATTGAGTAAATGTACCACAGTTTTTTGATCCACTCATTTACTTATCGGCACTTAGGCTGCTTCCTGCACTTGCCTATTTGTAAATAATGCTGGTATAAACACAGGGGTGCAAAAGTTCTTTTGAATTGGTGTTTCAGATTTCCTAGTGTATGGTCCCAGCAATGGGATCACTGCATCAAAGGGTAGTTTCATTTTTAATTTTGCCGCATTCCCACCAACAGTGCACTAGGGTTCCCATTTCCCCATTCCTCGCCAGCTCTCATTTGTTGATTTGTTAATGGTGACCACTCTGACAGGTGTGATGTGGTATTTCATTATGGTTTTAATTTGCATCTCTCTGATGGCCAGTGATGTTGAGCATCTTTTCATGTCTATGGGCTCTCTTTGTGTCTATTCTGTCAACAATTGCTTTAAATGTAAATGTATTTTACACACAAAATACACACAATGGCAGAATGGATAAGAAAATAAGACCCTTACATGTGCTGTCTACAGGAGACTCACTTCAGATGGAAAGCTACACACACACTGTAAGTAAAGGGATTGAAAAAGATATTTCATAGAAATGGGGGGGGCTAGGGAGCAGTACTTATACCAGATAAAACTGACTTCAAACCAAAGACTGGAATAAGAGACAAGAAGGATCCAGTAACTCCCCTTCCGGGTATTTATCTGAAGAAACGCAAAACACTAAATCGCAAAGACACACACATCCATGTGCTCACAGCAGCATTACTTCCAAGAACCAAGACATGGAAGCAACTCAAGCGTCCATCAACAGATGAGCAGACAAAGAAGTAGTGCACATATACAACAGAATACGACTCAGCCATAAACAAAGAATAAAATCTCGCCATCTGCAACATTATCACGGGTGGGCCTAGAGGGCACTGTGCTGAGTGAGATAAATCAGAGAAAGACAAAAGCCAGACAATTCCACTTCTACTACGTAGAATCTAAAAAACAAAATAAACAAACAAGCAGCAGAGAGTAGACTCACAGATACAAAGAAGATTTTGACAGTCGCCAGAGGGGAGGGAGGTTAGGAGGACGGATGAACAAGGGGAAGGAATTAAGAATCACGGAATAGGCAGAGGGATGTAAAGTGTGGCACAGGAAACACACAGCAAATAGTACGAGGTGGCCAAAGCGGGTTTACGGCCGTGAGTACACAACACACAGTTTACTCCTGTACTGTGATTTTTCCAGGTGAACAACGGCAAACCTACTCTTGCCCCACCCTGGATTGTAATAACTGTGTGCTGTGCCAGACATATACTAGATTCATCGGGGGTTTTCACTTCCTCAGTGTATAAATATCTAATCTCTGGGTTGTACACCCAAAACCGATATAATACTGTACATCAACTCTAGTTGACAAGTAAGAAAAAGAAGTAATTTCCCTGTAACTTTTTAAAACTGTACATGTCTTCCACTACCCAAAACAACACAACCTCAACGCTATGTCATTTCTACGACTCAGCGGAAGAATGGCTGTGGAAAGGCCCGAGGCCGGCTGTATACTTACTGTGAAGTTCACTTTCTTGATGGGTACCTTGAGGTGCTCAAATCCCACAATCGCTGTATACTTCGTGTAATTCAAGTAGCTGAGGTGAGCCACGATCATCTCTGCACACTTCTGCAAATGCACAAGAAAGCATAGGGTCTTTAACGCTGGCAAGACCCCCCTCCCTCCAAGTGACTATGAAGTGACATGTGTCGACACCAGCGATCTGAACTGACCACCTCCAGGGGACTCAGCGGACACCTACACAAATGAGGGTGCCAGCCAGCCACACACCATCCTTAGAAGGGTCCCAGGGGCTATTTTTAGAAATAAACGAAAAAGACTTACAGTCCTTAGACTCTACTTGGGAGGATTCAAAGTAATATGCAGCTGCCCAAGGAAGTTTCCAGGGTAACACAAACCCGACACCTCCACGAACACACTCGTGTGTAGCTGAGACACAGCCAGTCAGACCCTCGGCTCCCGTGCCTCCTCGCGCCACGTCAGCAGCTGCGGTGAGAGGACCGGGCGCTTGTCCCCTCCCCGCCAGCAGTGTCCCTTAGCTAGGTGCGGATGCACCCACGGCAGGCTGTGCGAGCGACAGCCGGTGTGCTTGTGTGGGCGTGTGCTCAGTCCTCCACCAGGAGCCCCTGCTCCTGTCCTTTAGGATTAAGAGTCGGCCTCCGCAGGGCTCCTTTCGGGGGGGGGCGAGGGGCGCGGGGCGCACAGAGGTGTACCTGTGGCCAGGTGGGTGGAGATGCCTCCCCACAGACCTCTGCCCAGCCACGCTGCCCAGCCAGCTCGCTCCTCCGGAACTCCCGGCCCCTGCCGGAGGGCACTGTCTGCCCAGAACCCACAGGCGGTCCTGTGACTTCCCCAGTGGCACCTGCGACACCGTGGCTCTGACCAGGACACAGTCACCCCTACTGATGATCAATCAAAGGCTGGCTTCTCGAGCCAGGGATGTCTGAGGTCAGGGTAGGAAAGCAGGTCCGCATGCCGATCCAAGGAGCAGGAGGGACGGCAGAGCGGAGGCGAGTGCGTGCGCCGTGAAGGCAGCGTGAAGGCATGAGTCCAAGTCTCTCTAAACCCTCAGGCCGACTGGTGACGCCAGGCTTGCCCCAAAGCCCGCCGTGATGGGCGTGGGGAGGGACAGGCCCACGACCCCAGGCCCTGCTCTCCCACAGCCAACACGCGAGTCGGCGGCTATTTATGCGGCACCCACACTGCGGTTCCCCTCCCACCTGACCAACTCCCCTCACAGGCAGCAGCCACCTGCTGTCAGGGCACATGAGTGTAGGGCCCTGGTCCCAACAGAACCAAACCCACCTTTTGTCTCTGACACCGGGGCACAGGGCGGTGCGCAGGGAGGGGCGGCAGAGCGCTCCGCGCGATGGAAAGGTCTGCATCGGTGACCATCTGTGCTGCACAGATAAGCACTTCTTACAAGTTCAGAGTCTGTCTGGATTTAGAGGGATGCCTCAACTAACAAGAGAGTTCTACATCAGGCTGTACATGTCTTCAAGTTTAAAGAGCTACGGTTGAACCAGCTGAGGCTCTGCGGGCCCGAAGTTCAAGCGGTGGTGCACGTGCAGACTGCAAAGCCCTCTGAGAATCGCTTTGTCAGAGCACTGCAGCCTTCTCAGCTGCCGGGCAGGCCACCTGCTACCCAAGGTAGACAATGTCTTTCTTCACATGGAAACAAAAAAAAGGGAATATGAAGGGGTAGTCACTATCTCCGTGACACGAAAACTCCATCTTTTTGCAAGTCAGTGTCAAGAAGAGAGACTTGAGCAGAGAGAGAACCACAGAAGGATAGGTCCCCAGAGGTGACACGGTGTGAACTTCAGTGGGGCCACGAACGGGAGAGGGGAGAAACCACGGCGACTCGTGAAGCCACGCTGCCCAGGTGCACGGCACGGTGGATGCTTCCAAGCAGCCATGGGGACAAGTGGCCCATGGGCAGCCCAGCTCTAGTCAAAGCACAGGCTTTGGGGGCAGGGGAGGTCATGGGAGGTGGTAGCAGCCAACTTGTCCCAGTCCCACGTTCTGGGAAACCAGCAAGACCAGTCACACTAGCCTCAGGACGAAGTCACAGGCCACCTATCCATCACCTGCTCAGTCCAAGAAAAGAGCGATGCTGAGACCAGACCCCTGGTTGCCTGCCTGCAGGTAGAGCCATGGTCCTTTCCAACTCCATGCCTGCCGTCCCTCCTGTCCATTCAGCCACACCAGTGGAGTACTGTACAGGGGCCAGTTGGGGGTTGGGTGAGCGCCTCCTGCTGGCACAAACACTGCACACTCTCATACAACATTCAGCCTGCTCCCGAGGTCCAGACAGGTAGCAGGTAGCCCCACTTTACTGACAATCAAACTGCACATCAGAGCTGCCCGGATGTGCTTACGGTGATGAATGGAGGCAGACGAGGGTAGTGCTTCCCCACTCAGCCACTGCCTGGTCCACCTGATAGGCCAGCCCAGCAGGGCCACTGTGGTGGGGGACCAGGGGACATGACAATGGCTCGGCCAGGAAAAGGAGGCCCTGCCCCACCAACAACCCAGCCCCTTCAGGCCATGGTTCTGACCATCTACAAAGAGTGGCCACAGCCAGGGACCCCACTGAGTGGGCACCCTCCCCTCACCACACCCCTGGGCACAGGAACAGGCTACAGGTCTCAGCGCTCTCAGCAAGGTGTGCATGTGGGTGCCGAGGGCACGCCCTTCAGAACACAAGAGCATGGGCTGATATCCTGTGCCCCTCTGAGCCTGTGTTTTGACCTCTCTGAGCCATGGGTCCTTCCAATACAAAATGGGCCCTAAGGAAGACCCTGCCCCGTGGGCCTGCTGGGAGGACTGAAGGAGGTGCCGTCGAGAGCACCTGGCATGAGGCCCGGCAGGGGAGCCGCTGTCCCCACCCTGGATGCAAACGCACGCCCCTCTGGTGCCCCTCATGCTCTCCAGGCTGCCACGCAGTCCCGAGGGCACATCCTCACTGCAGCAGGGACCAACCCCCCAGTCTGATCCTGCCACCTGTGACAGACAAGGTGCTGACAAAGGCTGGGCCCTCGGGCGTCTGACCGCACAGCTACACACTGTACCTGAAGCGGGTGCTCAGCCACAGGTCACTCTTCCTGAGTGGCCTGGCACTCTCGGGGCCCCCAGATGGGTCAGGGCAGGCATCACACAGCTGGCAGCAACCCAGCACCCCACGCAAAAATGACCGAGGAGCAGTGGCGGGCTTCCATGTGCGACAGGCAGCCAGCCCACCAACAGCCATCTAGGGACGCACCCGGCAGTGAGTCACACAAACCAGTAAAAGTATGCATCACACATACTCGGGGTGTGTGTGGTGTGCTGTGTGTTTGTGTGTGCCCGCACACGTGTGTGTTCATGAGCATTCACAAGGGTGTGGGTACGCAGAGTCAGACGAGGCTCCACCCCATCGCCCGTGCGGGTTGGTTTGCCTACGATGGCAAATCTGACAGTGCAGCGTGAGAATGATCACAGCCACGGGAACGCACTCACCCCGGTACACGTGAGGGTCCGTGTCCGATTGTGAGCTTTGTTGTGAATGAACTTGGTGGTTCCGTCTTCAGCTACCCCGTCCATTTTGACAGTCATGGAAAAGTTTGTCTGAACAGACGTTTCTACAAAGGAAAGAAAAGCAATATCAGGGACCACGTCGGGCACGTCACACTGACAAAGTGCCTGCCCAGGGCCACGACATCTTTGAAAAGCCTGCCCTGCCAGCCCGGTGAGGCCACTGTCAGTCACTTCCAGGAAGGGCCAATGTTTTGTGGCTAATGGATCATTTGTTATTTCCCCCACAGACTTTTAACTTTATACCAATATTAAAGAATAGACTCATAGTATTTCTTCTCATACATTCTTTATTTTTCTGATTAAATGCTCACTGTTTTATAAAAACAGAGGAAAAAGACTATGAAGATGGCATGAAACACTCCGACCGGCCACCTGGAAACCGTGCATGGTCCAGCCTCCCAGACCCTCTTCTAGACCTGCGCTTACACAGCTGATACTGAGGATAGTTTCGTAAAATGTTACCCCAAAGGGACTATTTTCTGATACCCGTTTTTTCACTTCACTTACTGTGGCCAAGGGTTCTTTTCAAATTCTTTCTCAACCAAAGCACCTCACCTGGATCCTGGGACACCAAAGACACTTCGGTGGCCACCGAGCAGCCCTCTGGGGACAGTGCCCAGCCAGCGCCGTTCTCAGTGAACAGAGCTTGCCCGCTGTAAACCAGGGGGGCTCTGGGGAGGGCTTTGTGGCCTGGGCACCACCGGCATGTCGAGGCCACGTGGTTCTCGGCTGTGGGGTCTGTCCAGTGCACTGCAGAAGGTTCAGCAGCACCCCCGGCCTGCACCCACCAGACCCCAGCAGCTCCTGCTTCTCCCCAGTTGTGCCAATCAGAAGGTCACAACGTCTCTAGACATTGCCAAGTGTCCCTGGGGGACAGGTTCTGTTGGAGCCTGTCGGAGCCCTGGGGCATCAGCACTTAATTTCCTCCAGAACCCCATGGTAGAGAGCTGCAGCAGCAGCGCCCGTGCCCCGCAGCCACTGGGCTGCGCCGACCGGCTCTCCCTGAGGGCCGCACCGTCACCTGCTTGGGAGGACAACGGAGAATACAGAAGGGGCTTCCAACCTGCCGCCGCTACAAAAAGCAGAGAGCACCTGTGTAATCCACCTTTGAACACCTGTTCAAAGACTTTAAAGCTCCTTCAACTCTTCACACATGGCACTCAGACCGCACGTCAGACTGCATACCTTGTGACTGATTCAACTCCACGACACACGTCAGCCACAGCTGCTGGTTGTAGGCGGACAGTGGATTTGAATGCACTTCGAACACCTTTAGGTGAAGGAAAAAGAAAAAGAAGTAACCTATGTGACCTTTTCATGCATCTACCAAGTAGCTCACCTTAACACCCAAAATTTACGTTAAGCAAAATGGCTTGCGCATTAGTGCCGATTCCTTTTGATGACGTAAGTGAAATTCCGTCTTCCCAAACAAGGACGGACAGACTCTCCACTACGATCCCCTCGCCTCTCACGAAACCCTCTCCACAGGCGGCGCCCACCACCCGCAGCCCTGGGACGACAATCCTACCTAAACGCACACAAAAAAGGCCGTCTTGGAGAAAAACCTGCAAACGCGCACGATGAGACACACAACAACAAGGACATCGAAGGAGTACGTTCCCAAGAATCTTGATTTAGCATCAATGCACCAGCCATGTCACTGTGTGACGGCTCTTTTCAGCTTTATAAGTCTTAACACCCTTGAGGAGAAAAACTAGGACCACGATGCCAGTGACACTTCTGCAGGGTCTGCTGGAAAACACGGCACTGCTGTCTGAAGGCGGGGGCTGGGGGGACACTGCTCAGGCAGCCCACCCGCGGTCCCCAAGAAAAGAGCTGTCTGCACGCGCCATCTGTGAACACCACACGTGTTTCAGGTGCTGCGACACTTCTGGAGGCCTCTATAAAACTGTGACCAAGGCGTGCCCCACAGCCACCTGCATGACACAATCCACTACCAGATAATCTGTCGTCCTTCGGAAGGGAGGGGGGCCCTTTGGAAGCACATCAGTCCGTGGGCGGGCTGCTACGTTCTGTGTGTTTACAAAGACGGGCATCGGAGGGGCAGCGCTTACAGATGGACTGCAGCCTTCCTGGCCACGGCTGCGCCTCTGCAGATCAGTGGCTCGGAGCTAAGGAAAACAAGGAAATGCCAGGAAAAGAGGCTGCAGAGGGGCCCTTTCGAGCTAGCAGGAGCAAAAAGGAGAATTAAAAGGTATAAGTTTTAGGACGTTTTTCTCCTTCCGCCCTTTTGAAAACTGTAAGGGTGGAAATGCAGCAGGGAGTTGGGAGGACAGACAAGGGGATCTTTGAGGTCAGAGAATCAGCGTTAACCGCACACGTGATGGTGCCAGGAGGCTGCAAGACAAGAGCATGTAGTTTACAGATAAAGATTATGTTGGATACACAGAGAAAGAAACGGGCTTAGTTGGTTGGGCTCTCACAAGCTAGCTTTATTAAAGAATACCAAAAATCTCCAGTTGGAAGGACTTTTGTTTTTCTCTAAAGGTGGTGAACAACCAAGGAAAATTTAAAAACAAAAGAAAAAAGGATATTTCATTTAAACTGAGTTCGTGCAAAGAATACCAATCATCCGAAAGAAGTTTTCTGTTGGAAACCAAACACAGGGGCCACGTCTCAGGCTAAAACAAAGCGAGTGCGGCTGTCAGAACCGAGGACCAGGGCACACTAAGCATTCTTCGGAATCACCACCCCATCCCTTCTCTGGCCCAAGGCATTTATCACGCAGAAAAGGCCCTTTGCGCAAACGGGCACCTGGGGGCCTGCGCTGAGGGTGGGGTGAGAAACCCGTGTGGCACGGAGAAGCAGACTGCAGGACCCCGTACGGCAGGGCCATGTCCTGTGACCTGGAAGCGTACCCGCCTGTCATCTGCCACTCAGACCCCGTCTTACCTGTTTGCTATTATTTCGTGAAACATAAGCTTCAGAAGTCTGGATCACTTTGGGCCCTAAAGTGTAACAGAGAAGGAAAAAAGTAGGTTATAGTCCATGTGGATAATTCATCTATTGGTGTTTTTCAAATGCCAACAAGGACATATACTGCACGGAGGTGATCTTTTCCTGGGCTGTCTTAGAGGTGTCACATCTATGTATGATGGCAAACCACACAAACACACACACACACAGCGCCCGCTCCACGGCACACCGGGACTCCCCCAATGCAGGTGAGCCCAGTGTGAGCACCACACGACGGGCATGGCGTCCGTCCGTCCGTTTGTCCATGCAGGAGCCGCTCCTCAGCTCCGGGCAGGTGCTCTCGCTACACGCACGGCCCTGAAACAATCAAGGCCCTGGGAGTGCCTCTGTGGTTTACGAGCTGTGGAGACTTCTGCTGAAAACTGAGACACATCTATCCGTTCATCCAATAAATCCAGTCTTCCAAAAATGTTTATTAAGTAGAGAATATTAGAAGAACACTATTGCTAAGGCTTTATACCTAAAGGACATTACACCGAAGGCTTTTCCTGAAAGAGCAGACTCAGAAGTTCCACGGAATCTCACACCGCGGTTTTTTAGAGCTTCAGCCTGAAAAAAGTGATTGAAGGAAACTCTGTGGATCTGGTTCCAATTTCATTCTGAACTGCATTTGTTCCCAAACAAGTCGCCCAGCGTGATGCCAGCTTCTGGAGCTGCATCCGTGACGGTCCCCAGCCAGCCGCTGGTCCCATGCCTCTGAAGAACGCAGGGACAGAGGAGCAAGGATGCATCTCCTCCATCTTGGTCCTGGGGTTTCTGGGACTGGCTCTCGGCCCTGCTTTGATGTGAAGATGCCAATGAGCCTGCGTCCATTAGTGACGAGAGCACAGACGGTCCAGGAAAACAGGCAGAAAGCCTCTGGTGGCTACTCCCGATCAGCCACTTCTAAGCAGCAAGGAGCCAGGGGCTCTGTTTATGACACTTCAGAACGTTTTGGATAAACTAACAAGTGTAACGAGGTTGCTGAACCCTGCGCGACCTATGAAAGTGGTGATGGCCTCCTGAGGCAGATGCCTCAAGGGACAACACTGAGACCCCTCAGGACCAGCCCTCTTTGCTTCTAGAACTCTGACCGACTCCCACCCCGCAGGCCCCTAGAGACGAAGTACAAAGGGTGACCCAAGAGGAGGTGTGCTACACCCCCCAAACTACTGAGTTCTCTGATCTATGCAGAAATCAGAGAAGGGGAAGGGACGTAAAGTTGGATCGGGCTAAACAAAGGGATACGGGCCCGCCACGCAGCAGTTCTGAAAGCTATAGCTGGGAGGTGAGCCAGGGCCCTGACAGTTTGGCGGGTTGGCTGCAGCGTGGCCTGGAGGGTGGTCCCCAGCAAGTGAATTAGAAACGCCGCACCTGCCTCGACTGGAGGTCGAGGAAGGGCCTGTTGGGGGGAGCTGCCCTTTAAGACCTAGTTCGAGCATCCAGAGACCCACCGCTGCTCACCATCACTGCCGAAAACTGGTGAGGGGGCCCCAGCACCCTCACAGCTCTCCGGCAGCCCTTCTCTGTCGGCCGGGCCTCCCTCACCAGAGGGGCCTTGGCCACTGAACTGGGAAAACACCACACAAAGGCGTCACTGGTAAGACTGGGTGTGGCACCACTGTGGCACCACCAGTGACCCCCGCAGCAAAATGTTTGCTTCTTGTCCTCTAGAGGTCTTGCTTCCACCAGGAGACACGACAGTGATGCCACTGAACTGGAAGTGAAGACTGCCCCTCCTTTGCCTGTGGACTCAGAGGCAGGATCCCTGAGCTGGCCGGGGCCTGAGGCCGACCGCCCACGGGACTGGATGGCTGGTTTGCGGCGGCGGTGTGCCTGGGAGGCAGGAAGCGGCTCAGGGTGCCTCCTAGTGCCATCCTGCCTGTGACTACGGTCCAGGGAACTCCAGCCCAGTCCAAGGGCGACGAAAGGCCCAGGCCCTTCAGGATCGGGGTCTGGGTTGCTCCACCTGGCAAAGAACCTCGACCACCTGAGACACCTGCTGAAGGCAAAGGAACCGTGGGAAGGGCGGGGGAGTAGGGGGTTAGAATCCCAGCTGGGACCTCGGAAGTCGTGACAGAAACAAGGACTGAAACTGCCACACTCCTCGTTTTGTCCTGGATATGTCTGTGTCTGCATACAGGCAGGTATATTAAGCAAACACCTGTTCTCATCCTTCTCTCAGTCCCTTATCGAGAGACACAAGCTGTATTGATACTGGCGACTTGATAACACGGCACGTAAGCACTGTTGACCCCACGCCACAGTGCTGAGGTGACAGGAGGCAAAGAAGAGCAAACGGCACCCCAGGAGCCCACCTCCCCCTCCAGGGGAGGGCCCGTGTGTTCGGGCTGTGTGCAGGACAGCTACGGGACCTCCTTGTACTGGGGGTCAGCCATGGCTTAAGGGGATGCCTGTGGAGGCCGAGCAGATGATGAGTGGACTGGCGACGGGGAATTTTCTGTGTCAGCTCACCTGGGCCACGGGGTGCCTGGCCAAGGGGTGAAGCGTCTCTACGTATCAGGGGGCGCTGTTTCGGGGTGAGGTGAACACTGACGGGGGAGAGGGGTCACACAGACTGCCCTCCCGAGAGTGGCAGGACCCCACCCAACTAACTGCAGGCCTGAACAGGCCAGAGAGGCTGAGGGAGGGAGACTTCGCTCTCTCTGCTCGGCTGTCTTCAGGCTGGGACATCGCTCTGCTCTGTCTTCGGGCCGGACTCAGCCTGAACGCAGAGCACCAGCCAGCCTGCTTCTCGGGGCGCAAGCACACCGCGCGCTCTCCAGGGCCCCACCGTCCCACGACCCGGTGGTGCACCCGCCCACAGGCACCCCCCCCCCTCCCCGGCACTGTTCCACCCGCCGGTCCGCCTCCCCGGAGAACGCTGATACCGGCGCTCTGTGGAAAGAAGGGAAGGAGGGAGAAAACCCTGCCATTGTCTTTCTTCTCTCAGCCTTGACGCCTCTGAGTCTGCGGGCGCAGAGAAGGTCAGACGTGATCCCGGGTGTCTAAGGCAGCCGGTGCTCACGGAGTCAAGAGCAGGCCGGGGTCCGTGAGACGGGAGACCTGGAGAATGTTAATGCTCCCGCCAGCCTGAGGGGGCAACTGTGAAAATCAAGGAAGATAATGGCTGTGTCCTGTGCTGTGACTCAGGCAACTGGTATCCCTCGATGACTCCACGAGAAGGAAAACAAGAGGGACCACGGCTGCCACTGTCCCTCACCATCTGCAGCAGCAGCAGCAGCAAACAGCCCCTCGAGGACCAGGCGGTCCTCGGCTTCCACACCCATTCAGCGACGCGGGTCTCAGTGGAGGCTGAGGACCTAGTCTTTGGAGGCACACTCCACATAATGTCAGCTTCCAGCGTGCCTTTGAAATGGTTCCGTCCGACCCTTTCTCAGAGATGGGAAACAGGACCAGGGCAGTCAGAGGGTTTCACGAGGTTCCCAGAACACCAGGTCCCTGCCCTTCAAACTGCATGCTGGGGACCGCAGGGCACCTGAGGCCCTGACCACAGGACTCCCTCATGCCAAGAAGCTGGGTGTCAGCAGAGCAGCCTCGCCCTGCCCTGTGGCCACCCCGGCCCAAGCTTCCAGCCTCGCACGCCCTCCCCACCACTCGCTGGCTGGACTGTCTCCATGGTCCCGTCTCCCACATCAGCCAGCGTGCTCTGGGCTCCCCAATGCCCAGCGGGGGCCTGGCTCACAACCATCTCTCCAGAAAAGTTTGTCCAGCAGAAGGTACATGGTCAAGTCCGCCCGGGGCTGCCCTACTGAACTCAGGCCCTGGCTGCTGTGTGGGACAGGACCAGGGTCACCCCTCCACTGAGCTGGTGCAGAGAGAAATGGGCTGCACCCTCCATGACAGGTCCTTGGCGGGTGAGAGCAAGCGGGTGGAGTGAAAAAGCCCTACCCCGAGCTGACTGTGAGTGACAAAACGATCCCAACCTGGGCCTTACCTTTGATCCCGACGAAGACAGTCAGGCCAAAACAGACGAAGAAGACAACGAACACGAGGACAAAGTGGCGCTTGGAGAGTGTGTACAGCCGCATGGGGGCCAGCCTGTGGAGGGAAGCCAGTGGGTGAGGGGCGGCAGGGAGCCGGCTCGGGCCAGGCGGCCTCCCCACCTGCCAGCCCTCACCTCAGAGTCAAAGCCAGGTGACCTCTAAAACCAGGTGACCCACCTAGAAAACAGTCTGGATGACCTCAGTGGACACTACGGGGGGGTGCGACATTCCAGTATACCAGAGGTCAAGCACTCTGCCAAGAGGCCCTGCCACCCGGGTCTGCACAGCACCAGCAGCACCCCCCCACCCCCACATGGCAGAACAATGCACTGCTGTGGCTCTCGCACTGAGGGTGCCTTCCGCTCACCCCATCAGCAGTGGCCGACCCTCCTTACACATCTCACCTCACTCGCACACACAGCTGTGACTGCCTGTCACGATGGAGCCCAGACTGGGTCTGCAGGGGCCACCACCATCACGCTTCCCTCTCTGGTCCTCCCGCTGGCCCACAGTTTTGCTCCCTGTCCAGAGTCCCTCACAATCTGAGAGCCCTCACTTGCGTCACCCACCGTGATGTACTTCAGCCTGACCGTCCCCGAGGGGTTCAGTTTTCTTTAATCCTCACCAAAAGACATTTGTCATTGCTTTTATAGAGAAAGAAACACCAGTGCAAGAGAGCAGCACTGATTGGTTGCCTCCCCTCTGTGCTCCAGCCTGGGATGTCTGCGCCCAGACCAGGGACGCAACCTGCCACCTAGGCATGTGCCCTGACCGGGAATCGAACCTGCAACCTTTTGGTCAGAGGACAATGCTCCAACCAACTGAGGCACACGGCTGTGCGGTTTGGTTTAGATGTACCAAGCAAGCTGCCTGCAGGCTTCTGTGATTTAACACCAATACGGAACCCTGCCCTGACAAGGACCCTCTCTCTGGTCCCCTCCAGGTCTCCCCACTGTGTCCCTTGTTCAGGAGAAAACTGTGGTGTAGCAGGTGTCATTTCTTTTAAAACCCCTCCATCAGAGGCAGGGAAACAAAGGGAAAATCTGTAAAGGGCCAGAGACACACGTTTGAGTGCCGGCGGGCCACGTGGTCTGCGTCTCAAGGCCTCCACACACCCGCGGATGTGACACAAACCCGCGCACGTGGCTGCTTTAATTCCGCCCTCCCGCAGGGAGGCGGCTGACCTCTCCCCTGGAACCTTTCTGGCCTTGGCAGCGGAGACAGCAGGAAGTTTCTCCAGCCTCACAGACAGATAACAGCACCCCTCCACCCCGTGTGCCACTGGGTGCCACCAGGAGGGGGAAGGACTGGCTTCGGACCACTCACAGAGCATCAGGTTATTTGCTTTTGTGGCCTGAGCCTCACACGGCTGTGTACACACACACCCTCTCCCTTACAGGGCCAGGGACTCTAGTTCTACAGCCGGGAACCCACGGGGCCGTACCTCAGGGCAAAGGTGGGGCCCATAAGCTGATGTCCCTTGTCCCTCTGACGTGGCTTTGCTGATACAAGGTCAGCTCTCCCCAGCAGGACCTGCCAGGGCACGTGACCATGCTGACAAGGGTCACAGTGAAGAAATAAAGGAACAAGTGTCTCAGTCCTCTCCTTTGGGACTGGGGCCCAAAGACTGGGCCACATGTGACCCTGCTGTGCTTGAGACAAGCCACCTAGTGGGTTAAGTGGCCTGAGTCCAGCGAGATTCTAGACCCCGAGATGGTGAGGCCCAAGAGCCCCAAACGTCGGATCCAGAAGTTACTTTGGGCGAAGCCCAACCCCTCCCCCATTTGTACACAGGGAAACAGAGGTTCCTGCCCCTTGGCAGGAAGTGCCACACCCTGGGAAAGGGGCTCCAGGAAGTAGGACAGAGCTGAGGGGACCTGGCTCCATGAACGCCCTTCTGGGAGAGCCCTGAGGAATGCAGGGCTGGGGGAGAACAAGGTCTCCTTTGTCACTGCCTGCCACTCCCCAGTGTCCAGGCTGCGGGGAGGATTCCCACACAGTGGCACCGGCCATCTCACACAAAGCTGAGCAGACCGAGCGCCAGGGAAAGGCCAAGAGTTGGTGGCTGGCGGCACGCTGACCTCCAAGTTCTGATGGACGTGCTCGGCTCGGAGACACAAATACGAGGCACGCAGGCGGAGGGTGTGCAGACGCACTCTGCACTGTCCTGGCCACTCTTCTGTAAATCCAAAGTCCCTTAAAAAACCTCACAAGGTCACACATGGTGCCCCGTCCGAGCCTCATGAGGCCGGGGCTTTACGGACTAAGGACTCCCAGCAGAGGTGAGAGCAGGGAGCTCACTTGGGAGCGGAGAAAAACAGAAGAATGCTGCTATTTAAGGTATTTTTAGATTTTACTTATTTACTTATTTTTAGAGACAGGGGAAGGGAAGGAGAAAGAGCGGGGGAGAAACATCACTGTGCGGCTGCCTCTCACGCGCCCCCTACTGGGGACCTGGCCCACAACCCAGGCACATGCCCTGACTGGGAACTGCACCAGCGACCTTTCAGTTCCAGGGCCGGTGCTCACACCAGCCAGGGCAGAAGAATGCTACTTCAATTTTTGATTTTTAAAACACATTATCAATGATTGACTATAAAAGCACAGTTATTTAGCAGGTGAGAAGGTATGCTGAGAAGAGACTTAAGAAAAGGATCGTGTCCCTTTCCTTAAAATTTCCTCTTAAATTGATTTTACTAGAAAATTTCCCGGTTCAGGAAACTAGAAAATATTGGAAAATCAAGCATCACCAAGCTCAGAGGAAGGCACAGAAAAAAAGAAGGCCCTGCTTGAGAAAATGTCAGCGGCCCAGCCACGCCCACCGACGAGGCTGGGGGGGAAGGGGCAGGCCCCGGGCCTCCTTTCTGGAGAGCAAACCCCTCCAGGCTTCCCCACTCTGGGAGGTCTGGGTGCAGAGACCCTCTCCTGCCACCAGGTGCCATGGTCGGGGACAGCAGCACAGCACAACTCCACGTGACAATGCCTCCCTGGCCACCGTTCTTTCTACTCTCGACTTCTCATCTCGAAGCTTCGAAGCGGTTCACCAAAAAACTAGAGACTCTGGCACCTCAGGGCCACCACCCCATTCCAGACAAGTAACAGGCCTGCGCTGCTGTATGAACTGACAAAACTCTGAGAGGGCCACACAAAGACAGGAGGACCAGCCGCGGCAGCAGCAGCAGCAGCAGCGAGGAGTCAAGGCCACGGTGAGACCTGCTCAAGACTTAGGACATGTGTCCCTGCCGGTTCCCCTCCACATCTCACGCCCCCAGCTGCCTCGCAACACACTTCCTGCCCCAAACCAGGCACCAGCAGTTTCTCTGCCCGCACCCTGGTTCACTCCCTGCCGAAACGCCAGTGAGTTTCCAACGAGCAAGCTAACCTACACCACCCGCAGCCTGGCACATCCTGGTGAGGAGACAGCTTTGGCACTCCGTGATCAGGCCACGGACGAGAGCAGTATCTCAGTAAACACTCACAGGCAAGATGTGGCGCAGAAAGTGCCCACAGCCAGCCACCGAGAGGCCTGCTCGCCGTCACCAGATCCCGGCTCCAGATCCCGGACACAGTGCTGTGTGGGCTCTAACCCTGCGGACCCGCCTCCCCTTTCACAATCTTCCCACCTCCAGGAACCGCCCCTGACCCTCCAAACTGTTGCTTCGTCTTTCTGAGGTACCACTAGCACCCCCAATCCTCACCCCTGGGCGAGAGAGCCCAGGCTTGGAAAGGCGAGATCACAAAGCTGCCAAGCAGCAGAGGCAACAGGCAGGCCAAGCGTCAGGCTCCCAGGCTCACACTCCACAGCGCTTCCCTGCACAGCCAGGTCAGACCCCGGAACAGCCCACTCACACCCCTGATGGGACGGCTTCTTCTGCCCCCCGCCCCAAACCATCCAAACCTGACCCAGCATCCATGGCTCACCTGTGTGTCCCACCTGCTACGAAGCTTTCCCTCCCTTCTCTACCTCTCACGGAGGCCCAAGGGTCTTTTTAAAAAACTTTATTTATTTATTTTTAGCAGAGAGGAAGGGATGGTGAGAAGGAGAGAAACATGGATGTGAGAGAGAAACACTGAGCAGTTGCCTCTGTTCATACCCCAAATGGGGACCCAGCTCACAACCCAAGCATGTGACCCAACTAGGAATCAAACCCACGGCCTTTTGCTTTGAGGGATGAGGCTCATCGAACTGAGTCATGCTGGTTCAAACAGTTACAACACACTCGGTCTGCACAACATAGCTGAGTGCATGAAGATAAGAGTGTTGTTGGGAACCTCCCTGCCTGGTTTCAGGAGCTGTAACCCCCCTCATGGCTAAGGCTGAGAGAGTGACCTTCAGACCATAAGCCACTAAGGAGACAAAGCTTATCTCCCTGGCAGGAGCGCTGCTTCTGCTTTTTCCATAACTGGCCCCCAATGCTGGATCAGTAGCCAATGACGTGTAAGATTCCCCAAGCAGGGAACCACCTAAGACAGGCATGATCACATGGAGGCCCCAGGGAAGGACTTGGGGGGCTATGGAGAAAGGGGGTGATGAACCCTTGCCCTCGACTTTGACGAAGCCTGAGTCCTCAGTGTCTGCAAGAAGTCTCTGAGAATTCCTTGGCTATCTGCCTCCTCTGCCTGACTTAGGCCTGAAACAATGACAGGGGGTAGTGCAGCCCTGTGCTGGAAAGGGAGGGCTCTCTGGGTGATGAGGCCTGAGAAAGAATTCCTAAAAGTCCTGTGAAGCCTGCTTCGCTAAGAATGCTCCTGGTTAAATGATAAAGGCCCAGGCAGAAAATGAGTTTGTTTTCCCAAAGTTTTGTAGCCTTTTAGCTGATAGACCCTGATTTAGAAGAAGCCCTAATAGTTCTTCGTATGCTATCTACTGTTTACTGCCTGACAATGATCAGTAAATTGTACCTGAACTCCTACACACACACAAAAAAACAATAAAAGGCTGTCTAGGCAAGGGTCAGGGCGCTCTCCCCTTGAGAGGGTGGCCAGGCTGTTCTGAGGCGCTCCCCCCTTGAGGGAGTAGCCATGCTGTCCCTTTTCCTCCACAGGACTCGGCAGTCTGTGTGAATTTGTCTTGATCTTCCATCCATAACGCCATGGGCACTGCAGGCCAGTACACATGTCAGGGTGTCAATCCACACGTCAGAGTGTCAATCCACCTACACAGACACCGGCCTCATGACAGGCATTTAGAAAACGTCTACTCAACATCCGCTAGTTGGCTCACAAGTGTTCATGTTGTTCCCTCACGTGGGTGCTGAGATGCCCGGGAGCAGGGAAAGGGCCCCCTCCCGCACACCTGGCCAGGCCTAGCACCGCACCTGCTGAATCTTGCACCCAGAGGACCAGAGCGGGGAGCCTTCCTGCAAGGCCCTGCCAGCTCGGTGCCTCTCAGCTTCTCCTAACGAGACCCACTGTCCATCTCCCCCTGGGGCCTGCACACCCTTCCACAGCAGGCACCCAACACTCACACTGCATAGTTCCGGCCTGGTCTGAGCCCCCAGGCCCTCGCCACGGATAGACTGTCCCCTTAGGGCCAGCCTGGACTCTTCCGGCCCCTTCCAAATTAACTCCACTTTCATGAGAGATTTAAAATATCACAGACACATTTCCTAGAGAAACTAAAAACACTCCTGTTGGGAAGCCAAGCTCGAGACTGTGGCCGCAGTCCACATCGCTGTCCACCTTGCCATCCCTCACTGCGCATATTCATAACCACGGCCCCAGGGCCCACTTCTCAACAAAGGCAGGTCTGTGCAGACTGCATTTCTGGCGAGAAGACACTGGAAAACTGTTCTGCAGGGCCCTCCTCGCCAAAGACCCCCACTGTCTCCCCAGGACACGTGTGCACAACGCTGCCTTTCGCTGTCCTGCCTTTCCAACACACTGGGACCCAGCCCTTCTCCCCTCCCCAGGCCAGCCTTGGCCACCTTTCACTGGCCTGCAGCAGCCTCCGCCGTCTTCCTGCTTCCAGCCTCCACCCCAGGCCACCCCAGGGACAGCTGGATGAGTTTGTTCTCAGTTCAAAATGCTCCAGTGACTTCTCCGTCACTCAGGGCGACAGCCGAGCACTTCACGGCCAGCTGCCACTGACACACCTGTGACATGTTCACCCGTGTTTATTTCTGTGGACACAACCTGCCCATTGTCATACCTACGTCACTCCCAAGAAGGAACAGGGGCCACAGGGGATGAAGGGCTGCTCTGGAGGCAGGACAGAAGCGCTGTCGCCTGCCGTGTGTCCAGGGCCGCTGTCTGACCCACTCCCACCCGGGTCCCTGCCAGTAAGACCCTCCTCCTGTAACAGAGGCCACAAATGCCCGACCCTCGTCTCCCAGCCTTCGTCCCCACCAGGGCGCAGAACCCACAGGAAATCTACCAGGCGCTGCAAGAAAAGGTTTCCCCACCTAACACAGAGATGGACAACAGGGAACCAATCCTCCGCCGTCCCCAGTGGACACGACTGGGTACACAGGTGCTGCCCTGGGGCCATGGCCATGGCAATCATAAGAGGGTGGACATGACCAACAGGCCCGGGATAGAGAGCCGAGTGATGGAAACTGCCCAGGGCACCAGGGACACGGCGGCACCGATTTGACCCTGGATGTGCCCTGCTCGGTTTAGGTGGCTCTTCATGACACACTTGAGTAGGACTAAAGGCTCCCCATCAATGTGCACACCCAAACACTAAGCGACCGTGAAATGAGCTCAGAGTATGAAGTCCCACAGGCACGGAAGGCACCTTGTCAGCATGGGAGACAGTCGCCACCCATCCCTGTCACCTTGTGGTGCCCTTCCTCCCCTCACCGTGTCACTCGTCCTTCCCTCCCTGCCACCCCTCCCTCCAGCCCACACACTACCCTTCCCAGCCCACTCAGCTCCTGCCTCCCCGCCTGCAGGACAGGAGGAACCCCCCACTGCTGGGTGTCCTCATGGGTGACAGCTGTTCACATGCTTTCGGGCCCCCTGGTCGCAGGGCTCCCTGGCCTCTCGGGGCTCAGTGCTGCAGCTTATGAACGTCAGGCGTTCAATGACAACCGGCTCCTTTCCTACCCGAGCACTCGTCCCTGCTTTTATTCTGGTTTCCTACACGTTCTGTTATCTTCCCTGCTATGAGAAGTATCCACCAGCAACTCACAAAATTTAACTGTCTTCTCCCAAAAGTGTCTTTTAATGTTTTCGTGGCACTGGCCCTTACCCTCGACGCCGCGCTCAGGCCACAGCAGCCCGGGCCTCCCTCCTGCTCCTGCAGCTGAAAGCCAGTGAGCCCACCGGGGCGGCTCAGTGCTCCAGACCCGCGGGGCCAACCTGACGGTTCCCACTACGCACTTCTCCCTCCACATGGGTCCCCTAAAAGGTGCTAAAGCAACACTAGAAAGAAAAGTGGGGACGTGAGCACTCAGTGAGCCTCTTCCTGGGCCTGGAGCAGGGTGGCCGCAAAGAGACTTGGGTGAGCAGGAACTTCGAGAAAAGCCCTCCGGGTGCGGTCCTTCAGCGGCCTGGGGAAACAGGAGGGACAGCCAGTACCAGCAGCCCTGCCTTTTACAGAACCCAGGAGACGGCCAGCCGCAGCAGGGCGGGAGGAGGCTGCGCCAGGGAGGCCACGGCTTCACCAGTACTCCTTCCTGTCCCAGGAAGTCCCGGCCCCGCAGGGAGCTAGCACTGATCGTTCACTGTCACGAACTCTACTACCTGTTCCAACTCATGCCGGAGAGCCCCCTCAAGAATGAAATACTATAGTGGGACAGTGGAAAGGGACTTCCACTCCCAGTTTCCCCTCATTTTAGTGGAGATTTCATTTTTCTTATAACCTATAAAAAAACAATCCCTCCTCTTATGGTCCAAAGTGCCAGTTGAGTGCCGGTCGGGTGCGGGTCAGCCTGGGCTCGAATCCTGGGCCCCCCACTTCCTAGGCGAGTGAGCATGGGTGTCTGTGAGGTTGTCGGGTGTCAGTGAGGGACAATCGGACACCCCCAGGGCGCCTGGGAGGCACCGATGCAGTAACGACCGACCAGCCACAACAGCGCAGTAAGCACGGAGCTCACCCACGCCAGTTCCAACAGCAGGAGCTGTGCTCTGCCCCTCCCCTGCTCCGTCTTTTTTAACAAGTCTGTTTTCACCCCACCAACATCCCTGAAGACCCACTCTCCTGCCCTCTAGTTCAAAACCCAACCAATTGGAGGGAAGGGCAGGAGTGGCTGGCATTCCCCAAGCCCCTCCTTGGTGCCAGGCCAGGCGCTTCCCCAGGAAGCAGGTACTGCAAGCCCATTTTACATACAGGAAAATAGAGGCTCTGGGAGGGTATCTCCCACTGAGGTCCCACCCAGCAGGAGGTGCAGGTGGAACTTGATCCCACAAGGGCGGGGGCAGAAGGGTAACCCACCACTCCCTCGCATTCACTCCTTGGTCCCCTCACCAAAGACTTTCCTTTTAAACCCTTCCATGGAACAGGTTTTGAGAAGAAACTCTGAGGGGAGGAACAGAATAAGAACTCTGAAATTTCAGTCAACCAACTTGAATGTATTACAAATAGTTTATCTGTAGCTATTCAGAAAGGCCATTAGGCAAACAGTGAAAACCCAACAAGCTCCAAGTGTTTTTTAATGAACAAACCACGGATTCACGTGTCTCCCTGCTAGGCTGCAAGCCCAGTGACTTACTCCCGGGGGGGCATGCTGGTTCGGTGACCAGTAACCTGACCAGGGCAAAGAGACCAGGCAAGCAGGCCCCACACTGGCCAACGCAGGGCCATGAGGCAGTGCAGCCCCGTGGTTAAGAGTCCGGGAGCTGGAGGTTGAGGGCCTGGGCTGCAAGGCCCCTCCATACTGACCAGCAGTGTAACCTGGGGCGAGTTCCCTTACACACTCTCCGGACCTCGAGTCCCCGAACTGCAAAGCTGAGGAAGCTGAAGGACCCCCCTCCCAGGACTGCGTGACAAACCCATGAGTTACTACATGAAGACCCCGCTCAGTCACCACCACTGGTACCGAGGGGCGGGAGAGCACGTGCCCAGTGTGGGGTCTGGAGCTGACTACCCGGCCTCAGCCCCAGCTCTGCACCGTGCTGGCGTGCACCCGAGAAACCCAACTTCTCCATACCTCATTCCCCCACCTGCCAAATGGGATAAGGAAAAACTTCTTCAAGGGGAGGGGAGCTGGGAGGATCACATGAAATGATGCACACGAAGCACTTACAACAGCATTCGGTACAAAGTCAACACTCTGTTCTAGGCATCATTTTGGTTCAGAAAAATAAAAATAAAAATAAAAACAGATTATTCTAAGGGACACACCCCAGATAACTCTTTGGTTGCAGGGCCAGGACACTGACCCAGGCCCGGAGTTCCCTCTGGCACCGGGACAAGACTGGGACACAGAAGCCACCGCACGGCTACACAGTGGCCATTGTTCTGTGCCACTAGGAGGAGAGTCTAGTTAACACACATCTCCCCTTAAATGCCCCAGGATGAAAGAGACTCAGGAAACACACTCTTTAAAAATGGGTTGTAGAGACCAAGCAAGACATATGCAAAATGCCAACTGTATGAAGTATGCAGAGCAATGCTATAGTCAGAGCAGAGCAGCCTATGACCCCAGGAAGCCCCAACTCTGCCCCACCAGTGGCTCAACAGGAAGTCCCAAAACACCAGACTGAGACTGCTCTGAGTCTCTCCCCCTGAACTCCCAGCACCTCTCACTTCCCTGGCATTATCAGAAAAGAAATGGAGTCTGCAGGGCACATGAGGGTAAAGCTTTCAGCACTGGAAATGCTTTATTCTCATGCGCTTGGATGTCCCTCTCTCCTGCCCTTTTAAAAAGAGTAGGCTGTGTGGAGAGGAGCAGGGAGTCCAAGGCACCTGCCCACCACAGGCCCCAGCTGATTGTCACCCCCACCTCTGTTCTCCTCCCTCCTCCTCACCCCATTCTTCCTCCTGCTTCTCTTCCTGCTCCTGTAACCTGTCGCCACTCTCAGCGCTGGACTCTCAGTCACATCTGCCAACGAGGGCACTCTGACCCCACCCGGCATACAGTCCAGTACACCCTTCGGATGTTCAGGCTAGTTTTCTCTTCGGATTTCTATTTGCTGCCCAAGACCCTTTTCCGGTGCCAGGTCGGTGCCATTCTGAGCCCCGGAGGTGGCTGGCTGGCTTCAGATAGCCACATCCACCACCCAGCCCCTTCCTTGCTCCACAGCGCCTGGTGCACCGCCTCCAGCAGCATTCGTGTTGCCCCCGCCCCACAGCGGGACAGATGGCCACTCAGTCGCGGAACCGACAGCACCGGACTTCAGCAGGAGACCTGGACTGTGGTCCTGGCTGCCACCCACACCTCGTCAACCCCTCTGCCTCTCTGCGTCCCGTGGAAAGTGTTAACACCACCCCCCAACGGCAAGGGCTGCAGGGTGGACCCAGGAAGATTCCTGTGACCGAATCCAGCCGGCTGTCACTCGGCCACAGGGTCACGACCCTGCACGAAGGCAGAAAGCACCCTTCCTGCGGCAGCCCATGAAGTGCTGGGCACCCAGGAAGGAACAGCGCCCCCTGGACTGGTGCCAGGCAGCAGTGCAGACCCGCGGCCACCTGGGGCTCAACTCAAACACCTGAAGCACCTGTGAAGTCTGGTTTCCTATGCGGTGCGAAGGTCAGAAGCTTCCGAGGAAGCCAGAGGAAAAACCTGCCTCCCGCCACCTGGGTTTGCGTTTGAGCCACAGCCTGGCTCTTCCCTGTGTTTGCAAAGGGCACGGCAAACCCTGGGGCCGCAGCACTCTGGGCGCACAGAGAAACTCGGAGCTCAGTCTCCAGGCCGCCCCTGGGCGCCCGCCGCGCAGAGCCGTCCCCGCCATGGTCCTTCTCCGCAACTCCCGGCTGGACTCAGGCGCTGAACTTCTTTTGAATTCTTCCTCTTTCCTGGCTGCCTCCCCGGGGTCACCCCGGGGACTGCCGCGTCAAAAGCAAGCTTTAGGGACAGCGTCTCTGGGGCCCCGGCCAGGTTTTTCCTCAATAAAAGCCCCGAACTGTGGACTTCTAAGACTCGGTCTCCCAAAGATCTGAAGACCCGGCGGCAGGCTCCCGACGGTCCAGAGGCCGCCGAAAAGCACGGCGCTTCCCCCGGCGAGGGCGCTTTCGACCGAGAGCCGATGAACGGCCACCGGTCCGGGCGGAGGCGGGCTGAGCTGGGGTCAGCCGAGGGGTCCCAGGAACGGGATGCCCGGGGGCAGGACGAGGTCACCCGGTTCTGCTGAGCATCTCAAAGGGCCTCCTGGGCGCGCTCTAGCCGAGGCCGCTCCCGGAACCCGTACTCGGTCTCCACGGACAGGCCGGCCGGCCCTTCGCCGAGATCCCCCATCCCACGCCACGAAGCCCGCCAGCGCCCGCTCCCGGGTCCCCGGGGCTCCACGGGAGCGCAGGGCCCCGCGGCAGGGTTCCCGGGAGCGGGGCACCGGATGCCAGACGCCGGAACCCCAAGTCCGGGCCCAGGCGCCCGGGGACCCCTTCGCCCCCCGCCACCCGTCTTCCCGGGCCCGCACTTACCGTTCCATCGCGGCGCCCGGGGCCCGCGCCCAGGCCGCGCCCGAGCCCACCGTGCGCGACACAGCAGCGGCGGCAGCCACAAGCGCAGCGGGAGCGACGGCGGCCCAGCGCAGCCGGCTTCGTGAGCCCGCCAGAGCGCAACGCGCGCGGTCACGTGCGCGGAAGCGGCCGGAGCAGCGGGGGCGGGGCCGAGGGAGGGGCCTGCGCCGGGACCGGCTCGCGGGCCGGGCGGGGCCGGGCCTGCGGGAGGGTCGGGGCCGCGTACTTGGGGTACGGGATTGGGGTGGCGGCGCCGCGAGGCTGGGGGCTGGGGTCGATGGGCGGCCGGGGAGGGGGGCGCGCGGGTAAGTATCCCCGCCCGGTCCCTCTAGAGGCCAGCCCTGAGCCAGCTCAAAGTTTCATGAATGAATGAATGAACGACTGGACCCTGACACCATGTCCGTAGCGGGGGTGGGGGCAGGGGCAGGACGGGGCACACACCCAATAACTCTCCCCCTCCCAGGCTTCGAGGTTATCTTAATGGGGCGTAAGAATGGAATCCACGAATACCCTGCGGTTGTCTGCCATACTACGGTGCCTGCATTTCTCTGGAAAGAGCATCTATAACTTAATCTGAAAAGTTTTAAAATTTTAAGAAAGATTATATTTAGTATTTAGAGAGAGGGGAGGGAAAAGAGAAAGAGGAGAGAAACATTGATGTGAGAGAGAAACATCGATTGGTTGCTTCTCACACACCCCCAACCAGGGCTCAGGTTGACTAGGAATCAATCCAGTAACCTGTTGGTTCTCAGGTTGGTGCTCAACCCACCGAGCCACACCAGCCAGGGCTTTGCTTTCTTATCAGTGTACTTGTTCCCCTTATTTATTGCTGTCTAACAAACTACCCTAAAGTGTAGTAACTGCATTAGTTATCTATTACTTCACAACAAATTACCCTGGAACTTGGTGGCTTGAAACATTTCTCTCTCCCAGTTCCTGTCAGTCGGGAGTCTGGTACGTTCCCTTGGCTCGGGCTCTCTCAGAGACTCGGCCACCAAGGTCGCACAGGTGGCAGGACTCAGCGTTGGCCCGAGGCTGCTCTCGGCTCCTTGCCACAGGGCAGCTTACTACACGGTGGCTTTGCTCCATCAGAGTGAGGAAGTGAGCAGAGACAGAGAGAGTGAAAGCAAGAAGGAAATCACCTCATCTCACAAGTGATGCCACCTCCCTCTTTCTCTGTTCCTCTCTCTACAAGCAAGTCATGGGTCCACCCCGCAGCCAAGGGGTGGAAACCACACAAGCGTGTGAAAGCCAGGAGGTGGAGAGGGTCACCGGGGCACTTTAAATGGCACCTATTGCAGTGACTTGAAACAACAGCTCTGCTCTCTCCTGTTTGGAGGTGGTGATGAAGCTCAGTGGGGTGGATCCTGCTGGGGGTCCCCCTTGTGAATTCGGTGAGGGGGAGTCTGGAGACCAGTCATCTGAGGGCTTGAGTTCCGCCAGCTTGATCTAGGAGGCTGCAGAGCCAGGCAGCGGCCAGGCTGCCTTCCTCTACGTGGCTCCTTCACAGGTTTAGCCCTGGCTTCCTGCTAGGTCTCAGGGAAGTCAGATCTCAAATGCAGGGACAGTTTCTCCTTGAATGGATGCTGTAAGACCTCAAAGCAGAAGCTGCGGAGCTGCTTGTGACCCAGCCTCAGGCATCACTCAGCATCACTGCCACCACGCTCTCTTTGTAGAAAGACAGAGTCAGCCCAGATCCTAGGGCAAGGGACAACAGCGGCATGAACCCTGTGGGGAGCAGCTCTTTGGGGTACACCGTCTTTGGAGACCAGCCATCAGCCTTGCTACCTAATGTTTGCTTCCTGTTTCCTTCATCTCCTAAAGCAAGGTAACTACACACAGAATTTTGAGTCACTTTAAAGTTTACATACATATCTCACTCCATCCTCTTAGCAACCACTGACATCAACACCCCCTTCCCTCCATACCTGGTGGTTTTGGTACTTGCAGTAACAAAAGTTGAAAGTTGGTGAGCAGCCCCAGGATGGCCCAGCCATGCCCATCCCCGGGTCCCACAGGGTCGAGGAAGAGAGGGCACCACCAGATGGCGGCATTGCACAACGGCCTCTGTGGGCAGCACACTGACAGGTGCATACAGGGGGGCCCCTCTCAACAGGAGGCCCTCCTGATGTGTGGCCAGGGCCACCACCTGGAAGGGGACTGGAGCACGGGAGCTCGCAAGGGAGAGGGGGATCGCAGACATGAGTGACGTGTCCAGTCACTGAGCCACAAGGTGATGAGAGAGGGTTGCAAAGCTCCCCAGGGCTGCAGCAGCGGGGGCTGGGAGAGCCACCGGCTCTGTCACATCTAGGGCTACCCGATGTCAGGGCAGGTTGGCAGGTATATGCTTATGCAGGCTGCATGTAAAGCAACTGTGTGCATAAGAATTTGAGTTAGTCACTGGTGGGAGTGAGTTAGGCCACTTCTGTGAAACAAGTGCAGAGACAAACAACAAGAAGCCAATGTGCAGGGACCACCTTAAACCCATTTGTAGGACAGCACGGAGGGCGGGCAGACCGAGGTAGGTTGCTGACGATAATGGGATTGCTCCCCAGGAGGCTGGGCTGAGGGAACTGTGGACAGGGTTGTAAGTGGATGGAAGGCATCAGAGTTGAGGGAAAGACTTGAGGCACAAGGACAAGCGGGAACAATTGAGCCACCTGGCCCCCCTGGGACCTCTGTGTTGTCCCAAATAGAAAGAACTCTCAGTTCCCAGGCATGTGAGTTCAACGGGGTTCTCTGTTTGCCTTTGGTGGAGATAGAGACACTGGTTCTCAAATCACAGTCCTATCAGGGTACTCGTCATCCTTCCAACCAAAAAAGGAAACAAAAGACCAGGAGAAATGTCAGGACGCCACAGTTAACAGCGAGTTGTGACCAAGAACTTGCAAACAAGGAGGAAGGCAGGCCTGCTGCAACCGAACACTAAAACAGGCACAGATGGGCCAGGGGAGAAATGTGTGGGCCACTCGGCCTGCCTGTAACCAGACCAGACGCACTCATCCACAGCGGAGCCTGAGCAGCCTGGAAGCATGGAGAATTGGCCGCACAATCACCAACACTGGCCACTGAGTCTTGGGGCGAGAGGGAGCCCGGACGAAGAACCCACTGTTCC